>NC_136412.1:274654120-275254120 GCF_051521515.1 Lactuca serriola | reverse complement strand
ATAATAGCATATTTTATGACGGTACTAAACACAAATTTTTAGACCGAAAATATATTATGTCTAATATATGTTGGGTTTAAACAAATATATACCATTAGATAGATAAAAAAAATGAAACAATCTCAATGATGTATTAGATTTATATAGCGCATTACATAATAAAAATTATTATAGAAAATCCAACTAGGCCGTTTAAATTAATTATTAAGGTAAAAATATAATAAAATTAATATTAAAAATGAATGTTATAAAAATAAGATGATCTCAATATATTCTCATTTATACAAAGTATTACATAACACGGAAAAATATTTTATAACGATATAAAAGTAAAAAGAGATAAATATGATATAAATCAAAATGGATTTCAAGACCAGAAACATATTATGTTTGATATATATTAGACTCATCTTACCTAATTATGTAGATAAAAATAAGATTATATGACTTATATGGATATTAAACGTTATTATAGAAAATTAGAGTAACAACTTAAATTAATTATAAAAATAATAATAATTGTTATTTATAATACTTTAACGGATTTTAGTTTATATTTCAAATCTTAATTCCTCTATTGTGTTTAGGGATAATGACTTAAAAAGGTAATATATTTTTTGACTTGTATACATTTGGTTACTGTTTTTTTTTTCGTTTATATTTACCCTTTCAACTTGTTAAACTGTATGTATACAATCCTTATGACCGGTTACTCTAAGTTAGTAGAGAAAAATGACTTAATAGGGTAATATATTTCTCATTATGTACACATTTAGTCCTTATGAATGATTTCTTTAGGTTTTTCTCATGATATCTTATGTGAGGCAATCATTGATGAGGTGTTTTGGGGTTGTTGATGCTTATGTCCATCGTGATCTTGACTGCTTGGTTGCATATGTTTTGTGGTTTGGCTTAGATTTTGTGTTTTTATCATCGTAACTTCTACATACGATATCAGATTTTAATGATTTTTATATCTACGTGATCGTTTTTTTGAGTTTACTACAACTCTCGTTAAGATTACTTTCGTTAAAATGTAATATATTTTTACTTACGATTTAATAAAAAAAACATTCATATATGCATTCATAAAAAGTGTATGTGTATAAAGATCATTAGTAAAAATATATTACTTTTTAACGAGAGTAATCTAAATGAAAGTTGTAGTATACTAAAGTACGAACGCATAGATATAAAGATCGTTAAAATCTAAGATCGTATGAAGAAGTTATGACGTTCAGAACACATAACCTAAACAACCAAGTAGTCGATATCACGATGGACATAAACATCAAAAACTTCATACAACTTATTAATGATTGTCCCACATAAGATATCATGAGAAAAACCTTAAAAAAATCATTCATAAGTATTGAATTAGTATAAAAACAAAAATGACTTATTTTGCAAAAAATATATATATTAAGGACTAAATATGTACAAAGTGATATATCTTTACTATCTTATAAAACAAATCCCACTATTTTTAAAAATAGATTGAATAAAATAATAATATTTTTATAAGACGTCCAAATCATTAAGCTAATTGTACAACTAATCACTAATAAAATAATATTAAAATTTAAACAAACTCCTATAAATCTTCTCTTCCAAGGTTTTGACCAGATCTTTTTTCATTCAAATAAATAGTCAACACTCTATAATTTGGTCATTTCATGAATTTTCTTTATTTTTAATATGACATGTTTCCTAAAACAAACTAATGATTGAATTGAAAATAATCATTCTCCATCGAAAAGAAATTAATTGTCGAAACAAATTATTTGTCGCCCGCCGCTTTACGCGGGTAAACGGCTAGTATATATATATATATATATATATATATATATATATATATATATATATATATATATATATATATATATATATTACTCTACTAGTTTATAACCCGTGAGAACCACAGTTATAAAATTAATAAAACTATTGTATTAAAAAATCAGAATTATAAATAATTATTTTAAATAAACTATTATATATATATATATATATATATATATATATATATATATATATATATTACTCTACTAGTTTATAACCCGTGAGAACCACAGTTATAAAATTAATAAAACTATTGTATTAAAAAATCAGAATTATAAATAATTATTTTAAATAAATTATTACTTATATATATATATATATATATATATATATATATATATATATATATTACTCTACTAGTTTATAACCCGTGAGAACAACGGTTATAAAATTAATAAAACTATTGTATTAAAAAATCAGAATTATAAATAATTATTTTAAATAAATTATTACTTAAGATATATTTTTTTAGTTATATAAAATTATAATCATTGATTTAAATAAATAAGTGAAGTTATATCACTTTATAATATGTACTAATTTATTTTATTATTTAATTTAATGTTATTAATTTAATATAATTAGAGTGAAAAAAATTAATTTTGAAATTTAAAATGAAAAATCAGTTATTAAGTTAATGTAATTAGAGTGGAAAAATTAAAATTTGAAATTTGAAATTGATAATTAATATGTTGACAGGTGGCATAATAGATGATATATAATATTAATGAGAAATGCTAATAGCATGACACTTGTCAATAGGAAAATAAACTTATTCATTTATTAGAATAGAGATTAAGTCATTTTTACCAGATAATTTGGAGTAGCCGGTTATAAATATTAAATGTGTACAATTTAACAAGTTGAAGGGATAAATATAAACGAAAAAAACTCAATGACCAAATGTATATAAATAAAAAAAATATACTATTACCTTTTTAAGTCATTATCTCATTGTGTTTATTATTTTGTAACTTGTTAGATAGTTTGGGGTGTTAGACCATCTAAACTCAAGAGTAAAATGAGCAAACATCGATTAAAACATATTTAACAAATCTAACCCCGAAATTACAAATATAAAACGTGGAACATCTTATTTGATTTATAGGTTCAAAACTCATCACTTTACTTCATCATCATCAAAAACTCTAGTTGGATATTATCAGGTTTGGTAGTTCAATATTTTCTCAGTTGTACTTCGATTAATTCATAGTATCTCAATATGCATTAGTTTCAAAAGGTGTAGTTGGTAATAATAATTATCTCTTTCAGTTTACCAAAAACATATGCACATGTGGATGTGCAAATACATGCTTAAATATAATATATTAAAATCCACATGTGTACATGCTTAAAATAATATTACAGAAAAGTTATAAAATAAAAGTATAAGTCGTCTTATGTTTGGTTAAAAGTCGTCATATACATCTTAGATCTACAAACCCACTGATCAATGGAACAAAGCTATCAAAATTAAAAATATTTTCGACTATAAAAATTAAAAGGGTCAACTTGTTTTTATACTTGGATCTATTTTTTTAAGGTTACGATTCGTTAGAAGGGACATTATTGGAAACGGAAGACTCGATAAGTTTCATTAGGCTATTTTAGATAAAAAGGAAACGAGATATGCGAGAGATTGAGAGTGAGTGGCAGTTCCACATTTTTATATTGAAACACAAAATTGCATTTTTTTTTTGTACATGTCAGTCACATCACAATAATGTTCAGTGCAGGTTCAATATATTGTATCATGTTTTGTCATTCGAACTAATGAGGCCTAAAATATAAGCATATGCAAGAAGTCTAACGTAATGTTTTGTGTTATAGTGGCACAAGATTTGAGACAAAGAGAAATCTGCTACACTAAATCGGAAATATCTACGCTAATAAATAAAAATAAAAATCATTATCATTTGTTATCTTTTTATTATTATGTTATATGTAATTTTATGATAATTTTAAATTAAATTATATCTACATTTCATTTGTGGTTTTTTTTTTCATTTTATTAAATTTTATATAATATTTAAATGTAAATACATACCAAATTAATTAATACGATTTTCATTATAATTTCTAAATTGAATCCATTTATTTTACAATAGTTGTTTATTTTTTTAATTTATTTGTTTAAATTTAAAAGAGAAATAAACATTGTAATTTTACTAATTAAATATTTTTCTCTCGTTACTATTGAATTCAAACCTTTTAAATTTTTAAATCTATATATATATATATATATATATATATATATATATATATATATATCATTATATATACTTATAAAGCTAACATTTTTCCTTGCACCACCTTCATTTTAAACTCCTATTCTTTTTTTTCCTTTCACCACATTCATTTGAAACTTCCATGACTTTTCAATTTCTTTCTAATAATGATTATAAGTTGGTTAATATGGTTAAATAAATATAAAAACTAAAGTGTAATCATATATAAACTAAATTTCAATACTAAAAGAATATATTTTCTTATACTTATAAAGTTATGTTTTTAACTTTTAACATATTATACTTAATTTATTAGGTCTAATATGTTGTTGTATGTAAACCATTACCATTTTGAAGCTACAACTTTTGAACAATTTGTATAAAATACTTAAATTACTCATTTAACTATAACCTTATAGGATCAACTTAAGTATAAATTTTAGTTTAACTTAAATAACCTAAAGAATATTTTGTAAATAGTTAAAAGTGATAAATTGTAGTGTCTTTCTAATAATGATTATAAGTTGATTAATAAGGTTAAATGAGTATCAAACCTAAAGTGTAATCATAAATAAACTAAATTTCGATATTAAAATATTATTTTTACTTCTACTTATAAAATTATGTCTTTAACTTTTACATATTATACATAATTTATTAGATTTAATATGTTGTTGTATGTAAACCATTATCAGTTTAAAGCTATAATTTTTGAACTGTTTGGACAAAATACTTAAATTGTTAATTTAAATATAACATAACAGGGTCAACTTTAATATAAATTATAGTTCCACTTAAAAAATCCAAAGAATATTTTGTGAATAGTTAAAAGTGATAAATTGTAGTGCTAAATGCAAAAACTAAATTGTAATATCAGTTTAGCTCAAATATAATTTCTAAAGATATTTTTATAATCGTTAAAAGCTTTCAAATAAGTATATTAAAATAACTTACAATAAAAATAGTTGAAAATAACTATATATAAATGATTATATTGTTACCTTCAAAATAAAAAAAATGTTTGATGTTTTAAATATTTACATTGATAGAAATTAAAACGTTATGCAAATAAATTTTAAAAAAAAATAATTAATAATAACAACAACTATAAATAGCATTAAACTATTTATTATATTTAATTTTATTCATGAGTCACCCGCGGGTAGAGGTCATTTAAAATATTGAGATTATGCAATTTTAATAGATGTATATATATATATATATATATATATATATATATATATATATATATATATTAACATATAATTCAAAATAGTTAATACACTATATCAACTTAGTATACGAATTATTATATCAAATTGAACAACAGTATTGTTATATTTAAAAAAACATATATCTGTAAAGATTTCGGCTATATAGATGCTTCTGCGCAACGCGCGGGCATTCACCTAGTGTATATATATATATATATATATATATATATATATATATATATATATATATATATATATATATATCCTCTCTAATAAATAAAGAACTTTTTGTCACATGTCACACTCTCATTGATTTGGTCACATGACATTTTGTGGTTTTTTTCATTTTATTAATTTCCATATAATATTTAAATTTAATAATTGCAATAAATGTAATAATAAATATATATCAATTTCATTAATTGACTTCTTTCTAATTTCAAATTTTTTTGAATTAAATTTTCATTAGTTTCCTTTGTTTATTTATCTAAATTATTTGTTTAATTTAAAAGAAAAACAAAAAATTTAATTTTAATAATTCAATATTTTTGTATTTTTTTTTCTTATAAATTCAAACTTCTCAAATATTTAGAATTTTATATTTTTTCTTTTAAAATGAACTCATGTAATGCATTGGTTTTACACCTAGTATATATATATATATATATATATATATATATATATATATATATATATATATATATATATATATATATAAACTAATGTAGTACATGGATTTTACAACTAGTACCTAAATAAATTAAAAATAATGGAGATAAAAGTTAAACATATAGTTTGGTCTCATATTAAACCATTAAACCATGAATAATACATACAAGGATATTCCCATCTACCAATGTAGCACTCCCAAAAGGTAAACCGATGACAAGACAAAACTCGTTGCATCTAAAATGCAAGTCACATAATCCACCATGAAACCACAACACAAAATTGTAATGATCATCATGGATAATTGAAATTAACATTGCGGGGATAAGCCATGAGTCCCTATGTGTATTTCGGAGATATAACCATGACACAAAACTAGAGGTCTTAAATAGGGTCATACCAGTGGAAGAAAGAGACAAATTATGCTTTATATCGTCCATAAAATGCATATTTCCCTTGATGGTTAGCATAGTCTGCTAATAAGAAATAACCTTGATTCATATAGATAAATATAGAAATACTAGCAAAAATAAAGTTACATACTCGTGCACATACTGTTACCCCAACATGAATAGTTTAAAACACGAGTGATTATAACACACTCGTGCACCCTTTGCATACATGTCTTACAATCGTGAGTGTGTTTATCTTTCATGTTGATGAATGATCGGTTAAAACTACTTTAGTTTTAATTAATGAAATAGGATTGAATGCTTATAAAGCTAAATTAAGAAAATAAAATAACTTAAAAGGCTAAAACCAACTCGCAATAATATTTTGAAACAATTATAATTGTTAAATGTATTGACAAATAAATGATTATTGATTACTTAGTTGCAACATAATCATGTTTGTCGTCTACATAATCATGTTTGTCATATGATGATCAAAAAACACAAAATTGTATGATGATCATTGTTCAAATTTGCATGACGAAGGATAACATCTGATAAGAATAAGAATGAACTTTTGTATACGGGGCCTATAGACTTACACTCGTGATTTGAAAGGTTGTTTTCATGAGCCATGTAACCATTTTGTTAAATTCGAGGAAATAAGGGTTACCACAAATACAAGGAAGTGAATAACTCATAAAAATAGAGGTGTTGAGTATCAACCTCTTTGACCACTTTTCAGAACAACTTGAAGAATACAACCATGTTTTTTCTTATTATGTTTTTTTACATATAAAAGGGTTGTTAGAAAATGATTATGTGATAACTTTTTCATTTTAGATATATTTTTTTATCTCATTCTCTTCCAAAATCTTGATTTTTAATGAAGAAAATTAAGTTTTTCTTTCTTTTTTTAATCATCTCTATTATATCATTTCAAAAAATATATAACAAAAATGACTAATTTGAAACTCATTAATAAAGACAAGGAATCATAAATAAGGTCTAAATCTAACACACACAAAAAAGACAATTTGAAAATCATGATTAAGTTTGAAAATTTTGAACTATATATTTTTGAACCATATATGGATTTCAAAACTATTGTAAAATACGAGTTCAAAATGTTTGAACTACTTTTTCTGTAAAAACAATTTTTTTTTTTTCTGAAAGAAACCCAATTCAAGAAATACAATTTTCAAAAATCCTAGTCTTTTTTTGTAACACTCGGTCTCAGGTCCACATTTAAATTTAAGTCAAACTTCATATTTTTACCCTTGGACTGGGCAAGTTGAAGTGACCTACTCGACGAGTCGGAAGACCGACTCGGCGAGTAGGAGCTGTCTGAGTGAAACCCTAAATTGGAGGGTTTACACCCTATTTAAACAACTTATGAGGCTTCCACCCCAGCCTCCATCACCCCCAAGTCCTGTCCTCGAAACCTTAATCAGTTGTGAGCATCTTTGAGTTATATTGTGCCTTTGCATCTTGATTTGAAGCTAGAAGAAGGAAGGGAAGCTTGGTGAATCAAGGAGCAAGTTAGTGGATTCCGAGTTTGGTTGCATTTCCAGTGTATTTGAGGTAAATAGCCCCTATCTTGACCTCCTATGTGTTAGATCTAAAATTGGGGATTGAACCTTGACATCTTTGGGGACATTTCCATGTCATTTCGGGTTTTAGGGTGTAATGTAGGGTAGAAGCTTCAGATCTAGAACCTTGGAGGGTCCTCATGGCATAAAGTTGCCATCATTATGGCCATGAGAACCCCATGTATGTAATAAACCCCAATTTTGGTCCTTTAAGCTTAAAAGTCTCATGCATGGACGTAAAGTTCATGACTTTACGTGTTATATCGGCCTTAGGAGCCCATATCTACCTTTTGGATGAGATTTGCACAACAGAAATTGAGTTATGGACTTGGACATAAGTCGAATCGACGAGTCGCTCATAGGACTCGGCGAGTCGGGGGTTTGGTTCTCCAACCTTTTATGATTCGAATGGATCCAATTGGGTTTAGAATGGATCTAGATGAGTCCAGAATAAGGACTCAACGAAATAGACGAAGTTATGGACCTGGAAACCATGGGACTCGGCGAGTGGATGAACACACTTGGCGAGTCCAAGGCAATCTCCTAACCCATGAAGACGGACTCGACGGGTTGTTCATACAACTCGGCGAGTCACAGACTAGACACACTCATGTGATGAAGATGAACTCGACGAGTTCAAAGAGGCACTCGACGATTCAGTTGAAGATTGTCCCGATGTTATGATTGAAGGAGAACTCGTCGAGTTCTTTCTAGACTCGACGAGTAGAGTTGAGTTGGGGACATATAAAAGAATAGGTACTCGGCGAGTTAGCGGACCAACTCGGCAAGTCGAGTCAACTAGATGTTGACTTCGAACAGGATGTTGACCTTAGCCAGGGGTAAAATGGTCATTTTACCCTAAGATTAGTTATCAGTTTTTGACTAAGTGTCTTTATGGAAATTATAGTCGGAGAGTCGCCGGAGCAGCAGGCAGAGATTCCTCACCCAGGGTTTCAACATTCATACACACGAGGTGAGTTTTCCTCTAGTAGGAACGGGACTAAGGCACCAATGTCAGTCCGTTTAAGTAGTAGTGTATGTCGGGTAAGCCCGATGCCGGGATTTAGCCCGATGCAGTTTATATGTTTCCAGACTTCGGTCCGATGTCAGGGCAGTCCTGAGAAGTAGTTATGTATGCGTGATGTATTTGTGATTCATGCATGTTATATGATATGTGCTATGTGTTTCGGGCTTCGGTTCGATGTCGGGGCAAGTCTGATGTATGTTAGTTTACATGTTATGTGATATGTGTTCTGGGGTAAACCCGATGTATGTTAGATATTATGCTATGTATTATATGTTTCGGGGCAAGCCCGATGCAGATTATGTGATTATGTTATGTATTTATGATATATGTCATGTTGTGTTTGTGTCGGGGTAAGCTCGATGTCGGGGGTGAGCCCGATGCCTGATGTGGTCGGATGCCGGGGAGAGCCCAATGTCAGACAAGAGTCCGATGCGGGGTAAGTCGATGTCGGGATTCGTCCCGATGCAGTTAGGAGTAGTCCCAGAGTTATGTTATTTGTGATATGTGCTTTGTATGGTATGTGGTAGTTTGGGGGAGCTCACTAAGCTTCGTGCTTACAGTTTCGGTTTTGGTTTCAGGTACTTCAGCTAGCAAAGGGAAGGGTTCGAGTTGATGGCATGACACACACCACATTTTATTAGCCTGAGAGCTTACTCTGATATTTTATATGAGACTGTTATATGATTGACAAATTTTATGGGATTTTGAGATACATGTTTGATGATTTTATTTTATGGTGATAATATTATGTTTGTTAAATGCTTTAAAAAAACAAATTTTTTGGCTTGTATTTTTGGGATGTTACATTTCTTATGTAAATACCTAAATACCTATAAAAGATATGTTTTAGACAAATAACATAAATATAATGAATGGCTAAAATATTTATGTGGTTTGGTAACAATTATGAGATTGGCCCCTAGTTTTCTTTTCTGCACTCGGACTGTCCTTATGGATTTCACCTTCAAATATGTTTCTGGCAACAACTTTAGTTTTCTTAGTTTCCAACAAGATGAAAGTGTGTTAGGAATGGAATCGAAAAAGTTATTAGTTCCAATCCATTCCATATCTTCCACAAAACAACCATTTTGGTAAACATATAATCCGAAAAAAGTTAAACAATATTCCGTAAGGTTTTAAGGTTCAATTAGAATCCCCGTTTGGTAAATCGATATTTCTTGATATGGGTTCCTTTGAATCAATAGTTTTTTAAATGAAAATTGAAGTGCATACTAGTTAAGATGACGATTCAGATAATAGTGCAATGGTGAATGTCTATGCGTAAATGGAATGGTGGGAAAATTGTGCGTAAATAGAGTGGCAGGAAAATAGCACTGTGGTCTTTTCCGATGTGGTTTTGTCGTTGATGGGTTGATTGAGCTAGGTTATGTGGTGCGATGATGAAAGGATGCCTTGGTTTGTTGAGAGAAAAAAAAATTATTTACTATTTTTGTAATTAAAATTAGTTTAAAAAGGTAAAATAAAGTTAAAATGAGATATAAGTTATTTTACAGACATTAATGACCCACCACACAGAAAATTAAAACAATACGAGTCATCCTCGTTAGGAAAAAATAATAATAATGAAGACTAACTTTATGACGTTTTATAAATCACATGGACCATTTTATTATATGATTAATTAGTGTTGTTTTTCTTTTCTTTTTTGGAAACAATAATCTCGCCAATCAAAGAACCGACGTCGTTTCCGCTAATTACGCGCAACATTAGACCGCCCCGCAATCTTCTCCCTCTGTATTTATTAGTTCGTGTTTTATGAGAGAGAAACGGAAGACAGAGCTGGCGAGTGTGTTTCATTCGGAGTCCAGTTGTAGCGATTATTGACTACTCTCCGAAGTTGCTCAGAAAAAACCCCCCAAATAACAAATTATATGTTAACTACACATCCCTGGTGTACTTTGTGTATTTCTTTATTACAGAGGGAAAGCAGAGTTTGGGTACTTTCTAGATTTCAATATCCCATTTCTTTATTACTGAGTGAAAAAAGAGTTGGGTATCTCGGAAACCAGTGAAGATTCGTTTTTGTTTTGTATCTTTTTAAATCTTGATACAAATACAAATACAAAGAAAGTAAAGATTAAAGATCGATTTGAAAAGTGCAAATCTTGATTTCCTCAACCGTGCACTGCATCTACTAGTAACTTTTTTTTTTATATGTTACTACTTAACTCCAAGAAAAGTGGGTGTCGCGCATTTGGATCATCTGCTGTGCACACAGCCTGTTCGACTAAAAGTCCATGAGAGATCACTCACAAAAAAACACGAATCTTGCATTGTAAGATTTCGGTTTGGATTGGAGCCAATGACGGCTGGTCTCAAGTAATCAAAGACTTCTTTTCTGGGTAAAAGAAAAAGAAGAAGCAAGAAAGCGCTTTATATGCTGTATGCGTTTTTATGTTATGGGTAATTGGATGTTCGGTTGTAAAGAGTTCGAATAAGGGTGTTATTAGAGGGTAATTTAATTACAGGCGTACAAATTGGGTAAACAATTTGTGAAAAATGTCGTCCGAGGTTGACAAAGAAGAATCAAGATCTTTGGCTTTGACTCCAACATGGTCTGTGGCTACCGTGTTGACCATCTTTGTTGTTGTTTCCTTGCTTGTAGAAAGATCAATTCATCGTTTGAGCAACGTAAGTGTTCTTCATCTTTGTTAGGTTTTTTTTTGTTTAATATATTTCAAATATTTGGTCCCATATCTTCAATTATGAATCTTTAGGCTAAAGTTTTATTTGTTTTCTTGATAATTTGTGTTAACATGACAGTGGTTGAGGAAAACAAATCGCAAGCCATTGCTTGCTGCCGTGGAGAAAATGAAAGAAGGTATTTTTCAATATATATGGAACCAAATGAATTCTGAACTCCTGATATGCCACGTCATCTTTCTGATCATCATGTTTTGGTTGTTTATCTGCAGAATTGATGCTTCTTGGCTTTATATCTCTCCTCCTTACAGCCACCTCTAGCATCATATCAAATATTTGTATCCCCTCAAAGTACTATAATAGTGCATTTGCTCCATGCACTAGGTCTGATGTCGATGAAGAAATGGAGGGTAGTAAAAGGAAACTTTTGATGAATTTTGTTTATCCTCAAAGGAGAGTATTGAATGTACTGAATCAGAACACCTGTCAAAAGGTGAGTCATGTTAATATATACTCCTTACTTACTTCATGTATCATATTTTATGCCCTTTTTATACAATCAACTAAAATGTTACAGGATTATGAGCCTTTTGTATCATATGAAGGCCTTGAACAACTGCACCGATTTATATTTGTCATGGCAATTACTCATGTGTCTTACAGCTGCTTAACAATGCTTCTGGCTGTAGTGAAGGTTTATTTACTTTTCTTTACTCTTAATTGATGTTTTTTTTACTCAATAATAAGTATTGAATTTGAGTTTCTTGTAATTTTGTCAGATCCATAGTTGGAGGAGATGGGAAGATGAGGCTCAAGTGGATAGACATGATGTGCTAACTGGTATTATACACTTGTACTTTATATATATCTAATTGATAATCATTCTTTAATATAAGAATTGTTTTTGTTTTTAGTCAACATCTTAGATGATGTTATTTAGTAACAACATGTTTACTTGTGCAGAAATATCAAGAGATGAGACAATGCGAAGGCAGTCAACTATGGTCAAATTCCACTCATCTAACCCTTTGCTTACAAATGGTTTAGTTACTTGGATGGTAAGTAGTAAGTAAATTACATTTTTATACCCTTATTTTCCCATTAACAATCATTATAACTTACAAGAAATTAGTTGGATTGACTATATATGGTCCATATATGTTTTGTTTAAATTGGTTTACAGATATGTTTTTTTCGACAATTTGGGCGTTCTGTTGTTCGTGCAGATTACCTTACTCTGCGTAAAGCCTTCATCATGGTATGAAACCTTAACCTATGCTAAGTTGTTTAAATCGTATATTTATGAAGTACACCTTTAACTTTGTAATATATTAAGTTGAGTCCCCTTAATTGAATTGCAATGTAGGTGTTCGAATTATGCCATAAACCTTATTTTTAAATCTTGTACCTTGAAAATATTGTTCACAGTTGTTTGTTTTTCTTGTTCTTGGCAGAACCACAACCTCACATCAAAATATGATTTTCACAGTTATATGATTCGATCCATGGAAGAAGAATTTCAGAGAATAGTTGGAGTAAGGTAAGGAACTTTCATTCTATCACATCTGCAGTACTTTTTTTTTTCATTAATATAAAGTTGCTTGCTTGATTCCTTGCAGTGGCCCACTCTGGGGATTTGTGGTGGCCTTTATGCTCTTTAACATAAAAGGTATTAATTTTACACTGAACAAGCTTTCTAGGGTAATCTTCAATGGTGAGGGCATTCACGTCTTTTGCACAGATGAACTAAATAATTGTACCTTGCCTGCAGGATCGAATCTTTATTTTTGGATTGCTATCATTCCTATAACTGTAAGAAGTCACTTTTATCATTGTTAGCTATTGGCTTTTTTTTTTTTTTTTTTTCATATTCTGATTGTGTTTGTGTTTATGATCAGCTTGTTTTGCTTGTGGGGACAAAACTGCAACATGTTATTGCTACTTTGGCACTTGAAAGTGCTGCAAATACAGGGGGATTCTTTTCTGAAAGAAGGTTAAAGCCTCGAGATGAACTCTTCTGGTTTAAAAAGCCAGAACTTTTGCTCAAGTTAATCCACTTTATTCTTTTCCAGGTTAGTGTAGTTTCCTCCATTTGATTCTTCATTTCCATCCCGCATTCATTTTTACAGTTAAATTCAAGAAATAGCAATGTACTTCTATTTATTTATTTTTAATACCCCATCTAGTTTTTAGTAATACAACTTCATAACTCATGAACAATTCGTATGCAGAACGCATTTGAACTAGCTTCTTTCTTTTGGTTCTGGGTAATTTCTTCTACTTAATTCCCTAACATCTTTTCATCTCAAAAGTTTTCATTATATATATTTATACATCAACTATGCTCTGTTGTTATTCCAGTGGCAATTCGGTTATAATTCTTGTTTCATCAAGAACCACATGCTCGTGTACATACGCCTGTTTTTAGGGTATGAATAAAATTCCATTGAATTTGACACGGATTTCATACACAATTAAACCTCTCATTATTCTTGTCTCTTGTTTCCATTACCCAGGTTTGTGGGCCAATTCTTATGCAGCTATAGCACCCTACCACTCTATGCCCTTGTTACCCAGGTATGATTTTGACTCCAACATATACAACACTTATATTATAGGACAGTGTTGTGGGATACAGTAACATGAAGAGTGTATTGTTGTACACAGATGGGTACGAATTACAAGGCAGCATTAATTCCACAAAGAATAAGAGATACAATCCATGGATGGGGAAAGGATGCAAGGAGAAGGAGAAGGCGGTTAGGCATATACGGAGATGATTCAACGGTTCACACGGATACAAGCACCGTCATATCTGTTGAGGAATTAGAGCACCGTGAGTTGGATAGTCCGCGGGCCCGCTTGCCACGTGGCCAGGGTCTGGAAATCGAGTTGCCGCCACGTGGCAATTCCTCATTTGCTGCTAATGAAAACTCGAGTCGGGTTGGGACACCGCTTCTTCGACCTTGTGCCTCTGTGTCTTCTTCGGCTTCACCCAGCTTTGTTCCGGAAACTATTACCAGATCCGCTTCGTTGCCGGCTCAGAGGGAATGAAGGTAAGAGATTGATATATATTTTTTTTATTTGTTGATATGTTGAGGTAGGTGAGTTGTGGTAATTTATAGGGGAGGGGATGTGATTACGTTATGATTTGTGAAACTTATATGATTGTAAATGTAAACATACAATGATACGGGTCTTTTTTTTTACCATACGAAAACACACAAGATTGAAAAAATATATATTATTTTTGATAATAAAAAGTTAGAACTGTGCCCGAGATAATTAATTTTCTTTTTTACTTTCTAAAAATAAAATTGGGTTGGAAATATCCTGATATCCTTTGTTTTAGCTTTGCGTGGGCTTTTGTTAGAACTAGTCAACTAGCCGTTGAAGGATTGAAGGAACATCTATCACCTATGTACATTTGTGGTTCAATTGATGGGTTTTCTTAAAAGGGATAATGTTTTGAAAGGGTCAATTTAGTTCATATTTAGTCATTAATTTTTTTTTTAATGTTTGATTTATTAATGAATTATTTGAAATTGTTCGCATTTTATAACCATTTACAAATGGTCATAATTTCAAATAATTCATGGATAAATCAATCATGAAAAAATTGCATAGACTAAATGTGAACAAAATTGAAAGTTCGTTATAGAAACACGTGAACAACAAAATTAGTGAAGGACTTAGCGACCAATAGGTACGTATTAGTTTTAATCCTAGTCATTAATCTAATTAAGGACTACCGGTTTATTAGGTATCGAATCTTTTCGTAGTGGGAATGAATTTTGTTTATACATATAAAAATTTAGGTGCTCATTTTTACTCTTTTTCGTAAAGGACCTTCAAAATTAACGAACCAATAAAATAGTGTTAGAAATTATTTGGTTTAAATTACCTAGGAGGCACTTTGAACCATGGTTTACAACTTCATGTCTTCCCTGTTACTAGACTTATTGCCTATCTTGATGTTGATTGGGGAGGTTGTTGCATTTCTAGACGATCAACATATGGATGTTGTGTGTTTCTAGGTAGTAATATGACATCTTAGTCCACTAAACAACATACCGTTATCTATAGATCGAGTACCAATGTGTCACCAACGATGTTGTTAGGATTTATTGGCTTTGCAACCTCCTTCACGAATTACATGTTTTAATAATTGATGAACATAAAAATAACATAATAATGAAAGGAATAAACTCTTATTGTAATTAAGAAAATAACTCAAAATTGATTACAATCTCTCATATCTTATTCTCACTTTTATGATGATCAAAACCTACATGTTTCGATATATATATATATATATATATATATATATATATATATATATATATATATATATATATATATATATATATATATATATATATATATATCATCCTAGTTTGTTTCTACTTGAATACAAACTTGGCATATATAATAGATGCTTGTTCCCTAAGCAACTTATTTGCTTGATCCCTAAGCGTCTTAAGTTTCTTTGTTGTCAAAGGAAATATCATTCCTACACCTCATCGTGTATGGAAGGGTAGAACCGGAAATTACCACTAATCACCCCTTCATTTTCGAATGGAAATTGAGAGGTCTTCAACTCCTACCAGCTTGTGCATTTCAACTAACTTTATCTTAGCTAACGCCTTTCTCAAAATGTCAGCTTATTGTTCCTTTTCGTTGATATGCTCGACTATGATCTTTTCTTCAACTCGTTCTTGTATGTAGTGGAAATGAGATTTGATGTGCGTGCTCTGACCATGAAAAACTGGGTTTCTCTCAAAAGATCTCGTAACCAAACTGATTGACAATTTGCTATATATGCAGCCATATACTCAGCTTCACAAGATGATAACGCCACCGTTTCTTGCTTTTTAGAGAACCACATGATTGGTAATTCACCAAAGTAGAAACATGTATGGTGGTATTTCTTCCATCATCTTGACCAATGTTGTAACTGCTATTACAATACCCAACTAGATTAATTAGATTATTATGACTATAACGAATCACGTACCCGATAGTACATTTTACATATCACAATATTTGTTTTATAGCAGCCACATGTGACTTCTTTGGAGTTTGAATATAACGACTAGCAATGCCAACTGAGTAAGCCAAATTAGCTCGTGTTTGAAGTAAATATTTCAATCTTCTAAACTAGGCTTCGATATTCAGATGCATCTGTGTCTTCCTTGCCCTCTCCTTTCGAGAATTTCACATTTGGATGCACGTAGGATTGCAGTCATACATCCTTGTGTCTTTGAGCACCTTTTTTGTATACCTTTCTTACATAATTAGTATGTTATCCTTCTTTTGATACACCTCTATTCCTAGGTAATATCTCAATATTCCAAGATCACTCCTATCAAAGTTTGTTGCCATTGCATGCTTTAACTTGTTTATAATTGACATGTTTGTTCCCATAACGACCAAGTCATCAACGTACGCTCCAACTAGAATTAGACTGGAATCTATTTTTCTTCAGTATATGCTTGTTCTTGCACGCACCTTTGGAACTTAATATTTTTAAGAATTTCGTCCAACTTCATGTTCCACGTATGAGGAGCTTTACGTAAACCATATAACGCTTTTATGAGCTTGAGCATGAAATTCTTCCTATTTGTTTTTTCCTTTTTTTTCAAAACCTTCAGGTTTTTTTACATACACTTCCTCTTATAATTCACCATGTAGAAAAGCATATTTCATATCTGGATGATGTAATTCCCATCCTTTTGAAGTAGCTAGTGTTATTAAACTGCTAACAGTTTCGATTCTCACTACATATGTAAAAACTTCTTTGAAATCGATACCGTGTTGTTGAAGATACCTTTTTGCTACAATTCTATCCTTGTACTTGCTAATTGAGATGCTTCCATCTCTTTTTATTTTATAGACCCATTTTAATCTAATAATGGTTTTGTCGTATGGTCTTTTTACAAGTTTCCAAGTTTCGTTCTTCTCAATTGAGTCAATTTCTTCTTCCATTGCTTTTACCCATAAGGGATTCGACTTGCCTTCATGGTAAGTTGTTGGTTCATCTTCATTGAGAGCTAAAAGTAGCTTGTGAATCTCAATGTAGAAGTCAACTTCGAAATCATCATATCTTCTTGGAACTTGTGTGTTGCGATTCGACCTTCGTAACTGTGAAACTTCATCTTGTACAACCATTTCTGTATTTATTGGAGGTGGCATCGGTTGTGATCTTGACTCGCTTTCTTCACCCTGCTCGGTTTTGTTTGTGTGCTTCACCCGCTCCTGGTCCACTTTCGACATCAACCAACTCCGACCATTGAACCCAAAGCATACCAGGTTCTAGTGTAGGCTCGATTTTTTTTCCCAACTTCAGCTTGAGTTTTCATCGAAAATAACATCTCGTTGTCCAAGTTGTCCAAGTACCAAGTATCACTATTGTTTTCTTGATTTTCTAATTTTCTTGGTATAACACCTTCTTCATTTAAGAAAACTGTCTCATAGAGGGTTTTGAGCCATAAAAAGGTGTGAATCTTTATCTTCAATCCCATATACATGCACTTCTTCTTGCTTGGCTTTTCGTTCCAGGCATTATGATGCAAAATGACTAAACTTGTCACACCTATAGCATTGTACTTTGGAATGATCTTTGTTCTTCCTTTTTGACTTTTCAGAATCGTCGTTATTTGTGGTTTGATTTTGTTGATAAGTATTGTTGTGACATCCTCCTCGAACTCCGCATCCCAAACCACGGCCTCCCCGACCACCACGACTTGATTCTCCTCCTCGATTGGAAGACTCGATTTTGTTGAACATGATGGAATTTATAGGTTACAAATTCAATGTACATGCGGAAAAATCACTTAAACGCTTAAGGGTACATGTAACCTAAATGATCTGTCTTTACATATTAATAGCAACATACGTATAAAACTTAAAACAAGAAACCCTATAACAGAAATCTAAAAGTTTGATTACATACCTTTGACATTTTATAGTAAACAATATTCTTGAATCCCTTCTTGATCTTTAGAAAGCTAGCACCAAAAATATGGTTGCCTCTAATGACTCACACCCAAAACCATAGAAACCCTAGATTGATGAGGAAAGAAAGGGGGAAGAAGAACTTTCGGATATATGCCTCTTAAAAAGGTATGAAACGAATTTGGCTTCCTTTGGGTCCTATTTATAGTGTAAGCGGTCCAAGGAAACCCTAGATTTAAATAATAAAATAATAATATTTTATCTATTCAAATATGGTAATCCTTATTGGCTAAGCAAGCTTCCAGAATCCTCCAAAAACCTTGACAAAACCGCCCACCACCCTATAAAGGGTTCTAGAATTGTTTTCTTGCTCAACTATAAATAATTACAATTTAACCCTTGGACCTTTAATCAATTCTAGTTAATCCCTAATTAATTCTAGATTAATTCTAATTAATAATGACTTAATTCCAACAATTTCTAATTAATTCAAAATTAATTATTTTCTATTTCCAGTTAATATGTTAATCATATAATATGTTAACAAATCATTTTATCTATCTCCTAATATCAATTCTAGCTATTTCTGGTTATAAGAGAAATCCAAAAAGGAATTTGTTATTATTCCATAAAGTTATATCAATTTAGTTTTGACTTTGACCAATTTAGTTATGACTTTGCACACCTATTCCAACAGTCCCCCACTTGGACAAGTCATCAATTACAATTACAAATATAAACTTCAAATAAACAGCAAAGGTGTTTTCCAAAGCTACTGTCTAACTCTGATTAAAATCAAACGTTGGCCCTAAGATAAGTAATAAGTTATTCCTTTGTTCTACAATATATCGTGTGGACACAAGACGTTGATACAAATCAATCTCATGTCCAAGATTCTGTTTCATGGTTTCCGATTTATGGTGACTAGATTCAGACTACTAAATGAACACATCAATTTAGTCTGGGCAAGGCCTTACACATGAATGTCAACATCAAATCATCGAGGGTCCCAAAGATATCATTTTTTTTCCTTATTCAGGAAAAATGAACGAATAAACCTTGACTACATAATTATAATATTTACTTATTATGCCATACATGGAAATACATTTTATGACATCAATTTACGGATGCAATACCAATGCATAACAGATTCATAAACTATAACTTATGCATCTCAGTTTGAAGAATAGTAGATATTATCTTTTTAAAATTACTTGTGATTGAATCCATGAAGTAATCTATAATCGTGGGTTTATCCATTACTTGAAATCCCTTCAAGAACTAATGAGAATAATAGCAATCTTCATGTAATACAACTTTAACATAAATAATTTTATTAACACTCCATGATAGTCTTAAATCATTACCTACTCCCAAAAGTATGACCGACTGTGGAATTTTGAATAATATTTAAATTACTCAGGGAAGTAAACATGCAAAGTGAACCACAATAATAAACTAATTAACTATGGTATCAAACCCTTTGAATATAAACAAATCCTTATTAATTAATCACCATAACAATTACCAATTTATTCATTATAGATTGTTTCATGTAATCAAATAATCACTTGAGTTAAATAACATTAGTCATGCCATGTTATAAACATGCATATTATGCCTCTCTATGGTCCTTCCTCTATGAACATATCAACTGGACATTACTCCAATGATGCTCATTTCACAATTCCAAAATCTTATTGTCATCTAAGATGTAGTGGAATTTCATATGTACATGAATTGACCGTCTGTGATGTCGAGGTTCTAAAGTCAGAGAGACTGAACCTTCGATATTACAAAATGTTCCACTGAAACTTGTTACTTGGAATAATTTCATGGTTATGAAGTCTCAATTTCAAGGTACACCCCTTGGACACTTCTCTTTCATTAAAGTTACCAACTCACATGTAGATTTTATAACCATCTCCCATTATGGAAACATTTACATATTCTCATATGACCATCAAATCCGATGAAGAATCATCTCAATCCAAAGCATGTCACTATGGTCCGTCCTAAATAATATCATACTTACAGTTGTCAACAACCAACCAATCCTCAATAAAACCTTAGAATGTTCTTGACAGTTGTTTAACAACTTTGGTCACACGAAATTATAATCCTTTTTTC
Organism: Lactuca serriola; assembly: GCF_051521515.1. Lineage (NCBI taxonomy): Eukaryota > Viridiplantae > Streptophyta > Magnoliopsida > Asterales > Asteraceae > Lactuca > Lactuca serriola. Next base: position 275,233,405 of record NC_136412.1, on the reverse strand, counting down.
ACAATTCTTAAGGCATTAGAAAAATTAGAATAGGTGAATATTATAGCATATATGATTGATCATATATCCGAACCATAGGGACTCAACTCATTATTATATATACACAGATTTAATATGTGTTCAATTTCTTGCTATAATATCTCTATAGATCGAATCTCCTATGTTGAAATATTTCAACATGCTATTCATATATGTTTTTACTAAGCTCCATTAAACTTGTAACATCCCAAAAATACAAGCCAAAAATTTCGTTTTAATTAAGTTATTATAAAAATAATAGTATAAGAAAACATCCATAATAACATATCATGTCAAAACCAGTACGTCAATAATCAAAACATGCCATCAAAAAATCATATCAAAGTATAATCGCAAAGATCTCCTGTGCAGAAAACATAGTGTAATGCGCTGCGATCGAGTTGGCTCCTTTCTTTTGAAAATGAAATATCTGAAACCAAAACTGAAAACCGTATACACGAAGCTTAGCGAGTGTGACATCCCCAAAATCACGGCCAGAAAAGACCGATTTCATTTATGTTTTTTAAAATAATTTCAGAGTAAATCCTTTTGATTTAAAAGTGTTGCGGAATTTGTTCGCAAAAAAAACATGATAAAATAATATTTATCAAAGCATTTCATCAAGAGATGCATTTTCATTATATAATCAAAACTCGGGATGTCATGTTCCAATACAGACCATAAAGCATAAACGATAACATTACAAATCATTCAACAAATATATACATATACAGACTTGTAAACAAAACAACTCGATGATTCATCCATCTTACGCCCTTGCGCCACTTCCTGTAATACAAATAAAACTGAGTGGGTCAAGCTTGGGAGCTTGATGAGCATATAGGGTTTTCAACCCACAATAAATAAATTATATTTAATTTCACCAACCAACAATAACCCGATTACCCATTCTCGTTATCCTCACTTTACGTCCCTAAAACAACATCTATCTCAAGGGACCTAATCTAGGATTTTCATCGGGACGGACATTACTGCTAAGGGGTCTCCTCAACAATAGATATCCTAAAGGCAACCATGAGGGGGATAGAGTACACCGGTGAACACATCGTTCACAACACCTACAGGTTATGAACCTGCTAGCGTTCCACAAGACTGTCTAGAAAGAGTCTGTGGTCGTTATCCATACTCCGCTGAATAACTAGATCAACAACAACAACAACATCGAGGCCTCTCATCTGCTTATTACACACCAACTATCTACCCATGTTCTACCCAACATATTAGTAGATAAAAATATATATTTTCATACATAGTTTAAAACCTGTATAGCATTTTCATTCAATACATATTCCACATAACAGATGAGGCACACCCACATAACACGTATTTCATAGAAAATAAATCAGATCTATGAGATAGAAGAGAATGAATATACATTATATATAACAACAAAATTATACACATAACACGTATTTCGTATAAAATACTTCATAATTATGCGTTAGAAGAAAGTAACTACACACTCACTTGATCAGAAAATGATCGGACAGCACTACAGCTTGTAGAAGTAGTATTCTTCGGCAGATCTGGAAGATCTTCACAAAAACCGGACTCCTCGTGGGCAGAGCTTCGGCTCGGGAATCTTACTTCTCGGGATCTTCGGGACCTCGGGACTTGCTTCGGGGCTCGGGAATGATACCGGGGCTTCAGGATAATTCTTGCACGAAAAACGATGCAAAAACACGAGAAAAATGGAAGAAATGAGCAATGAACTCGGTTGCCCTCGACCTCCTTTTATAGGGGTTGGAAGGTCGAATTACATTGGGCGTAACTTGAGATTACGTTGGGCGTAATGACGATAAGATCGCTGACTCCCCTCCTTCGGATAATATTGGAATATATATAAATAAAATATCGAAAATATTTATTAAACTTCAAAAATTCATATCTTCCTCATACGAACTCCGTTTTCGACGTTTTTTATATCCACACGTAGGTGAGACTACGATCTAAAACTTTTGTTTAGACTCCGTCAGCTAATTTTGACTTTATTTTTATTATTTATTTTTAGTAGGCCGGGACAGGAAAATTCCGTTATAAATTCATAACTTCTTCATCCGACGTCCGTTTTCGCCTATCTTTTTATCGTTTTACTCCTATTAACGAGACATTCGATTCTCATTTAGATTGTTTTGGCTAAAAACCGCTCGATCTCAAAGCGAGTATTCGGGCTGCATACTGCTAAGTCGAAACTTCGAAAAATCATAACTTCCTCATACGAAGTCAGATTTGGGCGTTCTTTTTATGCACGCTCTCGGTTTAACGAAATCTACGACTTTCGTTTACATCACTAAGGCTAAATATTTCTCTAACATAAATTTCACTTTTACGTCATTCAGCGTTGTCGGTTTTGTCGCGAAACTTCGACAGGTCATAACTTCTTCGTTATAACTCGGATTTCGGCATTCTTTATATCTTCGGAATCCTTGTTTCGACCACTACATCTTTATGCAAAGATATTGGGATTATCCCATACTTCAAATTTGACACTTATTTTATTCTTAAATCATTAAATTATAATAATTAAGAAAATAAACACATAATTCACATAATACTCAAATATTTCATCATTAATACTTCAAAAAGAGTTACAAGGGTTAACCTAGACTATTACATCAATGATAATGTCTAGCCTGGAAACGCGGGCGTTACAGCGAGTTCCCCAAATACCACATACCATACATATCAACATACTACCTAGCATATATGGGTGCTGGCCTACCCCTTCGGTCTCTTTCAACCGGATATTGTCTAGCATATAAACACATACTTGCATACTGTTATACATAAACATGAGCCATACATATATCATAATCAGTAAAGATGTTATGTGCCAAACATAGTCTTGCCATTATGCCACGGGCCGCCACATGGTCTTTCTTGCCAAGTCGGGGGCCACCCCCTTAGTCTCACAGACAAGTGCCAAGAGCCACCTCCTGGTCTTCCATGCAAGCATCACAAAGACAACTAGCATACATACTACTCTACTTAGCTAATCATCATATAGTGTGCCAGGAGCCACCTCCTGGTCTTTCATACATAATAGCATACAGTGCACCAGGAGCCACCTCCTGATCTTTCATACATATTGCCTAGGGCTAACCCCCGGGTCATCCTACCATACATAATAACATAATGTGTGTCAGGAGCCGCCTCCTGGTCTTTCATGCATAATGCCTAGGGCTAACCCCCGGGTCTTCCTATCATACATAAAGTAAATGGGTCAGCATTGGTGCCTTAGACCCATACAAACAGTGATGAGACTCACCTCACACTACTAAAGTCCCGCGGATAAAGTTGTGGTTGCTGGCTGACAGATTCCTGAATCTGTCAACATCAAAATAACACCCAATTAATAATCGGGTTCCAACATATATCCATAAGTCCACGCTTGGGGTAAAAGAATGCTTTACCCCTATCTTAGGTTGATTCAAGTCCAAGGCCCAATCCAAAGGCCCAAAAGTCTGATTATAGCTCAAAGCCCAACATATGGCCCAATTTTCCAAATTGGGCCCAAACCTTTACATGGTCTTATTCAAAGGACCAATCACTTATTACAGTCCAACATTTGACATTCTAATGGCCCAGTATCATATAATCATTAAGGCCCAAACTATGGCCCATCTATGGCCTAATTTTCCAAATTGGGCCCAAGCCCCTTACATGGGCCTTAACCTAAAGCCCATTAAATTATTCTAGTCCATATGCTTGATTTTGGATGGCCCATTAATAGCCCAATCACCAAAGCCCAAAAGAAAGGCCCAGCTGACATTAGGGTTTCACATAAAATGACAATTAGGGTTAAGTGTTTCTCACTTAACTCATTAAGGACTTAATCCATTCAGTCATTTACTCCACTAGATAATTGATATGGAGTAGTTGGGCTTAATACATAGTCCAATCCCGATGGCCCAAAAGTGGGTCCCAATAAGTCCAAGGCCCACATATCTAAAATTAGGGTCTACTAAACCCTAATTAGGGTTTCCCACCCAAACATGGCCCAATAGGCCCAAAACTAATCTTTAAGCCCATTAAGGTTTCATTAGGTCAATTAGCGTTTGCAAGAGGGGCACCACCCACTACCACCTCAGGTAGTGGTGGTCAACAGCGGCTCACGGTGGCAGCCACCACCTCACGGTGGTGGTTACAGTTCTTCTCATTAATCTTTTTGCTAAATACAATTACAAGGCTTAAATCTAAAATAAACACACACATAGCCACCCTAGTGGTGGCCGACGGTGGCACGTGGCGGCAGCCACCACCTCACGATGGTGGTGGTGGGGTTTTTCATAGATTTTTTGGCCTAGCATCGCGCCTACAACATCACGCCACTACACATACATAATTACACCATTTTACACACACTCATGCGAGAAATACACATAAAAAAGCCACTCCCCGTGGTTACAGGCGGTGGTCGGGGATAATAGAAACGAAAATGGCAGCAGCCACCATGGTTGGCTGCCATGGTGGCTCTCATCAACTTCCGGCCAGCCAAAACACACACATAATCATGATAACGCCTGAACATGCACACACACAACGACAAAGGCTGAGATATGGACACACACCACGCCGAACTTCGGTAATGGAGAAGGAGAATGACGACGAAGGGCGACTGACTAGGCTGTGGAACGCACAACTACAGCAGCGGCAACGATGACGCCACAGGTGGTGTTTAATGGTGGCAAAGCAGCCCAATGAGGATCGACTCGGAAGAAAGAGAGCAACGTCCAGGAAACAACAACAATAGCTACAGTCTCGGTCTTCACACTTTTCGTCGGAGTCACTCGATCGGTGGTTTACTATGGCGTCACGGAGGCGGCAATTAGAGGTAGGAGTTTGGTGGCGGCTGTTTCAGTTTAGGTTTAGGGTTTGAGGTCACGTAACTCTTAAAAACAGGAGAGGAACACTATCGGGTTTAAGTCCCGTCCCCCATTCAAACTTATACTCTTTTTTTTCCTTTTAGTCCCTCCCCATAAAGTCTCTTTCAAAACAGCTCCAATATTAACCAAATGACCCCTATCTTTAATAATTCCTTACAATTCAAGTCCCAATAGTTTACCATGCACCCCTGTCTTCTTAAATATTTACAAATTAAGTCCGGAATTTTACACTTTAATCCCCACCTTCTAAAATTATGACAGTCAACTCCTCGAGACCAACACCTTTCAATATAATTATTAATTTTAGGGCTACGGTTCATTCAACAATTTGTTTTATTTATTTATTAAATAAACGGGGTGTTACAAAACTATACAATCTAAACTTTTAGATTCAAAACGAAGTATGATTTTCCTCTCCCTTAAGTTTACCATAGCGAAACATTTCCCAAACTTTGCAATTTGCAAACTAGAGACATTGTTTCCTACGAAATAATATTGTCATCCAACAAAATAGTTATGCTCCTACTAGCTTTGACACATACCTAGAGATCAATTGGGCTTCTAGAAATCAATACCCTTTGACTTCCATACCGAAAGTGCATATTCCTATTTTACGATACTTCGTTTAGTCTCTAATTAGGCTTCTCAAGCTTATGCACTTTAGTCGGATAGTAAATATGTTCAAACCCTTCAAGACGTGATAAACATATCTCTTGAAAGTTTAAACAATTCCTTGTCATTCCTTACAATTCCTGATATGAAAAGGGATACCATAATTGTATCATGAATAGGGGGATGAAATTAATACATCCAATATCCATATTGATCTTTAAAATCTATCAACGAAATTATTTCCTCATAACCATATTCATAAATTAGAGTGAAACCTTTTGCCAGCTAGATTTGAAGGTGTATATGTTCACATCCATGTGGAATTTTCTTTTAACCTACAATCATAAGATTAGGTTTAGGACAAACCAAATTCAAACTTAGTTTTCCCTCATGGACTGAACTTCTTCATTCTTAATTTATTGCTCTCTGGCAGATAAAAGGGCCTACCATTGCTTCCGTGCCATTAACATCTCACATATATTGATCAGTGTACCTTCACTGACCAACACAATTTGTTGTAGTTAAATGAAAAACATAGAACTCATAAGCATTTTTGGAAGTTCACAGAAATAAAAATGTATCAATTAAAAAACAACAGGTTTTTCAACCTCAAGTTGTGAGCTAGTGATAACTAAAAGGATTATTGTCGGTTGACACTTGCAATTCTCAAGATCAACACGAATCCCACTAACTTCTTGACATATGAGTTTTCCTCTTAAGTAATATTCCTTGATGAGCTAAAACAAAATTCAAAAGTTCTTGTGGATTTCCGATAAGAAACACTTCATGAAATTGGACTCAATTTATCTTTTGTTTTCTGATCAATGAATACATCATAACTCCAGTTCTCAAAGTTCTTGAGTGAAGAAAGCATTCTTACTCCAAATCTTACGATGTGCTATCGACCTTCTTAGGTTGGAATGAGCTACAAGATATGACACTAAATCATATCTCTAACACTTGACTTGAACAAGGAATGACTCATCTATGATCGAACCATTTCTAACATTCTTCGATTCCTCTTCTTAGTCATACAATTGAACTAAGATGTTCTTGGAGGAGTTAATTGTGATATAATTCCATAATTACTAAGATGATTATAAAACAAGATACTAAGGTACTCCCCTTACCTTTTGAGTTGAAGAACCTTTATCTTTTTGGCCTAGTTGATTCTTCTATGTCGTTCTGCTACTCTTTGAACCTTTTCAAAAATATTAGAATTATGCTTAATCTTATAAACATAATCATATTTTTGATGAAGCATTAACAAATCATAGCGAATAGAGTTATCATCCCTTGTGGTGGATCTGAACAGTCCATATCAACATGTACTAGATCCATCAATCCTTCAGTCGCTTCACAAAAACATGTGAGCAATGATTTTGGTCATAATTTTCCAATGAGCAAGATTCTCATGCATCATACAATTCGAATTGTATGACTCCAAGTTTTTATCCAATTGAAACTTGGTGGTTCTTTTCACTTGGTCAAATATGACAATGCCACAAGCGCGTTTTAGACGAGTTAATATCCATCATTAATATTGCAATTATTAGAAACATAATCGACACATTCATTAATTCCATTGCAAGGAAATATAAAATAAGACAACTATATAACCCAAAACTTCACTTTTACTGATATAAAAACAAAAATGGAACTTGTCCTTACAATACATAAAATGAAAAACTATGTTTCTAGACATCTCCAAAGAGTAATAGCAAACTATTAAAACTATCGTAACTCCTTAGTAGTATCTCAAAATTCTGAGCATCGAACCATGAGACAAAAGCCCATTTTTCACAACCAAATTTAGCTCACTTTGCTCAAGCTTCCTTCTTTCTTTTAGATCCTGCAATAACATCAAAATACAATCATCACATCATGTATTAAGAGTCTATGAATAAGAACTTATTAATCTAATGGATTTAGATAATTGATGTACCTGAAGTAGAGTTACACAACTTGACTTTACCATCTTTAAGATCCTTCAAGTATTTTGGGCAGCTTCGCTTTGAATGTCCCTTCATTTGGAAGTAGAAACAAATGAACTCATTGGGTTCAACATTTGGAACGATCTCAGAACGAGCATTTCTCTTTACCATACGATCAAACGGTTTGACCTTGTCCTATCCCTTTCAATTGGGAAGAGAAATTTTTTCTTGATAACCAATGTTACCATTGCCAATGTCTAAGAAAATCTTGGGATTAGATCCTATAAACATTTCTACTTCATTTAAACTCTTAATCATTTCTGCTTCAACAACTATCAACATATAGGTCGGATAAGTTAGAGTCACGTCGATATTCCTCAAATGAAAGTTCTCAACGAACTGACCATATGAATTTGGAAGCGACAGAAGAACCAAATCATTGGCTTGCTTCTTTGGGAATACGACACCCTGTAACACTTGTTTCTCATGTACTTTTCACTTATGGCTGAATGTATAAAATTCTTGCAAATATGGTCCTACACGGTCCGTAGGTGGTCCTTTGTGCAATGCGTAGAAAGGAAAGTGGACGTGGGCATTTAAAGCTCTACGTAGGGTGTAGCCTTGTACAGTGGTAGAGCCAGGATCTATGTAAAGGGGTATCCCAAAAAAAATTCCGGGGTACTTGGGTTTCCCCAGTTCGGTTTCGATTTTAAACTGAAACCTTAATTGAATCCTTAGTTAACCTCAAGTCTAGTTATACAAACATGAAGTTGAAGTACATTTGGATACTTGAATCAATGTGGGGATCAAAGTAGATATCAAATGAAGCATGAGGATAACATGTTTATATAATAGATGAAAATGGCTGATTTACATGTGTTTAGCGACGTGAGATTTTTTAGCAGGGAAAATAAAACAAAAGTAAACAAAGGATATGTAAGGAGCGAGAATTGATCATGGGACCTTTGCTTCAATAAGACAATGCCTTAACCAGTAAACCAACTGTTTGTTTGTGTTTATAAGTGAAGGGATGCATATATATAGACACTATACCTTTTGGAAATAAGTAGTGAATTAAGATTGTCATGAACTGGATTGTAGATTGTCTAAAGAGTTTTAGACATAACAATTGTTTGCTGCAATGTTCATGAGTACTTAGTAATGAGGATTTTGAGTATTGGATAAAACCACGCTCAGAGAATTACTTCATGGATTTTATCACGAGTAATTCTGAGATGATAATATCTTATATTCTTAAAACAGATATATATGAGTTGTGGTTTATAAGTCAGTTGTGCATTGGTAATACGTAAACGCATCAGTGACTTGATGTTATAAAACGTATTGTTATGCATAATTTGATAAGTAAATAGTACAAACATATAAGTAAAAGTTTATTCGTTCCTTTTGCCCTAACAGGAAAAGTGATATCTTCGGGCCCCTTGGTGATTTGGTGTTTGTAACGCCCGTAGATTAGGGCTAGTCAATTTAGAGACGATAAGCGTCAAAAATTACTTTTTGATAGAAGATTATTTAGAATGAATAATCTTAACTAAGTTTTAGTATATGTCACAAGTTAGAGTGATATTTAGCCCTAGTGATCTAAACTAAAGTCATAGAGTTCGTTAAACCGAGAGCGTGCATAAAAAGAATGCCCAAATCTGACTTCGTATGAGGAAGTTATGATGTTTCTAAGTTTCAGCTTTGCAGTATGCAGCCCGAAACTCGAATTCGAGATCGAGTGATTGTTGGTCAAAACAATCTAAACGAGAATCAAAGATCTCGTCGATAGTAATCTAATGGTAAAAAGACAGACGAAAACGTACGTCGGATGAAGAAGTTATGAATTTATAACGAAGTTTTCCTGTCCCGGCCTACTAAAAATATATAATAAAAAATAAAGTAAAAATTAGCCGACGGAGTCTAAATGAAAGTTTTGGAGCTTAGTCTCACCTACGTGTGGATATAAAGAACGTCAAAAATGGAGCTCATATGCGAAAGTTACGCAAGTTTGAAGTCTGCTTAATTGAGGACGCCCAGCGTACCCGGAACCGCCTCAGCTACGCATGCAATGACGTCACTCGAGTACATACGCATGTAATGTTGTCGCGTACCCTATAAATAGAATGCGAGGGCAGCCGATTCCGTTGCTCATTTTCTCTTCTTTCTCTCTCGTTTTGCCTCGATTTTCGTGCAAGAAATATCCCGAAGCCCCGGTATCATTCCCGAGCCCCAAAGCAAGTCCCGAAGCCCCAAAGATCCCGAGAAGTAAAATTTCCAAGTCGAAGCTCTGCCCGCGAGAAGCTCGGTTTGTGTGAAGATCTCCCAATTTCACCGAAGAATACTACTTCTACAAGCCGTAGTGCTGTCCGATCATCTTCTGATCAAGTGAGTGTATAGTTACTTTCTTCTAACACATAAATATAAAGTATTAGCTATGAAATACGTGATATGTGTTATATATTATTTGTCTATTTGAGATGGGTTTGGAGTTGATGTTTTTATACGGGTGTTAAATGATTTAAACTGTGTTTGTATTTATATCTACAAAAATGTTGGGTATAACATGAGTAGATGGAATAGTTGGTTACGATGCGACTTTGTGCCTATTGAGTAAGCTTTGGTGACGATGTGACTTCGTGCCTATTGAGTAAGCTTTGGTGACGATGCGACTTCGTGCCTATTGAGTAAAGCCTTGATGACGATGCGACTTCGTGCCTATTGAGTAAGATTTGGTGACGATCCGACTTTGTGCCTATTTGATAAACCTTGGTGACGATGTGACTTCATGCCTGTTGAGTAAACCTTGGTGACTATGGAGTTAGCGCCGGATAGCTATGGATTTAGTATCTAATGGATAAATTTTTGGCAGCAATGGACTTCGTGCCAATTCCTTAGGTAAATCCTTAGGAACGAATGAATGAAGGATAGTTGGTCGTTAGGGTAAAAGCTTAAGAAATAAAGAAGATAATGGGGATGGGTAATTGGGTTGATTATTTGATGATTGAATAATAAATGTATTATTGTGGGTTGAAAACCCTATATGCTCACCAGGCTCCCAAGTCTGACCCACTCAGTTTTCTTTGTATCACATGTATCAATACGAAGACATATTTCACTGAGAGATTAAAGGAGATGTAAAACATTAGTGTAAATAAATGTAAGTTCTGTTTATGCTTATGTGTCTGTATCGGAACATGACATCCCGAGATTTTGTTATATAATGAAAATACACTCTCTTTGAGAAACGTTTTGATAAATTCTTATCATATTTTGTTTTGGGAACAAATTCCGCAACAATTTTCTTTAAACGATTACTCTGATTTTAAAAACAAAGCATAAACAAATCGGTCTTTTCTGGCCTTGAAATTGGGGATGTCACAGTGTTGACTTATAAATGCTAGGCCTAGTCAAGACTAAATTGATGTGTTCGATTAGAAGTCTTATCACAAATCAAAAATCGGAAAACAAAATCTTGGACAATTTGATTGATTATAATCCATGTCTTATATCCGTACGATATCTTGTAGAACGAAGGGATATGTAACGCCCGTAAATCCGGGCTAGTCAATTTAGAGATAATAGGGGTCGAAAATGACTTTTTAACAAAAGGTTATTTAGAATAAATAATCTTAACTAAGTTATAGTATATGTTACAAGGATTCCGTACATATAAAGAACGCCGAAATCCGAGTTATAACGAAGAAGTTATGACCAGTCGAAGTTTCGCGATAGAACCGGCACGACGCTGAATGATGTAAAAAGTGAATTTACGTTAGAGCGATATTTAGCCTTAGTGATCTAAACGGAAGTTGTAGAGTTCGTTAAACCGTGAGCGTGCATAAAAAGAACGTCCAAATCTGACTTCGTATGAGGAAGTTGTGATTTTTCTAAGTTTCGACTTAGCGGTATGTAGCCCGAATACTCGAATTGAGATCGAGCGGTTTTTAGCCGAAACAATCTAAATGAGAATCGAAGATCTCGTCATTAGTAGTGCAACGGTAAAAAGACAGGCGAAAACGGACGTCGAATGAAGAAGTTATGATTTTATAACGAAGTTTTCCTATCCCGGCCCACTAAAAATAATATAATAAAAATAAAGTCAAAATTAGCCGATGGAGTCTAAATCAAAGTTGTAGAGCATAATCTCACCTTCGTGTGGATATAAAGAACGTCGAAATCGGAGCTCGTATGCGAAAGTTATGAATTTTTGAAGATCGTGGCACGCATACCAAAGCTTATCCGAAGAGTACGCCCAGCGTACTCCAAAATTACGCCCAGCGTAATCCCAGACCCAGCAGCCTATAAATAGAACCCGAGATCAGCCATTTCCCTTGCTAATTTGCTTCCTTTCTCTCTAAGTTTTGCATCGTTTTGTGTGCCAATTTTATCCCGAAGCCCCGGTATCATTCCCGAGCCCCGAGGATCCCGAGAAGTGAGATTCCCGAGCCGAAGCCCTGCCCGCGAGGAGCCCGGTTTTTGTGAAGATCTTCCAGATCTACCGAAGAATAGTACTTCTACAAGTCGTAGTGTTGTCCGATCATCTTCTAATCAAGTGAGTGTATAGTCACTTTCATCTTACACATAGATATGAAGTATTTTATAAAATACGTGTTATGTGTACATATATTGCTGTTTATATGTGTGAGTGTATAGTTACTTTCTTCTAACACATAAATATAAAGTATTAGCTATGAAATACGTGCTATGTGTTATATATTATTTGTCTATCTGAGATGGGCTTGGAATTGATGTTTTTATACGGGTGTTAAATGATTTAAATTGTGCTTGTATTTATATCTACAAAAATGTTGGGTAGAACATGGGTAGATGGAATAGTTGGTGACAATGCGACTTCGTGCTTATTTGATAAACCTTGGTGACGATGCGACTTCGTGCCTATTGAGTAAGCCTTGGTGACGATGCGACTTCGTGCCTATTTGATAAACCTTGGTGACGATGTGACTTCGTGCCTTTTGTGTAAACCCAGGTGACTATGAGACGTAGTGCCTATTGTGTAAACCCAGGTGACTATGAGACGTAGTGCCTATTATGTAAACCTTGGTGACTATGGGACGTAGTGCCAATTGTATGAACCCTGGTGACTATGCGACGTAGTGCCTGTTGTATAAACCATGGTAGCAAATGGACTTTGTGCCAGTTCCTTAGGTAAATCCTTAGGAATGAATGAAGAAAGTATAATCGATTCTTAGGGTAAAACCTTAAGAAATAAAGAAGATAATGGGGATGGGTAATTGGGTTGATTGTTTGATGATTGAATATAATAAATGTATTATTGTGGGTTGAAAACCCTATATGCTCACCAGGCTCCCAAGGCTGACCCACTCAGTTTTCTTTGCATTACAGGTAATGGCACAAGAGTATAAGTTGGTGGACTTGACAAGAGATTTTGGATTGTAGATCAGTGGTTATACATGACTGTTGTAAGGTTTATTTTATATTGTTTATGTTTTTGATCTGTATCGGAACATGACATCCCGAGGTTTTATTATTTAATAAAAATACCTTCTTTTTGAGAAATATTTTGATAAATGATTATCATATTTTGTTTTTGAGACAAATTCCGCAACTGCTTTCTTTAAAAGATAACTTTGATTTTAAACCAAAACATAAACAAATCGGTCTTTTCTGGCCGTGAAAATTGGGGATGTCACAGGATATTTGATCACTTATCTTAGGACAAGTAACTGACTGGGTTAGAGTTCGACATCGACTTTTGGAAGCTACAATTTGCTTATCAGTTTGGAAGTTATACTTGCATTTATAGTTATAGACTTATCCAAGTACACGACTATTGGATTGGGTGTCTAAGCCCATAACTATAATTGGTATAAACTTGAATTGATAGTAGCACAGTCATTTTGGGTTGCCAAGTTTATACCAGGACTAAAGTGTAATTATTAAATAATTGAGCAAAAGGCTCCAGAACCTTCCACCAAGGAGGGTGGACGATTTTGAGGAGATAAATGGGGCTCTAGAATTATCCTTAGAGGATAATTAGGATGCTAGATAATTACCAAAAATAAGATAATGTTATTTTATTGGTTTGGGGCGTATCTAGGGTTTCCTATTAGCACTATATAAGGAGTCCTACACCATGGAAATTTCGGCCACTCTATTATTGAAGAAAGGGCCGAAATTTCACTCCTCCCTCCTCCCTCCTAAATATCATTCTTGCTAACTTGGGTGTGAACCATCAGAGGCACGACATTTGTGGTGCTTGTTTCAAAAAGATCAAGACTTGTTTATAATAACAAGAATAAGGTATGTAATCATTTCTTTAGTAATTTTTAAATAAACTATGGTTTCTAGAGATCTTATTTTGATATTCATAGTTATAAGTTCAGTAGAGAAAACATAGATCTATTTTTTTAGGTTGCATGCACACTTAAGGATTTAAGTTTGTTTTGTAATGTCTAAAAACCATCACGTTTAAGATCACCTTCATGTGAATCGCTTGTACAGTGTAATTGTTGCAGACAACATCAAAACATGGAATGAAAAGGATGCATTATCCTTTGTATCGAAGGTATCTGGATCGGCCGATCTAGTCATGATTGGTGCTTTTTAAACACTCTGATACCAATTGAAAGAATAATTGATGAACAGAAAAATATGAACACAATAATGAAAGGACTAAACTCTTATTTTAATTAAAAAAATAACTCAAAACTACTTACAATCTTTCCTCTCTTGCTCTCACTTTTCTGATGATATAGTTGATAATAGGATCCTAGTTTTTTTCCTACTTGAATACAAACTTGTCATATATAATACATGTTTGTTCCCTAAGAAACCGATTTGCTTGATCCCTAAACGTCTTCTTAAGTCTCCTTGTTGCCCAAGGAAATATCCTTCCTACACCTCATCATGTATGGAAGGGTAGAACCGGAAATTACCAATATTACCTACCATAGCAACGATTGTTTAATGTGATAATGTCATTGACATTTATTTGTCTATTAATCCGACTTATCTTTAGCGAATAATGCACATTAAGATAGACATTCACTACGCCCATGATTAGGCTATTTTGGAACGCAATTTCTCCATGTTATCTCTAGTCTTTAGTATGTCGATGTCTTTACAAAATGATTTCATCATCTTTTATTTATGAGTTTTGGTCAATTGTGAACATTTGGACAATTTATTTGAATAAAACTTTAACATAATGTTAATGTATATAAATGATGTATAGTTTTGCCTATGTTACATCCATTTTGTCTACCTTATTTTATTCTCTTTATAACGTTGTACTTATCTCGTCTTAGAGAAAAAATATATATTATTAAAAAAACTTATTTATAAATATATCGAGAATTATTGTGTTTTTGACATAAAGCTTTTAATTTTTAATTCCTTTTAAGCGTTTTTAGTTTTTAGTTTATACGAAAAAATTCGAATTAAAGGAAAAATAGAAACTTTGTATGGTAAACTACTTGAATTAGCTTTTGAGTTATGACATTTTGTTTAAACTAAAAGTTGAAGTTTTAATTTGTTTTTAATTTTTAGAGATTTTAACTTTTAGTTTTAGGTAATTTTACATTTTTAATAGGTTCTAACGAATTTATCAAACACTTATACACAAGCTTTGGTACAAGTTATAACAGCTTCTTATGGGCTACAAACTTTTAGCTAGTTCTTGCCAAAAATATGGTAATTTATTCAAAATTTTATATTTATCATTACATAGTTTATATCGAAAAGCATAAATAGATGCTGGGGTCTAAAAAAAGGAAAGGATGTAGATGAAAGAAACAAAATATAATGGTAAAATATGAATGAAAAAGGAAAAAGAATCGATCACTTTAAAAAAGTCGACATATATTGAAAATTTCATATCTCAAGCTTCTATACAACCTAATACATTGTTTATATAGAAAAGCATAAATTATATATATATATATATATATATATATATATATATATATATATATATATATATATATATATATATATATATATATATATATATATATATATATGGGTAAAGTGAATATACCTAACAACCTTATATAAACTTAGGTACCTAACCACATCATATTACGCAATTTTATATCATATTTACATTGTAATCGCCAAAAGTTCTTAAAATTCAACCTTTTAACTTGATTACTTCCAAAATCTTTGGACTTTCACCATTATCTTCCTTCAAATGACGTCTTTCTGTCGAATACCTCCTGGTGGGCTTCATATACTACCGCTACAATTCAAATGATGTAAGAGGAATATAATGGTGAATGTCTGAAAATCTTGGAAGTAAATCAAGTTAAGGTTGAAGTTTTAGAACCTTGGATGATTGCAATGAAAATATAATGCAAAACGACGTAGTATAATGTGGTTAGGTACCTAAGCTTATATAAGGTTGTTAGGTATATTAACTTTACCCTATATATATATATATATATATATATATATATATATATATATATATATATATATATATATATATATATATATATATATATATATATATAGGTTCAGGTTCATTTGAGACCATTCTAATTTTGTGAGACCGTGAAACCAAATCTAAAAATAATTTTAAAATGCAAAATAAATGGAAAAATCCAAAAATTCTTTTTTTAAATATTATTTTCGGAACTTGAATTAACTAAAAAAAATATAAATAAATAAATAAATAAAAATTCCGTTTTTTTTTTTTGAAAAATACGTGAAATATTCTAATAGAATATTACACTGACATATTCTAAAAAATAATTTTAAAATGTAGAATAAATGGAAAAATCTAAAAATTCTTTTTTTAAATATTATTTTCAGAACTTGAATGAACTTAAAAAAATAAAAATAAATAAAAAGAAAATAAAAATAAATTCTTTTTTTTTAAAATACGTGAAATATTCTAATAGAATATTACACTGTACATATTCTAAAAAATAATTTTAAAATGCAAAATAAATGGAAAAATCCAAAAATTCTTTTTTTAAATATTATTTTCGGAACTTTAATTAACTAAAAAAAATTAAAATAAATAAAAATAAATAAAAAAATGCGTCTCACGGTCTCACAAAATTTGGCTGTCTCACATGAACCTAACCCTATATATATATATATATATATATATATATATATATATATATATATATATATATATATATATACATATATATATATATATATATATATATATATATATATATATGGGAAAAGTGAATATACCCTTAAGGGTATATAAGCTTAGGTACCCAAACTCACATACTACGCCGTTTTGTATCATATAATATTCTACTTGTCCAATGTTCTTATAATTTAACTTCTAACTTGATTCACTTCCATGATTTTTATAAATTACATATTTATCTTCCACTTACATAATTTTCATTTTCAACTACAATATATAACTTAGGAGGTGTTCGGCAAAAATATGTGATATAAGAGAAAGATAATAATGAAATTTCGAAAATCTTGAAAATAAATCAAGTTAGCGGTTAAAGTTTAAAAATATTATAATGAATATATCAAACAAAACGACGTATTATGGTGTGTTTGGGTACTAAGCTTATATACCTTTAAGGGTATATTATATTCACTTTTCCATATATATATATATATATATATATATATATATATATATATATATATATATATATATATATATATATATATATATATTAAACATATTCATCATTTCTTGAAATTTAAGAGGTACAAAAAATATAACATCAGGTACAATCATTTAATGTTAATCTCCTCAAAAGACTAATAATTAATTCTTACCAAAGATAACAAAAACCATCATGGAAAAAAGATCATGAATTGTTTGTAATATTATTTATTTTATTGTTATTTTAACATTAAAACAATCTTATATATTTCACGTTTTCATTTTTTTTAACATCTTAAAGACCATTTATATCTAACTTAATTTAAGAATATGAACATGTTATATTAAAAAAATATTACGACACTATAATTATTATATAAGATGAGATAAACAATCTTCTTTTTTCTTTGTTTCTATGAAACCCATTTTTAGGAGGGAATTACTACTAATTGATTTTGTTAAAGAGGTTGCAATAACAAAATCAATCAGTAGTAATTCCCTCCTAAAAAATGGGTTTCATAGAAGCAAAAAAAAGAAGATTGTTTATCTCATCTCGTATAATAATTATAGTGTCGTAATATTTTTTTAATATAACATGTTCATATTTTTAAATTAAGTTAGATATAAATGGTCTTTAAGATGTTAAAAAAATGAAAACGTGAAATATATAAGATTGTTTTATTGTTAAAATAACAGTAAAATTAATAATATTACAAACAATTAATGATCTTCTTTCCATGATGAGTTTTGTTATCTTTGGTAAGGATTAATTATTAGTCTTTTGAGGAGATTAGCATTAAATGATTATACCTGATGTTATATTTTTTATACCTCTTAAATTTCAATAAATGATGAATATGTTTAATATAATAGAATAGATTTAATAATTAACTTTTTGAAAAACTCCAAAATTTATGTGGAGATTAGCTTTTTATGAAAAATTATAGAATGTGTTATATATATTATATAAGCTTTTATTTAAGACTAATGATGTAAACTTTTATAGAAAAATATTTCTTTAATGTTATTCTTATTTTGAGGTTGTAGATTTTATATATATATTCTATTCTATTATATTAAACATATTCATTATTTCTTAAAATTTAAGAGATATAAAAATTATAAAATTAGGTACAATCATTTAATGTTTATCTCCTCAAAAAGACTAATAATTAATCTTTACCAAAGATAACAAAAACCCATCATGGAAAGAAGATGAAGAATTGATTTGAAATCCCATATTCTCCTCATTTCCTAAGTTTTTCTTCTATAAAAAATTAATATATTCATCTCTTCCTGGGTAGCCTCTAGAATTACACAAAAATATGCAGACATAACAATGGTTTAGACGTTGACATCATATCGGTTGCTTTCTTTTCTCAAAAATTTTCAGTCTTAAGCTAATCAGTATTGGTAAGACGGGTACGTAGACGCACAAGAGAGGTTTTCTAGTCTTTTAATTGAATATAGGGGGCAGGGGAATCTAGTAAGAAAGAAAGAGAAAAAGGATAGAAGTCTTACAAGAATTCGATCCAGCCCCGGTTTGAGCATCTCCCTAGCCTACCTACTTTCGAAGCTATCCTTTTGTCTCTCTATCCTTGCTAACGAGAACCTGTAAGCTTTTTCCCTGTAAAAACATGTAGTTTTGCTTTTGATGAAGTTTTAGTTTTGATAACCTGCAGTTTAATTAACAGGTCGACATCATCAAGCGATTGATATCTTTTTCTATGGCCGTATGTTGATTTAGGAAACATGCACCCTCTCAGAAAACTTGCAACAATAGACGGATTCGTACACCATTCTTAGAAGAGTCAAAGTTGAAGATTCAAAATTTAAATCAGATTTTTGCATCTCCCCTTTCTCACGGCTATGCAATTATAAACAATTTATAGGTTTTGTTGCAGATATGTTTCATCTCTTTCTAAAACCAAAGGTCTGATTCAACTTACTGTGGAGGTATATAATTCGGAGGAGGTGACAAAGATGAAGCCCATTCTCTGCCACTCACACCCTCGACCACAGATCTGGCACCTTCTCCCCACAAACTTCTCTGTCTATTTTTATAAAGTTTCATTAATTTCGATTTTTTCCCTTTTGTTTTTTGATTTTAACTATGGATTTGTAGGTTAAAGGGAAATTTTATGGGGAAGACAAATCTATTTCTCTGTATTTTCGAACTTCATTATGATTTAAGCTATATTTTACTTCTTTAATTCATTCTTGACTTTAGGATGCAATTATCTTTGATAAGGGGCGAAGAAATGTGTTCAATGGATCGACGCCAAGCAACAATAAAGAGGAGAAGAAATTGTTGGACTGTTAAGCCATAAAGAAAAGAGATTGATGCTTCATATATGGTGGTTGATTAAGTGAAAGGTTTGATTCTACTACTACTTTGATTGTTTCACTATGGGGGAGGGGGGGGGGGGGTACTCTCCATTTCTGCTCTAGTTAGTTGATTTGTTAGAGGCATAGTTTAACCTTTTGCAGGGAGCAAGTTGGCCTTGCTTTGCAGCACTAAAAATGGTTTATTTTTGGTGTTCAACCTAAGGTTTGTCACTTAAATGGTTTAAGGATTTGTACTATTTTATACAACTTTAATAATTTTTTTAGGTTTTAACTAATTTTTGTGTTAATTTCGTAGATTCTATTTGACTTTCTGCATATTTGGTGAAGTCTAGTCATATCTCTATCTAAAGCCTTTAACTTTGGTTGTTGATTTGTTACCTAAGCTTATTATAAATAATTTGAAGATACAATCTGGAGGTGCAACTTTTTTATGTTATATACTATGTGTATTGATTCTATTTATTTGTTTACTAACCACAAAATCCAATCCCCACCACATTTTCTTTACCTCCTGTACTCTGTTGCAATCCCTCATCCAAATTTGTTTCCTAGAAACCCTAACAACAAAATCCTACATCCACCAACAACTAGGACCTCAAATTTGGCATTGCTCCACAACCACCACCATCGATCTTTTATATGCAAACCTAGACGATGCCACTGCTCCTCAGTTGTGTTTAACCTTTCGATGTCGTATGCCTAGATGATGGTTCGTTATCTTTATATTCATATACAATGTTGGTTGAAATGATCCAAACACCCACCTAGAAATTATCCGTTGAAATAAACTATCTAACACAAAACAGTCCGCCAAAAGATCGTAAAGAACTACCTCGCACCTAAATGAAACTAATTGTCACATTAAAACTATCTTCCGAAACAAACTATTTGTACATGTCGCTTGGCGCGGGTAAACGGCTAGTATATATATATATATATATATATATATATATATATATATATATATATATATATATATATATATATAAAGAGAGAGAGAGAGAGTTAAGATCGGGTGACGACTTTTTTTAAAGTGATGACACTTTAAAAAAATTGAAAAAAAAAATCTAAAAATAATACAAATCATAAAATCGAGCATAGTATTATATCCAGGAGAAAAAAAATTGGAAAAAAATTTTGCATCATTAAAATTGAAGCATGAATCATTTTTATGATCCATGATTCAATTTTAATGATGCAAAAAATTTACAATTTTTTTTCTCCCGGATATAATATACTATGCTCGATTTTATGATTTGTATTTTTTTAGATTTTTTTTTTCAATTTTTTTAAGGTGTCCTCACTTTAAAAAGTGTCCTCATCGAAACTAGACCATATATATATATATATATATATATATATATATATATATATATATAAACAAGTTTAATAGAGAATTACATTTACGGAACTTAGAGAACTTTTTTCAATATGGAATTTTAACAATATAACATCCTCAAAATTTAAAAGTTTTTTGTTCAGTGAAAAATAAAATATTTGTGAAATCAAATAAATATAAATATAAATAAATAATAAAAAATAAAATAAATAAAATAAATAATAATTAAACAATTCAAATAATAAAGAGGTTTGCTCATACTCATAAGACCATCAGACTCACAAATTTTGCTTATTCTTCTTACTCGCCAACATTTGCGTACTTTATTGCCAATATACAATATCTCTCTGAACCGAAGTCCTACAAAGATGTGGTTTTTTATGCTCTTTGGTAAAATGTTATGGTTGAGGAGTTTACGGCTCTTTATTGGACTTATATGTTGGATCTAGTTTTGCTCCCACTCGGAAAGCATAAGATTGGTTGTCGTTGGGTATATAAGATCAAAACCAATTCTGATAGGTTCGTTAAACATTATAAGGTCAGACGCCTTGCAACTCGCAAAAATATGGTATGGATTATGAGGAGACTTTTGCTCCCATTGCAAAAATGATGACCATTCGCACTCTGATTGTTGTTTCTTCCATTCGTCAATGGAAGATCTTCTAAATAAATGTCAATAATGTATTCGTGAATGATAATCTTCATGAGGAAGTGCAGATGTCTCATCCCCTAGGTATTACTCACCATCCAGGTGATGTTTTTCGGTTTCAAAAAGCTTTGTGTGGTCTCAAACAAGCCCCACGTGTTTGGTTTGAGAATATTTATACTGTGATTATTTCGATTGGTTTTACTCATAGTAATCATGATTCAACTTTATTTGTTAGATGTACAAGTGTATGTTGAATTCTTCTATCCTTATATGTTGATGACATAATTATCATTGCTAATGATCATGATGTTATAGAGTTTTTGAAATGTGATTTGGCTTATCGCTTTTAAAGACGTGGGTTATTGTGTTATTTCTTATCGATTGAAGTTGCATAATCTATAAAGGGTTATCTTTTGTCTCAGACAAAGTATATTTCTGATATGTTTGAATGTGCACGTCTCTCTGACAACATGACAGTTAATACCCCTTGGAGACTAATGCCCGATATTCCCTAACTGGTGGTATCCCCTTATCATATCCAATTCTATATCAAACTATTATGAGGAGTTTGGTTTATCTTATTGTCACTTGACCAGACATAGCTCATGCAACTCTGTGGTTAGTCAGTTCTACTATTTATTGAGGAGTTATTCTCTGTATCTTAAGATATCTTCAAGGCACTCGGTTATGTAGCCTTGTGTTTCCTTCCACGTCCTCTCTTGAGCTTCGTGCTTATAGCGATGTTGATTGGGATTGTGATCACAAATCCACCACTGGCTTTTGTATCTTTCTTAGAGATTCCTTGATTTCATGGAAGAGTAAGAAATATGATGTTGTCTCTCGATTTTTAATGGAGAGTGAATATCGAGCTATGGTTGTCACCACTTGTGAAATTGTTTGGTTTTTTTGGCTTCTTGTATATATAGGTGTTGATAGTTCGCAACCTACCCCTTGCACTGTGACAACAATAATGTGATATTGACTGCTAAGAATTTAGTTTTTTCATGAGCGAACGAAACATATTGAGATTGATTGTCATTTCACTATTCATCACCTTTAGTACTGGACTTCCTCTCTACCACATGTTCCATCAGCCTTGCAAATTGTTGATATGTTTTCAAAGGATTTGTTTGCTTTTTTTTGTTTGATGAACTCTTAATGTTTATTGTTGTCGCATTATGAGTTTGAGGAGGCTGTTAATCTAATAAACTTACAGGCTTATTTTCTTTTGGACTTTTACTTAGGCCTAACAATGGAGTAGGTTTTGACCCTGATCCGATCCTAACCCTTAAGAATTATATGGGTTTAGAGCATAGTTTTTGATTCGTTTACTCGTTAATGACCCGTAACCGCTAACCCTTTTATTAAAAGGGTCGGGTATGGATCATCACCGATCTGATCCATTTATAACCTGCCTTGTATAAATTTTAGAATTATACGTTTATATTTTATCATGTCTAAATTTTAATTTTAATTATAATAGAAAGTCCAAAGGGGAAAAAGCCAAAGACCAAACTATTTTTACTTAGGACTCGAGGAGTCAACTTTTGGATAGTCTATTAACAAGAATCATTGTATCATTTCATTAATATTTCATCAAGAAACCATTAATTTCATTTATAAATCAATAAAGTCATTATCAACCGGAAGAAAGTTTGCAATTGTTACTCTCTATCACCGCATTCGACATTCAAAAATCAATCAGAAGTTACTACAATAGTGAATTTAATTCCAATAGAAAGTCATCGAGTATGTAATGCGTTTTCTAAATAAACATTTTTGTTTAATTATTCAAAAAGCCTACGGGTTATGGGGCGGGTTTGGATATCTGTTGATTCGGTGGATAAAGGTATGAGTTTGATTATTCAAAACCCTGCGGGTTACGGAGCGGGTTTGGATTGGATTTTGAAATTTGTTAAACGCGTTTGGATCAAGGTCGATTCGCTCCAAACCCGCCCCATTGTCAGGTCTACTTTTACTTATCCCTTTAGCTAAGCCAACGGTAGATTTTTGAACCGGTTTGAACCGGCCGGTCAAACCAATTAGACAAGAAACCGGGGAGGAAGCGGTTCAACTATCACTGGTTTTACATTAATTTCTGAACCGGATTGGATTTTAGAAAAAACCCGGTTGAACCGATTAAATTGAATAAAAACACATGAAAAAATCATTTACATAATAAATTTTGGTGATTTTTTTTCATATCTAGTTAGTTTTCTCTAAATAAAAACATATGATAAATATTATAAAGTTTTTTGATGTGTTTGTATTCATTTAAAACTATATTTCATTTCGGTATTATACTTTATTTTCTTTTTGATGTATATGGATTAATGTAAAATCCTAAAACTTATGGTTATGTGTTATTTTAATGTATTTGGATTCATCTACAACTTATATATATATATATATATATATATATATATATATATATATATATATATATATATATATATATAATGTCTGAACTTCAAAACATCAAATTCATGATTTATATACGTATGTATGTATAGGAAAATAGGAGAAATATGAAAAATATAGAAATAGGTTGACCCGACAGTCGAACCGGTTGAACCGAGAACCGGTCACCATACCGGTTCAACTAAAAAACCGATTTTTAAAACATTATATATACTTTTACTTAAAAACGAAACCCTAGTAATAACCTTTTGTCTTTATTGTTTATTAGTTTATAGTTTGAGCATTAGATCCACCATTTATATATGTTATTGTTGTTAAAGAGATATCTTTGTAGAATAAATTAATAGTCTCTCAAATTGCATTAATCCAAATAAGTATAATTATTAGTAATTATTAAATTATGATTAATATGAAATTGGTTATATTTGATCATTAAACCACAAAAAAGTATAAGTTTAAATAGACATCAAAAAAATATAAAATTTGTAAAATTGTAATTATCGGATCCAAAACCCAGACCCAAATAGTATTCGATCCATCCTTCCCTATCTAAAAATCCAAAAAGACACGATATTTGATAATGTTGACCTATCTTTTACCAATGCAAACACACCCTATAAATACCTAATGACCCATTTTTTTGCACTTTGATCACCTTCTGTTCTCTCGGGAAAGGGAAGTTTCTCAGGGAAGGAGTGTGTTTCCGCGTTCCCTGCTTAATCGAAACAAACACACTAGAGTACTCACCACCCTATATTTTCTATTATTTTCTTGCAAAACTCCGCCATCGGCAACCTTATTACCATCATCGCTTAAGAAACAATCGCTGCAAGAAGACGCCGACCGATTACTGAAGAGAAATCAATCAACAAACAAACACCTGGACGTTTGTCAAGAAACGCCTCAATTATCCGTTGCGCTATGTATGTAGATCCAACGTTCTAGTCTGTTATTATATGAATCGTACTTTTTCTGTTTATCACTGATAATTCCACTTAGCCGATGCTTTGCGTGTTGGTATGTAATACTTCAGTAGCATTATTTTATTTTTGTATACATTCACTTGTGCATATGCGGAATTTGCCCCAGGTGAGTCGATTTTTGATTTTTGTGTTCGCTTTTTAAGAGGAGACAGTTTTGAGTGTGTTTGTCGCTGCGTCGATAGGTCATTTCTTACTTTTTGATCTGTTTAGCTGTCTTCCTCTCTATGCTTATTTCTATAAAATGTTCCAACGAAAAAACTGAGTTAGTTTAGCTATTAGGTTTTATAATGTTTTTCAGGCAAGTAATTGAGCCACACTACTTCGGCTTGTGAAAATTGCTCAAGAACATCAGTAGTTAATGTAATTGTGAGTATGCGTATTGATTGCTTATATGTACATTATGCTTATTTATCAAGATATTGCTACTTTTAACAGGCAATTACTCCTTCTGGCAATAATAAATTTTCCAACATAACTTATAGATTGTGAAATATGATATATCTGTTGAGTGTTACTGAGTAAACACAACAAGATAAAATGATTGGAAATGAGAAGTTGTCGTGTATGTGTGCATAATCTAAGGTAGATCTAGGAGAGGATGGAACAATTATAGTTTCCCTTAATGGTATTTGAATATCTAATGAGTAATTTCGGATACTTAGAAGGAATATTTCAATCCCCATATAGATTTAAGTTGTTTACTCATATTTTTGACATTCTGTTTTGTTAACTGTTAATGATGATGATTAATCCTTGTTTATGACTTGAAGGACAAGGATGAAAGGGTCTTCTTCTGGCATATCTTTTTCCAATGACGATGAGAAGAACTTGGAATGGTTGCTTGAAGTTTTTGGCTCAAAGATATCTCCTGATGACATGGCATCTGCTTATTGCCAAGCAGGGGGTGACATAAATAAAGCTAATGAAATACTTTGTAGTATGCTTGGAAGCTCTTCCAGCAATGATTTACACATTTCAGCTGATGATTTGGTTAGTACTACTACACCTGCTGATACTTGTGTGGGTACAGTTTCTGGTGTAAATGGTTCTGATTATGCAAGATTGGGAATAATGAATGAGCCTCCAAAGGTTCTTTATCGACCTAAAACAAGAAACTCTGGCGTATCAATGGGTACAGTTTCAGGCAGAATTGGTGCTGATTATGGAAGGTCAAGGCCTTTAACTAAAGAACCCCGTGAAATTACCAAACCAGTGAAGTTAATGTCAAATGAGATTCCTGCATCCCAGATTTGGGTTGAGAAATCAAAACCAGATAATGTAAAAACTGAAACTATGAATAAGGATATTGAGCTCTTTCTGCTTAAGATGCTTGGAGATGGCTTCCAACTAGACATGGATGTAATCAAACAGGTGGTTGGTAAGAATCTAAGAACCTATTCAATTATCATTCAAATTTTCCATACTTATAACCAAACACCTTTATCCTAATCTTTCTATTGTTGGATGTGTTTTTTATAATTCCAGGTGGCTGTGGGTATGATGTGCAAGAGGTAAGTTTTCTGTTTATCAGTTAACATTTTAAGTTTTTGTTTAATCTATGATTTTTTCAACCTTGATTTGGTAATGCAGAGCATGGAGAAACTAATGAACATGTCAGCTCCCACTTTGGATTTGGGAAATGCCACTTCAAGCATGGTGGACCTTGACCAAACATGTAAAGACTTTCAAGATTTGGGAATTAAGTCTGAAGAGAAGCTACAATTCAATGATTCTGCAGGAAGGTATGAAGCTTTGGGTTTTGGGTGTGTGTATGATAAATATGATATCCAAATGTTGATTGAGACAATTATGTTTTTTTTGGTTTTTTCAGGTCAAATCTTGAAAAGGAAATATTGGGAAAACTATTTACTTCTGGAGTTGAAAGAGGAGCTATTCCTATACGCCCAAGAAGAGAACCAAGGACAAGAAAATATGGTGTAGTTACTGGACCTTTAGAAGAGCCAGTAACAATATTCAAGTCTCCAATTGTAGAAAAAGAAGCTAATAATGGTTGTGATGGTAGAGGGACCCACTCATTCTATAATAAATCATGTTGTACAACTTATGCTTATTATTTTGAAACAGGAAATGAAGAAACTGAAGATAATTATGAGACGCTAAGAGAAGCTGCATTGGAGCATTGGGTCACAATGAAAAAATACTACAGAGCTGTAAGCAGGAATTTTTTTTAGCTCTTTACTAATTTTGTATATTTCATTTATCATTTTTTTAAATAATGTATCACAGGCTGCTGAGGCTTATGCCAAAGGTGACTATGAGCTTGCAAAAAAGTTTGTTAAACAGGTAGCTTGAAGTGTTTTTTGTTTTTTAATGTGACATTTATTTAGCATTTGTGTTGTTAGTATATTAATTTGGCTAAAATATGGTGTAGGGACACTTTTATATGGACAAGGCTCGTGAGGCAAACGAGAGGTCTGGTAAAATGCTAACTGAACCTAGGTAAACAATAAAATATTTTTTTATTTTTTTTAATATTGATTTTATGAAATGGGAGGCTTTAGTTTTGATGTATTATTGTGTATGGTTGCAGAAATGATGGGGAGGCGGTTTCTATCGATTTAAATATATATGATCCAAAAGATGCTATTCGTCTGTTGAAAACACAATTAAAATCTATGTGTGGCATACCATGTAGGGGGGGGGCCTCTTGTACCTTTTTTTTTTTTTTTTTTAAATGTGAATCAATACAGTAATGATGAGTGTTTGGTGGTATTTTGCAGCCATTCGTTATCTGAAAGTGAAGGTTGGGACAAGTGGCGATAATACCAAACCAAATGCACGTAAACGTTTGGTAAGAAATTGTCTTTCACATGGATTTGTTTGTTTTAAATTTGTGGATTTTTTTTTTTTTTTTTTTTTTGATTTTGTATGTATATGTGTGTAGATATGTAAGCTACTAGAAAGGGATGGAATAAGTTGGAGTGACGAAGAGGATGGTCAAACAATGGCTGTTAGGGTTGATGTCGTTAATCCTAAACGACTAAGTTTTAACAAAAATTAGCAGTCAGTTACCTTTTATTTTATAATAGATAAACTCCCAAATAATATTCAACTTTTGGCGTCCACAAGACTAGAAAGTTGTAAGTGTGAGGGAGATGCTTGTTTGGTAGTCTCCCCTTTATTATGAAAGAATGCTTGTAGCAGAGGAGCAAACTGCTAATATTTTATTACTTGTTAATTTTGCGACATCAGCTATTTTATCTACTAACGAAAACCTATTATCAAAAACCATATCCTATAGAAAATATGGTTTTGCCTTGAATTTTACTTTTTTAGAATAAGATTTGTATAAAGTAAACTTTTGAGATTGGAAATCATCATTGCTTTAATGAAGCCTGCTTATTTCGTGAAATATGAAATTGGAAGTTATCATTGCTTTTTATGATGTTTACTTATTTTTGAAATGATATTAGAAATTATTATTACTTTTATGATGTTTACTTATTTCATGAAATGACATTAGAAATTAATTATGACCATGGAAATTATCATTGCGTTTATGATGGTTACTTCTTTCTCGAAGTGTGACAACAGAAGTTAGAGAAAAATACGAATATAGCCTAATCTTTTAATTATTTTTCCAAAATATAGCCTAAAAGTTTTTAAAAAATGACTCAAACAACCACTGAAATCATAGAGGACCTTTTTTTGTGCTAGTTGAGGTTGAGGTTTATCGGTGGCGATTTCATAATTGGCTGAGTCCATGAGCCCATATTTTTAAGGTTGGAAAAAAATTATCTTCATTTTTATATTATAAAAATAATCCTTTTATAGCGGACGAAAACACTTAATTTTTCAATTTTCTAGTATACATCTAAAATTTGGTTAGATAAGTATTTGTATAGATTATGTGTTAATTTTTTGTATGTTCTTATTTTAAATTAAAGGAAATTAGAGAAGATCTTATCTACAAGTGTATATCTTTCTTATATATAAGGTTATGTATTAATAATGAAAATTTGAGATGAGTTAGATTAGTCACAGATGAGTTCCTCTAACTCATCCGAGATTAGAATTAGATGGTTTTATTTAGTTAGAAGGTTTCATAAACATCAAATACCGTTGCATAAATATTATTGAGTTTTTTTTTGACTCTCAACTGAAAATATAAAAGTAATTATACTTTTTTGTTCAACTTTAAATATTATGGGCTCATGGGCTTGATCCACGATGAAATCTCAAACCATAAGCTCAAATCGTCTAATAAGAGCTACATGAGATTTCAATAGTTGTTCGGTTATTTTCATAATTTTAGCTATTTTTTTGATAAAGATTAAAAGATTAGATTAAAGTTTTTTTTCTCTCCAGAATTCATCATTGTTAGGATGTTTACTTCATTCTTTAAATGTGAAATTGGAAATCGTCATTGTTGTTATGATGTTTACTTCTTTCATGAAATGTGACATTAAAAATTATCTTTGTGACGGTTACTTCTTTCTTGAAATATGACATTAAAATTTAACATTGATTTTATGATGCTTACTTTTTCTTGAAATGTGTCATTGGAAATTATATTTATTTGTATGATCAATGATGTTTACTTTTCTTGAAATATGACATTTGAAATTATTATTGTTTTTATGATGCTTACTTCTTTTATAAAATATGACATTGGAAGTTATCTTTATGATGGTTACTTCTTTCTTGAAGTATATGGCATTAGAAAGTATCATTGTTTGTAAGATGTTTACTTTTTCTTGAAATATGACATTGGAAATTATTATTGTTTTTATGATGGTTACTTCTTTTATAAAATATGACATTGGAAGTTATCATTATGATTGTTACTTCTTTTTTGAAGTATATGACATTAGAAAGTATCATTGTTTTTATGATTTCCCTTGAAATATGACGGAAATAATCATTGGTTTTTATGATGTTTACTTTTCCGAAAACATTTTTTTTTCAAAAAAAATAAAATCTCAAAAATACGACTCTGATTTTAAGATTACATTTTTGAAATGTGATATTTCAAATCTAATGCTTGTTTATCACATGTACTTTTAGCAGGAATATTTTAGGATCCGCGATCCAAATTTGGATTGAAATAGCAGCACGACCATACCTATAGAGGTGCATATATACCAGATTTTAAAATCCGGGTTCTTTTTCCAAATTGAACAAACAAATTTTTGGTGATATTGATCTGGATTGTTACTGGTTATGGAGCTAAAATGTTTTTCCAATATAATCATTGTTTGTGTTTGTAAGGGCGAGTTTATTATATGGGAAGGTAGGTTCTTTGACCCACCTAAATTTTCTACAATTACTAGATGTACTATAACCAAAAAATTAGAAACTATCTTACAAAAATTAGAGAACCTACCTTGGATTGGAAGTAAAAATTAAGAAAAAAAAGTATATTAGTTAAAAGAAAGAAGGAATATGTTCGAAAAATTCATTTGTATATATTTAAGACATATAGTTAGTCTCACTCCCACATCAAGCAACTAAATGAAATAGGTGAAAGATGTCTTATAAATAGCAATATAAGAGAACTTTGAAGTACAAGGGCCGTTTAAAATGTATTTTGAGCCTGGAACGACAAAAAAAGTCCTTAAAATAAACAAATTTCATCAAATTTTTTATAATAATTTAATAGTTGAAAGAAAATTATTTATACTAGCTTCTAAAAATTTTGGGCCCCTATAAAAAATGAACCCTAGACGGTCGCCTCTGGCGCCCACCGTCTAGTACGGACCTATACATTTGTGTTTGACAGCTATGACTCATCTAACGAGTTAAAAGCCAATTAGTCAGGGTGCTTTGTTATTCTAAATTGGCTTTTGTAGTTGTTTTTAAAATTTTAATACATATATTTATAAAATCCGGTTTTCGAATGATCTAAATGGTTTGGCTGAATCTAGTTTTTTGGCAAACCGACGGGTTCCCACTAGTTTACTAACAAGTGTGTTTGAGATTGGGAAAAAAAACGGTAACCTGATGGGTTTTCGGTTCCATCGGTCGAACTAGTTGGTCTGGTTATCAAAACCATGATTACACTACCGGCCTAGCTGAACCTAGTTAGGGAACCAGATAGTTTTCTATTTTAGGTTTGCCTCTTGATTGATCAAAAGCAGCCTTTCAGGATTGTTTAAGAGGTATCAAAGGCATTAGTTATATTGTTCGACTACTTCCACCAACTACAGTTTCAAAAGAGATGATCAAAATGAAAATGATATTTCTATAGTGCATTACATAATGACTCGGATTGAAAATGGTTTTTCTTAAACATGATTAATAAATTGGTTGTTGCAAATATCATTGAAACAAGCGAGTCACATATATTATATATATTCAAAGATGAACAACGTGAATTTACATTACAAAAATTCACACACACACACACACACGATCATGAAAATCAGTAGCATCCTTGGGTTTAACCTAGTTGAAATGGGTAGTAAAATGTAATAAAATTACAAGTTTTTTATAATGTAATTAAGGAAGTGCATCTTTCTTGAGTGTGTGTGTGTGTGAGTAGGGTGCATGGTTGGAAATATTTGCATGAGTAGTTGTGTCCTCGTGGATCAATAGCTTATAAATATCACAAAATTAGCAATAAAAAATACAAAATTTTAACATAACATTCTCCTACGAAAGCTTATGCATCAATTCTAAAGCTTTCAGATACCTACCTCATTTTCAAGTGAACAAACAAACGAATCCCCATTCATGAAGCAAAATTTTGAATTCAGGCCTCTGATGAGGCTCTCTTTCTCTTCTTCACCTTTTTGACTTTGACTTTGGCCGACTTATACAGTTTGACCCCTCTCTTTGACTTCTTCTTAGAAGTAGACCCTGCAGCAACATCATCATCATCATCATCACTGATCATAACCCCCTTTCCACGAGGCAATGGCTCTTCCTCATCGTCTACATTCCAATTACAAAAAAGCCCCTCGTGTTCCACAAAGTCTTTCTCCAACGGGTCCCCTGCTCCAGGGAGTAAATTGGTAAATGTCACATCACCATTCAAACCTCCTTTTCTCTCCAACAAAACCTTATCTGGTCTTATAATGGTGCCAAGAATGCTCCTGTTGGGGCCTAGACTCATTATCAGTTTTGTGTTTGTCAAAGTCGAACATGCCATTCCAAAAGCTGATTTTATCTGTGTGCACACACCAAGGGTATTTTAGACATTTTACCAACACTTAATTCAAAACACTTATCATCTACTACTTACTAACCTGGAAATAGTTGAAGGAATTTTTTCCTATATCATTATCCGGAGCCTATTATCAAACACACAATAAAACCACATTAATTATAACTTCATAAAAAGGGTAAAAAGGTAATTTGGTAGATAGATGTATATATTACCTGTGGATCCTGGATAGCAAGCAGTGATCGCCTGTTTGCATTTAAGAATCTAAGTACAAAAGTCAAACAAAGATTATCAGTCAACTTTGAAAATCAAGTAATGTAAACTGCAAAAAAAAAAAAGATTTTGTTACCCTTTGCTCTTTTTAGAAAAAAAGGTTCCTCCATCATTGCAAGATATGCCAACATCAGATGTATTCAACTTACGCCCATACATATCAAAAAAAGTAACCTACTTTCAAATAGAACAGAGCATATTCTTAGTGAACTTTTGTTTTTTAAAAAAGTCAATTTTCTACCAATGTTGCAATATAATTTCATAATCTTAAAGAAAATATGCATACGACATCGTATGGAAAAGGGAAAAAAAATCATACCAAAAGAACTCCAAGATTATGTTCTGGAGAAGCATGAGTATCAAGTGAATTCTGTATTACATAAGAAGAAAATTCAATGAGAATAATGTAAATAACTGCACATATTTAGAATTTTTTTTTTTAAAAAAAGTACCCATGTAGTAAGTACTTTTAAATATGTACCCGCAACATTGCTATTAGCATAGCTAGAAGTGCATAAGAACCAATCCCACCTGAATACACCTGCACTAATAAAACTTAATTAATCAAAACATTTAGAGAAAAAGATTATTATTTATTAATAAAAAGAAAAAAAAAATGTCACACTCACACACCTCGTTTAACTCGCGTTGTTGTAGAAAAACTTTCAAAATCAAACATAATGGCCTTAACTGGGGCCACTTGGATATAGCATCCTAGAAAAAAAAAAAGTGAATTCTAAAGTTAATAAGATACCTCTTTATTTCTATTATTGATTTATTTATATATTTATCTAAACACCTAAACAAACCTGTATATATTCAGCTGCTTTCGGCCCATTTTCCATATCAAAACTGTTAAAAAGAAAACAAGTACTCAAAAAAAGAGCAATAAAACTCTAATTTAAAAATATACATTTTGAGAAATAAAGTTTTTGATTTTCTAACCTTACATCAAATGAGATGCCACTTCTTTTTTCCACAAATTTAATGATTGGCACACGGGCTTTAGCAATCACCTGATATATCATATATCATATATATAATATATTTCAGAATATTTAAATATAAATTAGACAAATAAAATGATTGAGGTGTTGTGTAGGGTTACCTGAATCTTTTTTGCAACACCTCTTTGAGATAAAGCCCTAGAGAGAGCATGTAAACCCATTTGAGGAGTTCGAATATGTGAGTCTAGTATCACCATCTACGATGAGTTTTTATACAGCCATAAATGCAAAAACAGCATAAAAGATGATTAGAATTATATCACATAACAATAGAATAGTGGTTTGAAAGTAGCATAACAACATGATAAGAAAACTCTATTGCATTTCAGCTTCAAGAACAATTGATTGTGAATATCTATGTGAATAATTGATTAAGAGAATACATGGGCTTACATCAACATCACTGCTTGGTAAGAACAACCCTGTCTTGAAAGAGCCAAAAATTTCTACCTGTAAAACAAATATAATAATATATAAGAATTGCAACTCTTTCTAGAATTGTTGATATCATATTGTATTAGGAACACATGTACCTTGCACATAGGCCAGATATACTTTATAACATCTGAAACAGATTCGACTGCTGTGTCGCGTGATACTTGCTCTTCAGAAGTTGGAGACAGAAAATCACAAAAATCCAGGATCTCTGATAAAAAGAAATAGATGCAAATCAACTTAATACAACGGCACAAGCTTACTAAATGACTATATGTTACAGAGCTCGTGGAAATTAACCATTAAAGTTATTATATAAGCAGTATTCTGATACAAGATTGAATGTGAATAACAGGGTAATCTTGAAAAGATTAGAATTCATTCAATTGAGAAAATGATAGAAACCCCCCAATTTAACTATACTAACAATCGAATTGGATTGAAGGTATAACGCTAAGTCCCTAATTAATCAGAATGTGTCAAATTTAAAGCAAAAGGGAAGAACGATACCTTTGTGAAGCTGGAGCATGGGGCTCTTAAACCGACAATTGGCACGAAACCAACCAGCCTCAAGACTTCTGGTGGGTTCTTCATCAGGCAAAGGAGTGGCCAATCGCGAACGTTTGAGGGGCGGCGTCGGAGTCCTCCAATCATCGGCGTCGACATCGAGAGAGAAGAATTCCGGAGCGGAAGTTTCCGGCAAGGGCGTCGAATTCGTAGATATGGGTATATGATTCCGTAGCACAAGGTACGGTTCGGAGTCGCTAGGGGTAGGGGAACTGGGAGCCGGCGGCGGTGTGGATGCGATGGTGGAGGCGGCGACGTTGGATGATAGAGGGGATAGGGTTTCATAGAGAAACCCGTCGATTTCCATGGCTGAGACAACGAGAAAGATGGTTATTTTTTCTTAGTAATCGTTAATGGCGGTCGGAATGTTTGGGAAATTTTAGGGTTGTAGATGGCGGAAGGGTTTATGGGCGAAGATGTCTGGAGAAACCTTAATTCATGCGAATTATGATTTAACAGTTTAACCCCCTCTAGTCTCACCCCTCATTTTGAAGAAAACATACTTTTTCCAAGAAATTCAAAAAAAATAGTCATATGGGTCCAAGTGCAAAATGTTAAATTATATTCATAGCTCCCTGCTTAAAAAGAGTAAAATTACACGAATGGTCCCTATGGTTTAGGGTAATTTGCACGTTTGGTCTCTAACTAATTTTTTTAACTCGGAAGGTCCCTACTGTTTGTTTTTGTTACGCGCTTGGTCCCTATCTTACCTAAAAAAACTATTATGCTCTTGATTTTTTTTAATTTATTTAAGTAAACACACCCATAATCCCACCCGCTCACCTTACCTCACCTACCCCATCATTTTTTCCTTTTTAAATAATAGTCTTTTTAGATAAAGACGGGGACCAAACGCGTGACAAAAATAAACAGTAGGGACCAAACACGTAACAAAAACAAACCATAAGGACCTTCCGAATTAAAAAAAAAATAAGTTAGGGACCAAGCACGCAAATTACCCCAAACCATAGGGACCATTCATGTAATTTACTCACTTAAAAACCGAAAATCTCATCATCTTTTATTCCTTCGTTTTTGGAGAGCACCTCGAAGCCTCTCAATTCGCAATTTTGCATTGCAAAGTAAACTACTTACCCAATGATTTCAATATCTTAATATTTCTTAGGCATTTAGAGACTTTTTTTCATTTAGAGATTATCAAACTCGTTGAATGATGACCCATTTAAATATGACCTATGAATGGTTCTATTAATAGGTTATTAAACAGTCATGTAGATTTTTCTATTACCTATTGAATGTTGTCCGATTCAGATATGACCTATGAATTCCATTAGGAGATTATTAAACAGCCATATAGATTTTCTATTAGCTTCGGTATGAATGTAGTTATAAAGGGTTGTAATACTTGCAAGGGGTAGCACAAAATAAAATTCCTGATAAAAGATAACAAGATAACTGTTTAAAAATTACAATTTTAATAGAAATAACAAATTACCGCAAAAGTCTTACATTTCAAAGTTGACATCTTCGCTTACCTATTTTTTGAAATCGCTCCATCACTTGTTCAATCTTAACATCCACAAGTGCTTCTTTTTCTACACTACAAATCAAAGCATCATTCATAAAATCATCACCTATTTTATTACGCAAGTCGGTTTTCAAGAGCATCATTGCGGAAAAATATCTTTCAACGGTTGTAGTTGCGACGGGCAAAACCAAAGTCAACTTTAATAACCTATTTAAACCAAAGGAAAAGAACAATGTTTTCCAGTTTCCACCATCAAACGAGAAAGGTCCGCAATGCCCTTCAAATTAGCAAATCTCTCATCATCAATCAAAGAGTGATAATAGGTTTCAAGTTGACCATCAAGATACACCCTTTCTAAAGCAGTAAAATCCGTTTTGTACAACTCACTTAGCTTCACCAACTTTGATTTGTCAAACATAGAGAATGCATTACAAGGACTCAAAGCCGACATGTATTCTAGCAAATTGATGCTCACTTCACTAAAACGGTTCCCAAACTCTTGAATTTGCATATCCAAAACCGTTTTGAAAATATCAACTTCAAAGTGATGTTGATTAGTAATCTTGGTCCTACGGTTTCTTGGAGTAACATAACATTCAGGCATTTCCACAATTTTAATTTTATGTTTCTGACAAAAAGAAAATACTTTCTCCAATATTGAAGGAAATCCATTATTTCTTAAAGCTTTTAGCGTTTTCATTGTCACTTTCACCAAAGAAGCCGTTTCCAAAATATCTTGATCCTTTCTTTGAAGATGTCTTGACAAGGTATCTATGAGACCAAAAATCTCCAACATCAAGTGTAAATAAAACACAAAATCAAGTGTCTTGAAATATGACAAAATATCGTACGCTTGATTTTGGTTATGTAAACTAGATCCCTCCCCTTGAACATAATTAAGAACCTTGACTGCCTCCGGAAACAGATTCTTTAAACTTGTTATTGTTTTATAATGTGAACTCCATTTTGTATCTCCAGCTATAACAAGAGAAATCTCTTGATTTAAACCTCTTCTGGTGTCAATTTCACCATTACCAATTTCTTTTTGAACCCTTCCCTTGTAACTCTCCTGTATGATATCTTTTATTTTACAAGAAGCACACACCACATTAACCACCAAAGCTAATTGCTCAAAGAAATCTTCAGCACCATCATGGTTCTTTGCTACAGCCACAACCACTAACTGGAGTTGGTGTGCAAAACAATGTACATAATATGTCGAAGGGTTATCTTTCAATATCAATGCTTTCAAACTGTTAAATGCACCCTGCATATTACTTGCTACATCATATCCTTGCCCTCTTACCTATTTCAAAAAAAAAATATATATATATATATAATATAAATAAGAAATTAAATAGATAAAATTCAAATACTAATAAAGGAATTCATGATTTCGCACCTGAGATATACTCAAGTTATTGTTGGTAATACTGAATCAATGGCTTCTTTTAGAGTTAAAGAAGATGTATCATTCACGTGCACAACTCCAACAAATCTTTCCTTCACAATTCCAAGGATATTAACATATCGCAAAACCATAGTCATTTGTTCCTTGTTTGATACATTACTAGACTCGTCTACTAATATAACAAACACATCCTTACCAATTTCTTCACAAATGAACTTTATTATCTCTTTTGAAAAGCATTGAACAATTTCTTTTTGAATCTTCGGAGACGTCAATTTTTCATTTTTTGGAGTGATTTGTAAAGTAACGTTATAAATGATTTCATTATGGTCCATAAGGAATGATAATTGTTCAATGAAAAGACCCTTAGAAAGAGAGCCATCTGACTCATCATGACCACGAAATGGTAACGTATTTTTCAATAAAAATCTACAAGTATCAATTGTAGCACGTAATCGAATTTGATAGTTACTCGCTTCAACTTCGGTTTGCTTATGGAAAGCTTCACTAATAGATTGGTTTTTCTTTACTAGATTTTCACACTTTTGTTTTGCTTTGTTGTGACGACTATCAACTTTACCCTCATGATCTTTCAATGATTTCTTTTTACTCCAAGTGTCAAAGCCTCTCGTCACAAATACATCTCTCCCCCCTTGTTGCATTACAATGTCTCTAAGCAAGTAACAACATAAACAATAAGCTTTGTTTTCTTTTGTGATATACACTAGCCAATTAAATTCATCAAACCATTCCTTTACAAAACGTCTATTCTTATCACCAATTTTTATTAATGGAAAATCATGACATTTTGGTTGAGAAGGTCCTTTAATCCAATATATTCTCCTTATTTCATCCCTTTGATTTGGTAGATAGGATGTAATTCTTGGTCTACCGCAGGGTCCGAAGGAAGATTATTAATATCAAAACTTGGTGGTTGTGGTTGTGGTTGAGGTTGAGGTCTTTTCCCTCCACCACTTTCATTACTACTACCAACATCCAATGCCCTTTTAAAAAAAATCCATTCAAACCCTATAAACACAATTAAATATTTAAAATTCATAATTGATAATATAAACCCAACACAAGTGAACAACTAATTGACTAATCAGGTTTTCAAATTGACAACTAAATTAAGCAAAATTATAAAATATAAAAGGTGAAAAATTAAATATTACTTGTTTCATGAGTCCTTGAATGCACAAGTGTGACTGTGGGAGAAGAAAGCCAAATTGAAAAAGTTGTCGTCAAGCAAGGGCTGAAGGGCGTAGGGGATGATGAGAACTCAGAACAATTTTATCTTTTTCCTTGATGTCGTAAGTTAAATTGTACATAAATAATTACATAAAACGTTCACATATAAATGCGCCATGTTTACCAATTAGTGGGCTATTGGACTTTGCTTTAAATGTAATTGGACGTTGGTGCTTGAGGTTGTATCTAAGAGTATTACATTTATGTATATAACTTTTTTTTTACATTTCTAGGGATTAATTGAAGGGTAGCACGTGCTACCCCTGCTACCAACCAATTAATTCCGCTAATGCTTTCAAGATGAGGAATACTAGAAGTGTCATCGACATTGGATTTGATATTGAGAAGAATCGATGTATAACCATGAAATATGTGAAACACAACACTTATACATAACTAAGAAACTTTTTATGGAGCTTCAAATCAACTCAATCAGAGTTGCGGGTTTAAGTTATGATCAACATACTATTCCAGTGTTGGACCAAACATACTAATAATGTTGTGATGTTCATGGGGTTGTCATATCATACAACTTATGAATATAAGGACATTGTTGGATTAATACAAAGTCATAGATTGATGATTGGTGTCTTTAAGCTTCTCAAAAAACTAGAGGAGCATTCAAGGTGTCTAATGTTGTAAAATTGTGATTCAAGGATCGCAAACGTGTGTACAATCTCAAGTAGTCTTTTTCCGTTCCAAAAAAAAAACATTGGGTAGAATTTTACTCGTATTTCCCTTGTAATATGATAGGTGCATTTTATGCACCTATTTTGCATGTTTATTTCCGTCTTTTTATAGCATTCTACTTCATAATTCTTGCATTTAGTTGATTATTAGGGCAATTGCATATTTCATTAAGATTGTCTAGTACTTCACTATTTTTGATTTAGTTTGCAGGCATTATGGAGCATGGAACGTGGAGCTTGGATGCATGGATGCATGGAGCTTGGATTCTTGGAGCTTTGGAGCATGCAGAGAA
The DNA here is from genome assembly GCF_051521515.1 of Lactuca serriola. Lineage (NCBI taxonomy): Eukaryota > Viridiplantae > Streptophyta > Magnoliopsida > Asterales > Asteraceae > Lactuca > Lactuca serriola. Next base: position 275,194,066 of record NC_136412.1, on the reverse strand, counting down.
GACATAACCCGAGTCATTGTTGCATTATCATCATAGCAAAGGAATACTTTTGAAATGCGATTCTTGTCACACTGTCACAGGTCGTGTTTGTCCTTTATCATCTCATATTTAAGCAACATGACTCGTGGTAAAGCTAGATTGAAGATGGAGCCAACAGTGAAGACTTTTTGGAATATTAGCAAAAAGCATGGGCCATGCCAAAAACACATGGTCAAGACAAATGGCCATGCCAAAAACACATGGGCAAAAGGCATGGCCATGCCAAAATCGCATGGCCTTATGGCAAGTCACGTGAACTTTAATAAAAGAGGAGGAGACGTCATTTTGAAGGGGAGAACGTTTTTGGGGAGCATTTTTTGGCGATCTTGGGTGATTTTGGGAGAATTCTTGGAGTTTTTGAGAAGACCTAATCATTGCAAACACTTTGGATTTCATTTTTGTAAGGATTAAACATCCCAATTCCATCTTTATTCTTGTTTGATTTGTTCTTAGCCATGTGTGGCTAAGAAATCCTAGTTTCTAGTTCTTGTTCAAAACATGTTGATTGCTTGACTTGAAGCATATGATTTGATGTTTGATTTGATTCTATTCTAGTGATTATGTTTTTGTTTAAACTAGAATCCTTGAATTTGATTTATGTTTGATTGGCCACTTTCATGAATTGAATTTTTCTGCAGTTAATTAACTTTTAGGGCACCTAATCGTTCTATAAAGTTAATGATTGGTAACAAACAATAGGTTTTCTTATTGTAAAACATATATCACATGTTTTCACACTTCCGAGCGTATGAGAAGAAATGAACATTGTTGGGAAGCTTATACAAAACTTAATGCAGTTTTTCAATACAATCTAAGAGCGTGTTTAGGTTGAATTAGTAAAGTTGGGTCTAGTCAAAGAGCGTGTTTTGGTTAGATAATTTGGCAAGCGAGAGGTATTAGAGCGTGTTAATATTTTTCAGTACCAACTTAGAATAGAAATCATAAATTACATCAAGTCAATCAAGTTAAACAGCAACATTGAGAACTAGAACTGGAAACACTTTTACAACTTGTTTACAAATATATTTCATTTTGTGCATGTTTTTAATGTAGATTGTTATTTTATTATTTGAATTTTGCAAGCAAAACCCCCATTTTTGACCAAAGTACCTTGTGCAAAAAGGTATAGACTTTTGTCCCGTGTCTCTGTGGTTCGACCCTGCTTGCCTTGTACTACTTTTTAGTGCATTAAAGCAGTGTATTTGGAGTCTATTGTACCTCATTATTTGTTGGGTTTGACACCCCTAACATAATATAAGGTAGTTTCTGTTGGATTAGTGTCTAAGTCTATAACTATTTTGGTATGTACTTGACCCGATGGTGCATGGTCCTTTTGGGTTGCCTTCACCAAAGCAACTTGATAGGATGAATTATGGAGAGAAAGGATTAAATATGATTTATTAATATATTATGGGAATAATATATTAAAGGAGAAATCATATTGTTTAATTAATATTAGTCAATAATTTATTGGTAATTAGTTTTGTGACTAAAAGAGATTAATTAAACTTAAGGGACTGAAATTGTAATTATAAGATAATTGCAATTTGGGCCATGGATTGCCTTATATTAAGGAGTGGACGAATTCTATGGGGAAGCCCATAAGAAATCGTCCAAGGCCTTAAGGAAAGGGATCCATGGGTTGCTTAGGGCTTAAGCATCCAAATTATGGTTTCCTTGTTAGATAACCCTAATAGCCTCACTATATATATGACCCTTATGACCCAAAAACATGGTGAAGCTTTGTTCTAGGGTTTCACACGTTTTTTGGGCAACCTCCATCCTCTCTCCTCTTCATCCTCTTGCTTATGGTGTTTGTGAACCATTAGAGGAGTGACATTTGTGACTCTAAGCTTTCCAAAGTCATTACAAGGAGATTTGGGATTGTTATTGCTACATAACAATCAAGGTAATATCTTAAACCCATTCTTATGTTAATATGATTACTTGTATGCTAGAATTAGGGTTTATAGTCTTGGATAACTTGCATGTACAATAGAGAAACCTAGATCCAAGCATTAGGGTTTGTATGAGCACATAGGATGTTCTTATGACCAAAACCCATCAGTTTCTAGTCTATGTAAAGTTCTATTATGTAAAACAACAATGGAACTTTTGAGAGGTGATAAAAATTTAAGGAGCATGACACTTATAATGTTGACATGTGCAAGTTACTTTGGCAAGTGATTTATATGATGATGTGTTGATATGGTGGAAATACTCCCATTTGAAGAATGATTATGATGTTATATGTTGTAATATGAATGTCACGTCTCTAAGACACGTTGAGCATGATGAGGACGTTAATGTTGAAGTTGATTAGAATGAGATGAAACACCTTATTATACTATTACCAATGAGTCCAACAAATTTAATGTAGTAGTGGGCATAAATTGATTAGGAACCAACCAAACTAAGATGTTGTGTGTATGTGTGGGGGGGGACTATTTGAGTGAAGGCATCTAAGGGGGATTTGATGGGCGTTTTAGTCTTTGTCATAGAAATTGCGAGTATTTTAGACTTTTAGTCTCTCACTGGAGTTGTTAGATAGTTGTTGATTGGGTCAAATATGACTAGATCTGACTGAGTCTACCTCTGAATGAAACTTGGTTGTTTGATTATAGGTATGGTTGACTTTGTTAAATGATGAAAATGACCATATTACCATTTTTGTTTTATCTTGTGCTATATAAAATGTATCTGCTTGATAAAATATTTCAATGAAGTTTATAGTATATTACCATTTTGTTCTATGTTGTGTTAAATAAAAGTAGGATGTTAAAATAAACAAATTAATAATATTATCGTTGTTATTTCTTGTATTCAACCTTTTTAATTTACTTATACCCCACAAAGTAATAAAAATAGAACCCTCCATTTAAATTGGTTGAAGCAAATATTGAACCTTTTAAAAAATGGAGCCTTTCAAAAAGATTAATTGATGATTTATCAAATGAAGAATTACATGTTGATTTGAAATAGCTTCAAAACGTGGTGCTTTTGATTTTTTGATTGAAGGTAATTATGAAGTAGCAAGTTGAGGAGTCTTTCAAGCACATCACATAACACAAAATGATTCACCGGGAACATTAACTATAATGATATAACAAAAAAAATATACTAATAGTAATGAATTAATGATTAGCTACTAATAGTCACAAAATTAAGAAAAAAACTTGCCCCAACTCATCATGATGCAGCCTAGCAACCCGATGCAAGGCAAAGAGATTAATGCATGTATTAAGAGAAGGAACAAAAATATAACTTAAAGAAGAAAGTCTCACATGAGGAATACAACAGCGATGCAAAGGAAGAAGTCAAGGTCGGCAGAGGAAGGAGACATTGAAGGGAAGAGACGACTGCATACTTGGAAGGGTGTGTTCAATGGAGGAAGAGACGTACGTGATGCCATGGTATTAGGGCAAAGGGCAAAAATGTTAACATTCATAAATGGGAGTAATGTACTTTTTTCTCATGGACCAATTCAGAGGTAACTTTTACTCATATCAAGCAATTTGATCGGGCCAAGTTAGACAAAAAAAAAAAAAGTCTAACTAAACCAATCATAGCAATATCAAACAACCCCTCACTTGTCCAACCTTGTTCCACACTTTTGGTTTGGACTAGAACTTTAGTCATATTTGACTGTCTTTTTTTTCCAACATATCTTTGTCCCATCCATAGTCCTATTTGTCTTGGTCGTTTTTCTATAGTATCCTTGTCCCATTCATGTCAATGAAGGTTAAGTTATTTTATAAAACAAAAACATTTAATTCAACATAAAATAATAGGGTAAATTGAAATCATGTCAAAAAGTCCCTAGTATGAGAGGGTAAATTGGCTGATATCAAACATTCTTACCGGACGAGTAAGAGGTGTATGAAACAGGTCTTTAGTCTCTCTCACTTGCCCTACGTTGTTCCAACTTTGATTTGGACCAAACTTTAGAATTTTGGTCCAATTTGATTTTGTCCTTGTTCTATCTTTTCCTTGTCCCATCCATAACTTTTGGATATTTTCAGTATAGCACAATGCAACAGTCTTTTATTTCACCAATATCTTGTGAAACATATTAAAGAGGCCAAGATAGTAGTGCAATGGCTCAAATGTATATCTGAATTTTCTTAACATCATAATCTTCATCTTCTCCCTACAAACAATTATTTTCATTTTGGCCGATACACAATTAAATGCAAAAGCTCAAACTATTTTCATGCAAGCAGCATACATTTCCTGCAAACAATACCCAAACCCAACAAAGTCACTGGTATAAGCAAAGATTCGTTGAAACTTAAAGAGCCTCACATGGCTCATTTAAACTGATACAATACATATTATTTTCAGAAGCAGTGTTGATCAGAATAAGTGAAATGATTAAGATTAGAAAAAGTTGGTGAAAGAATCCACATCCACCCTATATACATATAGCATAGCAATATATTATACTGTTGGGGTGAAAACATAAAACATCCAGTCCCAAATCCAAAATGGGAAGAAATCAAAATCCGATATGTTTCACCAATAATGATTATAAGAAGGTATAGCAGCACTAAAAGCAGATGGAGGAGGAGGAGGAGGAGGAGGAAGATAAGCATGGACATTATGCGCATAAGCAGGTGCAAACGCATGACGTACACGCGATGATGAATGGGTTTGAGTTTGAGTTTGAGTTTTGGTTTTCTTTACAGTCAAGCCGATAAACTCCTCGGCTTCTTTAGCTCCAATATTCTTAAAAGCAGCCACAAGCGTCTTGACACATGCAACCACATCAGCCTTGAACTGAGGGGAACAGCTGTCATTGTCCTCATCCACATCCTGTACACCTCCCCTCACTAGACACCCAACCTGCACCCCTTCTGTATACGCTTTACACGCCATCAAAATATCTCGCACACGGTTCCGAAAATGCCCACTCACCAAATCCTCAAAGTTCTACACCATCATCATCATCATCATAGCAACACTTTCAAACAACAAGAAAAGAAGAAGAAAGGGAGGGAGGGAGGTTTTACCTTGGGTGGTTTTTTCATGGTATAGACCATGGTTTTGAGTGAGAGGATAAGGGTGCTTTCGTTGTATTGCATGGATCTTTTTTCTCCCTGGATGGAGCCACTGGAGTGTGCATATCCAGGCTCATTGAAGTAAGGCTTTGTGTTCAAGATGAGACCCTGAATGGAGACCAACACCTGGAGCATGGTTGAGGTGCCAGGTATCCACCTCTCCTTTTGGGCACCTGACCATGTGTTTAGAAGGCTCAGACACACCTTCCCACAGTTGTACAGATTCGGATTGATACGCAGCCCACCAGAGTGATAGTGCACAAGCTGCCAAATCAACTTCAACTTACAACCAAAAACATAATTTATTAAACAAGACAAGACATGTGTATTGTATGTTTATGTCTTACAGGTGGGCAGCTGGGATAGCTGCTTTGAAAACAGATATCAAAGAAGAAGAGTCCATCATGATATGGGGTGCCATCTGCTCCAATAATCACAGCTCTTAAAAGATCCATCCTTGACTCATATGCCCTTACAAATATTGTGTCTGCACCCCCCACACCACAATCACATCACAACATATCTATTAATCTCTTTTTTCTAATCAAGTATTATTATACTAACAAAAAAGGCTCCATTTCTGACACATACCAGGCAGATCTTTCTCAAGAATCCTCCACTCATCCTGTATCTTTTTAGCCCAATTTTTTGGTGGCTGAAACATAACCAATCACATTCATGTCTTATGTGTATATGAAAATAGAAAAAACAAATTAACAACATACTAAGTAAACTGAATCCAATAGAGGGGTTGTTTCTTTTTTGACTTAATGGGCTTAATGGGCTAAGCAATTAATAAGCTGATCAGTTAGTTAGTTTACAAGAAAGTGTTTGGATTAGGTTATACACTACCAAAACACAATAAGCTGATCACTTACTTTTTAGTATTTGAGAAACTCTGTCTATACATGTAAAATGAACAGAAAAACATGAGGGGTAAAAGGGTAAACTGCTAAAAGCATCAATGGCCATGAAAAATGAAAAACAAGGCTACATAATGTTTAAAGTTAAAACAATGGTAAAATCTTAAAGGCATAGATTGGTTTCCACATATAATAAGCATTTCAAATAAGTTAGTAAAAAGAGAAAACAACTTATCAAAACTGCTTATGTAAAGTCAATAAGCACTTTTTACCAAACCACAATAAGCTAATAAGCACCTTAAAAAAAGAAAAAGGCCCAAAATCAGACTTACCTGCTTCATTCCAGAATTCTGTGCTGCATAATAATGATCAGAAAAATCCACGACTGTATCAAACTTCTTGAAGCTCTCATATCTTTTCAGAACATCTTCATTATCAACAACCTTTGCCATGCTAGAAGAACTTCCAATTACACTTGAACTCCTTGGGCTATTCCCAGCAAGAACCTTGTCCATTATCATGTGATTCATGTCTCCCATAGGATACATAGAAAATGACGTATCTACCCCTAGAGGGTAACCCGTGTTCATGGGCAACTGAAAGAAACTTGAAGAAATGCCGCCACCACCACCAACTTGAGGAGTATTAGAACTATTGGAAAAATAAGAAACCGTATGAGGCGCCTTCATAGGTGGTGCTACTTGATTATGCGTATAATTAAAGGGCATGTTTTGGTGTTTGAATTTTTGTGGGGTCTCAACAAATGGAAGTGGAAGATTCTTTGAACTGTTATTTGCATGTGGACCAGAATAAGTAGAAGCAGCATGAACAGTTGAATTCTTTTTCATTTGGAGTGTTTCTGGAAACCAGGGAATTTGAGCTTCAATTCCAGTAGGGATATCCATATGATCAAAACGGGATTGCAAAGCCAGATAATCATCTTCTAAAATATAATCATCTAAATCATAAAAGCTCTCTAATTCTGCAACAAAGCTCTTTGAAGAATGACCAGGACCCACTGAATTCATTTGCACACCACCCTGCGTAGATGAAATCATTGAAATATCCTAAAAAAGATTAAAAACTAAAAATTATATGAATTTCACTGTCATACTATGGCTAGGCTTATACCTTCCCCTTATTATTTGAGTCAACTTTCTTTGTAGTTTGACCCCTGTCCTTTGAACCTTGTTCTGCACTACTAGAGCCCAATGAGATGCCCATAGCACCCTGGAAACAGAGGTATACGATTATAACAAGAGTTAAGAGCAACAAAGCAGAGGACTACAGAAAAAGATGCAGAAAATCAAGTAACAAGAGTAGATCATACTTGAAATTAAGAATCATAATAAATTGGAAATCAAGAAGATTATACCTTCCTCTTTTTGTTGGATTCGACCTTCCCTTCAATGAACACTACGTCATTTCGGTCTTCATCCATGTCAACGTCGATTATTTCATGATAAACAACCTGAGAAATGATGAAATATGAACAAGATTGATGAAACCAATAAACTAGCATTGTTGATACGATTTATGTACCTCTTTTTGTTTAAGCGCCTTAGCCTTCGATTTGGAAGTCTGACCAGCGTAAGGAGGAGTAATTTCGATCACTTCGGGTTCCATATACGATGAACTACTACTCCCCGGAAACACTCTTTTACTAGAAAACAAAATTGACAAATATCAATACGCATAGACAAGACAACACGATAACAATAAATGACACGAGGAGGTTTTACTTGGATTTCTGAGGGTTGTATATCGATATCGCGGACGACTCCATTATTTGCAATTATCGACAGTAAGCCAAAAGCAACAGAAGATAACGGGGAAACTAACAATCCAAACAAAACCCTCTTTTCTAGGGCTTTCCCACTCCGATCACTATCAAATACGGCTAAACTTACGGATAAAACTAGAGCAAGAAAAACTCCTGTGGCTTTTCGTCTTCCATGGCGAATTTGAGAATCTTTGTGGCCCGATAACTTTCAAAAGCGAGGGTTTGAGAGCTCAAACAGAAGACTATGGGGAAACAATCAATCGAGACAAAACCCTCCTTTCTAGGAATTTCCCGCTCCGATCGCTGTCAAATACGGCTTCATTAACGGATAAAACTAGAACAAGAAAAAGCCCTTTGGCTTCTCGTCTTCCATGGCACTCTCTGTGGCCCGGGAATTTATAGGGTTTGAGAGCTCTGTTGGTTTATTCGGAAGATCTTGGTCGTAGATTTGATATACCTTAACCATGACTGCGGTCCTTTGGTAGGTATGGTAGGGAGTGTCACGTACGATTTGTGCCCCTTGGATTAAGTTTTCAGTTGGTGTGAGCTGCGTAGACGGTGGTGATGAGTAGGTCGTGGGGCCCGAAGATGCAGGCATGTCAGCCACGTAGGACTACCCGATGTATTCTATCAATCTATCCTATCTTTCATTTAAAATTCAAATAATTCAACTAAAAAGCAAAGATAGAATTATAAGTATTTATCAAATAATTAGGTTATAATCATGGAAATTAAACATTAAAATAAAATAATCACTATAAAATTCATAATCATTGATTTATAAATTACCAAATAATTAAAAAGATACAACAATAATATTGAAATGAAAAAACATAAAATTAGTATATTACATGAATAGTGCATGTTAAAAAATATTACAAAGATGGTTAAAAATACAATATGTAAAACGCATATCCTAAATACAATTTACAGAATATGCCCATGTTTAAAAAAAGGGCAAAAAAGGGAAGAAATTACATTATTTAAAAAAAAGAATGTTTATACTGATTGTTTAATTATTTTTAAATTTTGGTATACAAATAGAATAGTTAGTGTCAACATTTTTAACAACTTAAAGTTGGATTGCTAAACGATTTCATGGGACACCATAGACAATCATAAGGGTCGTTATGGATCTCTAACAATATTATAACATGGTACTTGCATTTAATGTTACGTAATTAGGAGACGTTACACAACTTCAAGCAAATCAAAGGCCGAATAAATTATGTTATATTTACATATCATATAATTTATTTTACACATATTCAAGCAAATCAAAGGTTGAAGTAGATGTTTCAATACACTGCTATAATTGGCTAGATATTTCAAAGCATAATGACTTTAATAATAAATTTATGAGATTTTATCCATTAATCATTAGACTTACCAACTGGACCATTATTTTAGGGCAAAATAACTATTTTAACATAGTTTTATAGTTGTCTTTCAAGAAGCCCAAAATCAAACATAATCACGAAAGTATGAAAAAATTATTCAGATAATAGTATGAAGTAATATAAACAAGATATGCATATAGGGCCCATACATAGAAACAAAAATTAAGAAGCAGCATTACACAAGGATGAAAGTAGAATGTTATAATTGATAGATTTTTCAAATTCATCGTCTTAATAAGAATATTTTTAAAAATACAATTTTGTAAGAATAAGAAACAGAATTATGACGTTATATTAGACAAATAAATGAAAGTGTGTTGTTATTTCTTTCACTTAGACATGTTTATTAGAGTAAATACGAAATACAATTATAATGATTATTATTAGAGAAATAAAAACAAAGTGGCCATATTTAATGTTTTTTTTATTTAATGATACACCATCTTGCAAGCAGAGAGGTAAAAAAAAAAAAGAGGTTGTAAATGGTATGAGTTTCTCCCATGCACTCATGTTTCCACCATTTTGCTCTTGTCCATGACACAATCCCAACAAATAATCAAATTATATAACAAAATTAGTTAATGATCTCATGGAAGCATATGGAAAATATGAATGAAATCAGATTTTAATGATTGTTGAAAACAAATACACGTTGCTATATTAATCATCAATGAGATCATTGGACTTCAACCGTTAGTTGTTACTTATCATCTTTTTGACCAACAATCACCTGATTTCCAGTTGGCTTAGTTGGTTTATATGAGCTTTTAAATTTTGATTATTTTCTTTTAGCCCTTCAATTATATTGTCATCGTTATCTTTAAGAAACAATATTGGATTAGCGTTAAATAATATATGTAGGTGGAGTTAGCATTACCGAAGCATAATAAAGGGGGAAAACCAAGGCCGACCCGATACATGGGCGAGATGGGCCAAGGCCCAGGGCATCAGATATGAGGGGGCATCAATTAGTCATGTGTTAACGATGTATATAGCAGTTTGGTCCAAAAGATTTAGCCCAACTTTTGATTTCTGTTCTCCGACGCTAGGCTGGAGGGCAAGGTAAAAAGCGTGCAATCGAATCGACGATGGAGATGTAATCGACATTTTTATTAGCAGAGAAATGAACTTTGTTGAAGAACGAGGATTCGACTTCTTCTCTAAATCTAATTTCTACTTTTTGATTTCTCTTTCTCCTATATATAGTGATTTGGTGATATTTATGAGTTGGGGTTTGAAAAAACTTTGTCGTTCTTTGTATTTCTTATTTTTCTGATTCCTAATTATAAATTCTTCTATTTTATCACTATTTTTGTTGGAGTTCGATCGTTGAAGTTGTATACTTGGCGTTCGTCGATTGAAACTTCAAAGCCATCAACTAAAGAGGTAATTATCGATTCTATTCTTCAATTTCTGATTCCCAATTTGTTTGGAATATATATCAGTTTTGTTTGAAATATGCATCTTTGATATCATATTTGTTTGTTTGATTATAGTAGTTTTGTTCAGGATGTTTAATTTTTTATTTCTTAGGGTTTGATTCAGGAGTAAGACTGTAAGAGTTGGAATATGTGCTTAATTTTTTAGTTCAAAATTAGGAGTTGCTATAGGCATGATTTTGTGGTATGCTTCAGGTATAAGTTCTATGGTTTTATGTATGAATTTCAAGTGTTCCAATCTGAATTTTTATTCTTTGTTTATGTTATTAAGGAGGTATACTTTTCTATTGATTTTTCAACTTTTGATTATTTTGGATATTTTGAGGCATCAACTAGGGGTAGTAGTATACAATTTTCCATTGTTATTTGTTGCTATCAGACATAATTTTTTTAATTGATCTAATATTTATGATTCTATGATTCATTTTCCATATCACTTTACATATTGAAACTGAAAAAAACACAAACTTTGGTAATTTTTTTTGGTTTTGAAACAACAAGGGTAAATTAGGAAGGATATTGATAACATTGTATGATCTCAATGACTCAATAGCATTGACTTTAGTTTGTTTGTTTTTTTTCTAGTTTACAGATAGCAGGGGTAGATTAGGAAAGATTCTTATTTTAGATTTCTGCTTTGTATTTTTAGTGTATTTTAGTTTTCCTGAGATTGAAAAAACTCATTTGTTCTTTTAATCTTATATCATCAATATCTTTAATCACTTTTATTTATTTAATTTACAATTAAAAGTGTATTAAAATGGTGGAATCTTTTCATTGAATTTTAGTTAGTAGAATCTGAGTGGAATACCTGAGATTACAAATAATGAGTTGGTTGTGGCAAGAGAAGGAATAAAAATTGAGAACATAAGACAATTTACAATCCAATTTCTTTGGAACAGAGCAAGTGCATGAAACAAGGAAATGTGACAAATGGCTTCTCAAGCATCGTGTAATGTTCTAAGGAAAGGCATTATCACCTTTGAAGAAGAAAATTTTGCTTGAAAACTAATTATATGTTGTTGAATACGTTTTTTTATGATTTATATATATGTTTTTTGTAGTTATATGTGTGTGTGTGTATGTGTGTTTTTATATTGCATTCGTTTTGTATAAACATACGGGCATTATTTTATTACTTTGGCCTGGGCATTAAAAATCAATGGACCGGCCCTGGGGAAAACCAAATATTTCATGATATTAACCTTAGAACCAGCATTAAAAAGTATCAATCCAACATATTTAAGAAAAAAACTATAAAGAATTTACCATGTAGAGCTCTTGGATGGTAGAAGTAAGAACTATAAACATCAAATATCATTAAAAAAACAGAAATAACTATTTTTAAGGTTGTTTCAAGGAATACATACCATTATTTCGGGGAGACATACAACTCAAGTCTCAAAAACAAAACCAGAAAACTCATATTTGAAGTTCTTTGTCAGCTTGTTCATAAAAAAACACACCGCCATTAAAAATCTAAATAGTAAAAAAGAAGGCTAATATGAAGATTTATCCACCTGCTCTGAATGTACTTTTGGATAAAAAGTTGGCATTTAAATTTCAAATTTCACATTTTTAGGAGGGTAATATGAAGATTTATTCAAACATCCACAATCGATTGTACTTTTGGAAGTAAGTAGCAAATCAAGACTGTCATGAATTGGATTGTAGATTGTCTGAAGATTTTTAGACATAGCAGTGGTATTGATGCAATATTCATGAGTACTTTGAAATGGAGATTTAAGTATTAGATTAACCCACGCTCAGAGAATTACTTCATGGAATTTGTCACGAGTAATTATGAGACGATAATATCTTATAATCTTTAAACGGAGATATATGGGTTGTAGTTTACAAGTTGGTTGTGCATTGATGATATTTAACGCATCAGTAACTTGATGTTATAAAACGTATTGTTGTGCATGATTTGATAAGTAAATAGTGCAATCATATAATTCAAAGTTTATTGTTCCTTTTGCCTTAACATGAAAAGCGATATCTTTGGGCCCCTTGGTGATTGGTGTTGACTTATAGTGTCGGGCCCGACCAAGACTTGATTGATGTGTTCGATTTTCTATGTCAGAACGTAAGATTATATGATCACTTATCTTAGGACACGTTACTGACTAGGTCAGAGTTCGACAACGGCTTTTGGTGACTATAATTTGCTGATCAATTTGGAAGATTATACTAACAATTATAGTTATTAGACTTATCCAAGTGGGAGACTGTTGGATTAATGTCTAAGCCTATAACTATAATTGGTATAAACTTGAATTGATAGTAGCACAACCCTTTTGGGTTGCCCTCAAAGCTAGCAATTAGATAGGGTTATTTTGGAGAGAGAGAGAAAGAGAATGATTTATTATTTAATTAATAAATTGAAATATATAATTTGTTAATATGTTATGAGAATAATATATTAATTAGAAGTTATGATATTTGATTAATAATTAATCATAAATTAATTGGAATTAATTTTGGGGTTAATTGGACTAATCTATAGTGCAGGGGCTGTTTGACAATATATTGATGGTTGAGTAAAAGCCCTAGAACCTCCTTGAAAAGAGGTTGGACGAAATCTTCTAGGAAGGGCCTAGAAATTTCGTCCAAAGGCTCATAGATGGAGTCTTGTGGGCTGCTTGGTCACCAAGCAAAGGGATTAGGGTTTCCACCTTTAAACCCTAATTTTGGCTCTAAGCTACCTCACCTATATAAAGAACCTTGGCTCTAAGCTACCTCCTCCCTCTTCATATTCCTTAGTTGCTAGCCTTGGGTATGAACCATCAGAGGCACAACGCTTATGGTGCTAGATACCAAAGTTTTAAAGAAGAAGGATTCAAAATTGTTTACAATAACAATCTAAAGGTTAGTTTTCTTATCTTATGAATTAGTTTATTCATAGGAAAGTTTTATATGATGGAGATTCATAGTATGTTGTTATATGTGAAAGACATATATCAAACTAGGTTGCATGTGCCCTAATCAATTGAATTGTTTTCCGCTTATGGCATTGTAGTTATAACCTAGATTCCCTATCACCTAGCTATGGAAGGGTAAAATGGTATTTTGCCCAAGTAGGTCAATCAGAGCTAAGACTTGTGATTGGGGTTGTTACCTAATTATAATTAGGGTTTAAGTTGTGTTATTCGCTACAAGGAGTTCCAGTCTAGGCAGCTCGGGAGTGTGATGCGTTTGTCCGACATTAGATTGAGGTGAGTCTTCTTACTATACTTATGGGTCGAAGGCACCAATGCCGACCTATTGGATTGTGCTAGTTGTCTTTGTGACTCTTGCATGTTTATGGTGGGATGGGCCCATTAATATTTATGTTGGTTTGGGACTATTATTATACATGTTGGGTTGGGTTCATTTTCATGTATGTGATGGGTTTTATACAAAAGAACAATCCTATGTGCTCATGCAAAACCCTAAAGCTTGGATCTAGGATTCTCTATTGTACATGCAATTCATCCAAGACTTGAATACCCTATTCTAGCATACATTGAAATCGAAATCTATAACAAAACAAGTTTAGATGATACCTTTCAATAGTTGCAAGAATCCTTGATCTTCAAGAAGCTTAATGTCACAAGTGTAACACCTATAATAGCTCACAAACACCACAAGCAAGAGGATGATCTAGAAGACAGAATGAGAGAGGCTAATTTTCGGCTATAGTAAATCTAGGGTTCTTGGTGTAGCCGAAACTGAAGCCCTGGGGTCCTTTATATAGCCGAGCTGCTAGGGTTTCAGTCAAAACCCTAACTGGATGACTTAGGCTATAAGCAGCTTGAGAACCTTCTGGAATAAGGCCTCCTTGGACGAAATTAAAGTGGGCTTCCACTCTTAATTTCGTCCCCCTTACATCCAAGAGAGTTCACAACCCAAAACCAACTATCACACAATTGACAATTCCAGTCCCCTTTATTTAATTGATCTCTTTTAGCTACAAAATTAATTCTTAATTAATTCTTGACTAATATTAATTAAACCATATGATTTCTTCTTTAGTATATTATTCATATAATATATTTTAAACCATAATAACCTCTATCTCTATATAAATCATCATGTCAAGTTGCTTTGGTGAAGGCAACCCAAAAGGACCATGCACAACCGGGGTTTCCCACTTGGATAAGTCTAGTAACTATAAATTCAAGCATTATCTGATTAGCAATCGTAGCTCTCAAAGATGCTGTCGAACTCTGATCTTACCAGTAACTTGTCCTTTAGATAAGGGATCGTATAGTCCTCTATTCTAGATATTGTGCGGACATTTACATGGAACATATTCATACTTATTGTCTAGCAGTTTGTTTCTCAATCTTTGATTTGTCTGACATAGAACTTAATTGAACACATCAATTCAGTCCTGACCGGGCCCGACACATAAGTCAAACCAAATCATCGAGGGGACTAGATATCGCTTTTACCCTCTTAGGATAAAAGGAATAGATAAACTTCGACTTATATGCATTTACCATTCACTCATCAAATCATACACAACAATGTGTTTTATAACATCAAGTTACTGATGCGTTTACGCATTTTCAATGCACAACCAACTCGCAAACAATAAACCATATATCTAGGTTTTAAGACCATATGATATTATCGTCTTGTGATCACTTGAGATAAATTCCATGAAGTGATACCAGCAAGCGCGGGTTTAATCCAATGTTCAAATCTTATTCATAAGGACTCATGAACATTGCAACAAACCTTTGTTATGTCTAATACACTTTAGACAATCTATAAACCAATTCATGACAATCTTCTTTCATACCTACTCCCAAAGTATGAGTGACTGTGGAACGTTCGAATAATCTTATTATTCAGGAAGTCAAAACATGCAAAGTGAAACAATAGGTAAACAATCAACATAAGACACTAACTTTACTTATAAATAATACTCATTTATTTAGTCATCAAATGTCAATTACATTTATCTATTACACGTTTTGAAACTATCTAATCTAAACTAATATCGTCCTTCAGATCGATGCTCCTAGCGTGCTGCAAGTGCTTAACCTTACTCAATCCCTTCGTAAGGGGCTCTGTTGGGTTATCCTCCAATGATACCCTCTTTACTACGTGGAGTCCCTCTTCTATCCGATGTCGAATAAAATGGTATTTCCTGTGGATATGTCGAGATCTGGCATGATCCCTCGGTTCCTTAATCAAGGCAACCGCTCCTTCATTATCACATAAAATTTCCATGGGCTTCTTTATGGCTGGCACAACTCCAAGGTCTCCAATGAAGTTCTTCAACCATATCGCCTCCTTTGACGCTTCGCTTTCCGCTATATACTCTTATTCACACGTTGAATTAGCCACAGTCTCCTGCTTAGAACTTTTCCAAGTCACTGCTCCTCCATTTAGGGTAAAGACCCAGCGCGACTGCGAACGGTATTTGTCCCTGTTGGTCTGAAAACTGGTGTCACTATACCCTCGCACCCTTAAGTCTTTACTCCCACCGAGGACTAGAAACCATTCATTGATCCTCCAAAGGTACTTAAGAATATTCTTAACTACGGTCTAATGTGCTTTTCCAGGGTTCCCTTAATATTTGCTGCCATGCTCAAAGCGAAGGCCACATCAGGGCGAGTACAAGTCATCGCATACATTATCGAGCCAACTACGGAAGCGTAAGGTACTCGGCTCATCTCTGTTATCTCGACTTCGATGCTCGGGATTTGAGTCTTACTCAAATTGGCATTAATTTGGATGGGTAACTCCTATTTCTTGGAATTATCCATACTACATCGTTTTTAGTATCTTTTCCAAGTAAGTATTCCGACTAAGTCCTATTAGCCTATAACGCCCGTAGATCCGGGCTAGTCAATTTAGAGACGATAAGTGTCGAAAACAAACTTCCGACAAAAGATTATTTATAATAAATAATTTGAACCAAGTTGTAGTATATGTCACAAGGTTTCTGTACATATAAAGAACGTCGAAATCCGAGTTATAACGAAGAAGTTATGACCCGTCGAAGTTTCGCGACGGAACCGGCACGACATCGGGAAGCGTAAATAGTGAATTTACGATAGAGCGAGTTTTAGCCTTAGCGATCTAAATGTAAGTCGTAGAATACGTTAAACCGAGAGCGTCCATAAAAAGAATGCCCAAATCTGACTTTGTATGAAGAAGTTATGATTTTTCGAAGTTTCGGCTTAGCGGTGTACAGCCCGAAATGCGAATATTAGATCGAGCGGTTTTTAGCCAAGACAACCTAAACGAGAATTGAAGATCTCATTATTTGTAGCGTAACGATAAAAAGACAAACGAAAACGAACGTCGGATGAAGAAGTTATGAATTTTTAACGGACCAATCTTGTCCCGGCCTGTTAAAAATATACTCCCTCCATCCCAAAATAATAGTCCACAGACAAAAAACACACAGTTTAAGAAAACATTAATTACCATTAACTTTATTAAATGAAATGACAGTCTTACCCTTATGTTGCATTTAATTCTATGCTTGTTGTATTTAATTTTATGGTAATTTAACTAATAATGAGGGATATTATGGTAAAAGACATATTTATTTTTAGAAGTAGACAATTATTTTGGGACAAACCAAAAAAGAAACATGGACTATTAATATGGGACGGAGGGAGTAAAATTTAAAATAAAGTCAAAATTAGCCGACAAAGTCTAAATGAAAGTTGTAGAGTACGTTCCCACCTTCGCGTGGATATAAATAATGTCGAAAACGGATCTCGTATGCGAAAGTTATGATTTTTCTAAGTCGGGAGGGTGCTGTGCGAGTTTGGGTGACGTGGCGCGATCACAGTCGTTGCTCCTCCCCAAGGCTAGCCACCAGATGGTGACACGTGGCACATTACGCCCAGCGTAATTTTGAGTACGCTCAGCATAACCATTACGCTTAGCGTAATTTTTTAGTACGCTCGGCGTACTCGGCGCTGGCAGCCTATAAATAGATGTGCAAATCTCCCATTTTCTTCACAACTCTCCACTTCTTTCCTCCCAAATACCCCCAAAACTTCAAGGTTTTTCCCTAGCACCTCCAAGGTGTTAGAAGAAAGTCCCGGAGCACCGGGAAGCTCCGAGAGGAGGAGCCTTTCGGCTCGGGAACGCTGCTCCAGCAAAGCCCGGTTTTCGATAAAACCCGTTGTAAGTGAGCTACACCTACGCTATTTTTAATATAGCTTTCAAATAGTTATAGTAATGTTATTAGGTCCTTAAAATAATTATTTGGGCTATTATTATGAGTTATATTGAGTGTTATTTAACGCTTATATAATAGTAATAATAGTCAGACTATTAATTTGTCGCGGTTATCGTTAGACTAAACCCTAGTGGTATTGATACTACGTTTTATCGAAGGAAAATTGTTTTGAGAGTATCGAAGCGTTGTCCGAGTGTTGAGTCACCACCTTTCAGGTGAGTGCATAGTCCCTTTCATCTTACACATAGATATGAATTATTTAATATAAATTACATGCTATGTGTGCATATTGTCTGAATACTTGTTGTCTATGTTGGGTGAAATATTTTTATACATGTTTTAAATGATTTAAACTATATATGTATTTTATATCTACAAAATGTGTTGGGTAAAACATGGGTAGATGAAATAGTTGTTGTGTGACAACACGATGAAAGACATCAATGTTGACAGTGATCCAGTCATCTAGTGGAGTATAGATGACGACCATGGACGATACTAGACAGTCTAGTGGAACGCTAGCAGGCTCGTAACTTGTAGGTGTTTTTAAACTAGGTGCTCATTAGACATTTTTGAACTGAGTGTGTTCACTAGGTATTTTGAACTGAGTGTGTTCACTAGGTATTTTGAACTGAGTGTGTTCACTAGGTATTTTTGAACTGAGTGTGTTCACTAGGTATTTTGAACTAAGTGTGTTCACTAGCTACTTTTGAACTAAGTGTTTACCAGATGTTTGGACTACATGTTCACTAGTTGTAACCTATAAGCCTTGGTAACGATGGACTTCGTGCCAATTCCTTAGGAATAAATAAACGAGGAATAGTTGACTCTTAGGGAGGATTGTTTTAAACATAGTAATTATATTATTGTGGGTTGAAAACCTTATGTACTCACCAGGTTTCCCAACCTGACCCACTCAGTTTATTTATATCACAGGTGTCGATATGAAGTCACATTACACTGAGAGATTAAAGAGATGTAGATCACTAGTGTAAATAAATGTAAGTTCCGTTTATGCTTATGTTTCTGTATTGACGATGACATCCCAAACATTTTAAAATGAATAAAATACGTTTCTTTGAAAATGTTTTGATAACGTACTTATCATGTTTTTCTGGGAACAAATTCCGCAACATTTTAATGAAAAGAAGTACTCTGATTTTTATAAAGCATAAACAAAAATTGGTCTTTTCTGGCCGTGAAAATGGGGATGTCACATAGCCTTTTACTCTTGTTTCTCACAATCCTTATTCCCAGAATATAGGCAGCCTCTCCGAGGTCCTTCATAGCAAAACACTTCCCAAGCCAGGACTTGACTTCCTGCAGGGTTGGGATGTCGTTTCCTATGAGTAGTATGTCATCCACATACAATACGAGGAAGCTAACTATACTCCTTTTGGATTTGACATATACACATGATTCATCCTCGCTTCGCAAAAAAACCAAACTCTTTGACTTTCTCATCGAAACAAAGATTCCATCTGCGAGATGCTTGTTTCAGTCCATAAATGGACTTCTCAAGCTTACACACTCTATTGGGGTGTTTCACATTGACAAAACCCTTTGGCTGACTCATGTAAACATCTTCAGCCAACTTTTCGTTAAGGAAAGCGGTTTTGACATCCATCTGCCATATCTCATAGTCATGAAATGCAACAATGGCTAGCATCACCCTAATAGACTTTATCTTCGCAACTTGTGAGTAGGTCTCATCATAGTCAACTCCAGGAGTTTGAGTAAAGTCCTTCGCAACCAATCACGCTTTATAAGTGTTTACCTTCCCATCCATGTCGGTCTTCTTCTTGAATATCCACTTGCACCCGACCGTCTTATGACCTGGCACATTGTCAACCAAATTCCAAACTTGGTTTTCATACATGGACTAAATCTCGTTGTCCATAGCCTCTTTCCATTTCGCAGACTCTGGGCCTTCCATGGCTTCCTTGTAGCTATTAGGTTCATCCAAATTTATTAATGTACTATCACTAATAAACGTATCACCCTCACTTGTTATATGAAAACCATACAACACAGGCAAAACACGAACTCTACTGGAACATCTAAGAGGTAAGGATTCGTCAATCGGTTCAACCGGAGTTTCCTCCTCGGGTTGAGCGTCAGCGTTAGAGGTTCCTTCTGTTGGATTAGATGTCTAAGCCCATAACTATTATTGGTATGTACTTGACCCGAGAGTAGCATGTAACGCACGTGTTTCTGGGCTAGGCATTAATGATGATGTAAAAGTCTAGGTTAACATTTGTAACCCATTTTGAAATAATAAGAATGTATTATTTGAGTATTATGTGTTTTATGCTTAATTGTGTGGCTTAAATGAATTAAGTATAAAAATAAGCGATAAAATAAAATGTTATATAAGACCTATATCAATACATGAAAACGTAGTGGTCGTTACAAGGATTCCGAATATATTAAGAATGCCAAAATCCGAGTTATAACGAAGAAGTTATGACCTGTCGAAGTTTCACGACAGAACCGGTACGACACTACGTGACGTAAATAGTGAATTTACGATAGATCGATATTTAGCCTTAGTGATCTAAACAAAAGTCGTAGAATAAGTTAAACCAAGAGCGTGCATAAGAAGAACGTCTAAATTTGACTTCGTATGAGGAAGTTATGATTTTTCGAAGTTTCGACTTAGCAGTATGATCGAGTGATATTTGGCCGAAACAATCTAAACGAGAATCGAATATCTCATCGATAGTAGTCCAAGAGTGAAAAGACAGACGAAAACGGACGTCAGACAAAGGAGATATGAATTTCTAACGGAGTTTTCTTGTCTCGGTCTACTAAAAATAATATAATAAAAATATAAGTCAAAATTAGCCGACGGAGTCTAAACAAAAGTTGTAGAGCATAATCTCACCTACGCGTGGATATAAAGAACGTCGAAAACGGAGATCGTATGCGAAAGTTATGAATTTCTGAAGTTCGAGGCGCGCATCCCAAAGGGGGAACGCCACGCGTTCAATGCCCAGAGCCTGTCCCGTCGCCTGTCAAGACCGAAGTTCGTAAGCAATGACGTACGGCGGAACGCGCTGTGTTCGGAGGCTCAGCCTCCCCCTATAAATAGAATGCAAGGTCTCCGGGATTTGTTGCTCATTTCTTCTCTCTCACTCCTTATTGCCTTGTTTTGCATGCAATTTATACCCCCAAAGCCCCGATATCATCCCCGAGACCCAAAGCGAGTCCCGTAGCCCCAAAGATCCCGAGAAGTAAAGTTTCCGAACCGAAACTCTGCCCATGAGAAGCCCAATTTTTGTGAAGATCTCTTGGTTTCACCGAAGAAATACTACTCTTAAAGTCGTAGTGCTGTCTTATCATCTCCTGATCAAGTGAGTGTATATTCCCTTTCTTTTAACACGTAGATATGAAGTATCTATTTTAGAATATGTGTTAGGTGTGTATAAATATATGTGTATATATATGTTATCTGTTTATTTGGTATGAGTATTGAATGAGTATCTTATAAGTTTTTAAGTTTCATATGTATGTTGTTATCTATAAAAATGTTGGGTAGAACTTGGGTAGATAGTTGATGTGTGATAAACTGATGAGAGGCCTCGATGTGATTGTGATCTAGTCATTCAACAGAATATGGATGACGACCACAAACTTTTTCCAGATTGTCCTGTGGAATGCTAGCAGGCTCATAACCTGTAAGTGTTGGTGAACTTGGGTGTTCATTTGCTGGATTCTATCCCCCTCATGATTGCCTTAGGACATTTATTGCTGAGGAAACCCCTTTATAGTATTGTCCGTCCCGATGAAAATCCTAGATTAGGTCCATTGTGATAGTTGTTGTTTTAGGGACGTAAAGTGAGGATAACGGGAATGGGTAATCGAGTTATTGTTGGTTGGTGAAATTAAATATAATTATTTATTGTGGGTTGAAAACCCTATATGCTCACCAGGCTCCCAAGCCTGACCCACTCAATTTCTTTGTTTTACAGGTAGTGGCGCGAGAGCATAAGTTGAAGAACTTGTGAAGATGTTTTTGTTTATAGACCAGTAGTTATATATAACCATGTAAGGTCTATGTTTTATTGTTTATGCTTTGTGTATGTATCGGAACATGACGTCCCGAGTTTTGATATATAATGAAAATACATTTCTTTAAGAAATGCTTTGATAAATCTTATTTTATCATGTAATGTTTTGGGGACAAATTCCGCAACTCTTTTAAATTAATGGATTTACTCTGAAATTATTTTAAAAGCATAAATGAAACCGGTGTTTTCTGGCCGTAATTTTGGGGATGTCACAGTTGGTATCAGAGCATTAGTTTAAGCAAACTAGGAATTTGTAGGATTTCTAGACTTAAACTTAAAATGCTAAGTGAAGATTTTGAGATAGTGATTGTTATATTTTAGACATGAACACTAGTTTATTTTAGGAACGTTGCCTAAAATGGTTTTATGTGCTAAATGTTATATGTTTGCCATATATGATATTATTTGTTCAGATCTATGGTTTGTTGCCAACCAAATCTGGAGACCTTATGTGTTTAGGATTCTAAGCGTGTGACGACGGTATTAGAACTAACATGTAAACGTTTCGGAGTGATAAGAATGATTTAATTATCTATCATGATTGAGGATCTAAATTCACCTTATTCGGTGTGTAGATAAAAAATGGTAAGAACCAGAAGTGGAGTTGGAAATGTGAACGAAGACAGGAATCAACCACCTATGGTTGAGCGAGTACTTGTTGTAGCAGCAACACTTGAGCCAATAACAATGGCTGGTGTACAATTTATGATTCAGACGATGTTGGATCGTCAAATGGATGAAACGAGACGTCTGCTTCGGCAAAATCGTGAAGAACTTTCTTTTCTGATTGAACATCCCGAGTTGAATGAAGGGCATTCAGAAGAAGGTAACTTCAGTGGGACTGTTGGTCAAGCCAACCCACCGTTAGTTAGACAAAACCACTAGGAGGGAGGAAATGATGGACTTGGATGCAAGTACAAGGACTTTTTGACTTGCAAACCATCGACCTTCATTAGAAAGGAGGATCCAATCGGAGTTACGGATTGGATCTCGGAAATGGAGCTAGCCTTCATGACGTGTGGTTGCAGAGGCAAGTTGCAGACCACTTTCGCAGTACGTCAATTCAGGGGTGGATCTGTTCGTTGGTGGAACACTCTGGGGAAGACCCTATGCCCTAATGAGCCACTGCAATGGACTTGGGCAGAGTTCTTGGTTTAGTTCAAGCGCAAGTTCTGCTTGACCTAAAATCTGCTAGAGTTGGAGAGCAAGTTTCTGACATTGACTAAAGGCAACTTGTCAGTTGATGATTACACCAATGCCTTTACAGACAAAATGTGTGGCAAAGGGTGACTTAAGTTCATATTGAGTGTTATGTTAAGGACTTAAATCAACTGAAACATGAATTTCTCCCTCATAGATGTCTAAGTTCAGAAAACTATGGTCTTCCTCATCCTTTTGGATAGAGCTTTCCTAAAGAATATGATATCCCAAATGGAAATCAAGGTGAAAGATCAATCCCTTTGTTGTGCATTAATGGGACTGGACATCATACTTCTCTTCCTCCACCTCCTCCAATAATTCTCCCTGACCCACAAGTTCAAGGACACTCAATCCCTATTTGGCAAGCAAAGTCTATATGTGCTCACACCTTGGAGATTAAATCACATATTGACAAGTCGGGAGAGTTGAGTGTCAAATTCTTGAGAAAGTTGGTTGTTCAATCACCTTCTAAGTCACATTGTGAGTTTCCTTTGCGACTACTATGAAACAGACTATGACATGACCCTTAATGATCTTACCTATTTGCTTGTTGCTGCTAAATCAACAATGATTTGGAGCACTGGTAAATCAGATCTGATTGGAAAATCTACTTCCCAAACCTATTTGGACATTGACAATGGTGACATTGGAAGTCCAGAAAAACTTTCTCTTCCCAATGGAAAGGGATCGGCCATGGTCAAGTCATTTGACCCAAATGGTAAAGAGAAAGGCTAAGTCTGAGATAGTCCCATTACCAAAGAGTCCATATGTTTCTATTGCCAAAAGAAGGGACATTGGTTGCGAAGCTGCCCATTTCACCTGAAAGATCATAAAGATGGTAAAGTAAAAAAGGGTTTGACTATACTTTATGTAAAGTCCACTATCTAACTCTATTAAGTTCCTATTTGGAGATTCTTAATACATGATGTAATGTAATTACATTTTGATGTTTTGTAGAATCAAAGAAAAGTAAGGAAGCTTAAAGAAAGAGTAAGTTGATTCTGATCGCAATAGATGGATTTCGATCGCATAGTTCAATGATCAGAATTTTGAGTTGCTGCTTAAAGTCTTATGATAGATTGCTTAGAAATAGATAACAACATGTTTTTCATACGTATTTACATTGTAAGGATAAGTTTTTCTACAAGTTTTAAAATAAAGAAAAGTTTTTATTTTATTTATTTTAAGTATCCTTACAATGGCATTTGTGAAAAAATTGTCGTTTATATGATTCTATTTGATAGCAATATTGGAAAATGGATTTGATTCTTTCGTTTGTGGTAGTGTCATAATTTACCAAATAAGGAAAGATTCTCATCACCCAAGTTTCAGTTGGATAGAAACTTGGAATCATGCAACTTGTATTGTATGATGAATGAGAATTTTCATCTTTTGTAAATTAAGACTAATTCCTTGTTCACATGTACATGTGAGTCAATTGAAGGACTAAAGGATCGAGTACATTAGGTTGTGCGTTGGTCATGTCCATCACAAAGGCTAATAAGGTTATTCATTATGATTTACTAAAGTTTAGTAAATATGGTTATGCTTACAAGTTTAAGTATAATTTTGAAACATTGGAAATGTTTCAATGATTGACAAAATGATTAAGAACAATCAAATTAGGCAGAAAGATAAAAGTTTCTCCAATGTGAAGATATGGGAGAGTACATGAGTATCTTGTTTTATGATTATCTTAGTGATTATAAAACCATATCACAATTGATCCTCTAAAGACACCTTAGTGCATTTGTTTGGCTAAGGAGAAGAATCATGAATTGATTGAAATGGTTAAATCAAAAGATAAATCATACTTCGTTCCAAAACAAGTCTTACAGTCATACTCTAAGATTGTAACTTGAGTGACATAATTTTAAGAAAGGTTTATAACACTTATCAAATGTAGAGTAACATGTTTCTTACTCTTGTACATTTGAGATTGGTAAGTTGTGATGTTTTGGATAAGACAAAAACCAACTAAGACCAATTGGAAGAAGTGTTTATCTTGATAAGAATCCAAACTAACTCTTGAATATTTGTTTTGTCAAGGAATGGTTATTGACAAGAGAATCTCATATGTCAAGAGGACGGTGGGAGTCTTAAAGATCTTGGAAAAGTTTCAAGAACTAATCAAGAATAAAACCTATTGTTTAATCGCTAGCACACAGCTTGAGGTTTGTAACCCATTGTGCTGACATATTTATGTTTCTATGCCCATTTCAGTTTAAGTTGACTATGCTTGCAAGTTCTATAAGTTCTCAATTGTTTGCATAACAGATTGGAAGCAATGGTAGGCCCTTGTGCTGCCAGGTGGCAATAAAATGAGTTTGACCAAGTTTTGTCCATATGAATTTGGATTTGTCACTAACCTTGTCTTGAGATTATGGTTATGAGAAATTCACATGGATAGGAACACATACACCAGAAAATCTAAGTGTCATAAGGTTTCTCTCCGATTCATGAAAATAATGGTGAGGAAACGCTTTCATTAAGTAGGTTTTAAGTAGATAGCAATTGTGACATTTGCATTCTCAAAGTCGTTAGTGGAGCGTGTGTGGTTAACCGACACACTAACATAGACTTGTGAGAAATGGTAAAGGTTTAAACAATTAAGACTATGGTTACGGCATCCCTTTTCATGGTTCTAATATTGTTTAGACACACATGTGTGATATCTAAGGAAAGGTGTATGATTTTGATAAACTTTTATCAAAGCATCTCGTATCAGAAATCTAAACTTTGGTAATAAAGTCAATAAAGTATTGATTTCAAGAAGTCCACCTGATTTCTGGATACATGTCAGAGCAAGTGGGAGCATAAGTGTTATGCTAATAATCATCATGTTAGTGGGAGCATGATTATTATATTAACCATTTCAAGTTAGCAATGTTAATTATAGAAAATAAAAGTTTAAATTCGGGTTTGAGAAGTTGTTTTGCTATAATTAAGGGAGAGGGTTTTATACTTCATTCCAATCCTACAAGCTTAGATTGAGATTTTAATCAACTTTAGTAAATGATATATATGAGTGTTATGTTGGAATGGTTCAACATAAGGAAATATATATATATATATATATATATATATATATATATATATATATATATATATATATATATGGCGTTCTCAAAATTTGATTATGATTACGACATCCTTCTTCATATTTCAAATTGTGAGAAAATGACAAATAAAAATTTTATAGCCTGAATCGTGTCCTATATGCTTTGGGTATAGGATCGATTACATCCATTCTAAATTTTTCAAAATTCTTAGGGCATTAAGAGGGAAAAAGGAAAAGAACCGGATATGACTAAAATGATTAAACAATTGTCGAGGACAATCAGAGGTTTACTAAAGATTGGTTGCTCGTGGACAATTGGAAGTATAATGTAAGCTTTGAAAAGGACCGTATTGACATATTTTAAAAAGAGGTAACTCTTGTTCAGAAGTTGAAGTCAAAATGGTAATATGGAATTGTTTTCATAGGTGGAAGTTATTCTCTGAATCTGTGTAAGATTAGAAAAGTTAATGCAAAGAAGGATGTTCAAAGGAATGTACTTTGAATATGAGACTTCGTTTCCATGGTATTGATCTCTATTGGAATACTTTGTAATGTATGTTGCCAAGTCTTTGTGACTTTTGTGCATATTCATTACAAGAGAATCATTGCATAAAAGTTTAGAATCTAACAGATTACAGTAAATGGCAAGAGTTTTGTATTCTTACATTTACAAAAAGGGATTGGTATTGTGAAAGGAGCATCATTGGAGTCGTTCTCAATTGATCTATTTCACAAAAGAAAGGACTATAGGTAAACATAGTGTGCCTGCTTGGAGCATGGAATGACTATTGTTTTAATTCAAGTATTAAGTTGATAATTCGAAACATTACATGGATAACGAGTAATCAATATGATGCTTAGATAAATGTGTTTTTTTATTTACTCTCAAAGTGTTGGGGCCATATAGGATTAGTATTATTCTTGTGTTTCACCTTGCATGTTTTGACTTCCCAAATAACTAGGTTATTCAAACCATCCACAGTCGATCATA
Organism: Lactuca serriola; assembly: GCF_051521515.1. Lineage (NCBI taxonomy): Eukaryota > Viridiplantae > Streptophyta > Magnoliopsida > Asterales > Asteraceae > Lactuca > Lactuca serriola. The sequence continues at coordinate 275,166,956 of NC_136412.1, read as the reverse complement.
CATTGGAAGTAGGTATTGAGGCAAGACTGTCATGAATGGGTCTGTAGTTTGTCTAGGTGGCTAGACTTAGCTGCAGTGTGTCGTGAGTGCTCCTGGAATAAGATTCGAGTATTGGATTAAACCCACGCTCATTTGAATCGCTTCATGGATTTTATCACGAGTGAATCATGAGACGATAATATCTTATATTCTTCAAACCTAGAGATATGAGTTGTTGACTATGAGTTGGTTATACATTGACTGTACGAAAACGCATCAGTAACTTGATGTTATAAAACATGCCTTTGTGTATGATTCAACAAGTAGTTAGTACAAGCATATGAGTCGAAGATTATCTATTCCTTTTACCTCATAAGGATAAAAGCGATATCTGTGGGTCCCTTGATGATTTAGTGATGACACCCCTAAGTGCTTGGCCAAGCCTGGACTGATTTGATTTGTTCGATTAGTCAGTCGTCATAAATCGAAAATCGGGAAACAACAAATGGACAAAGAGAATGATTATAAATCCATGTCTCAATCCATATGATATCTAAAATGGAGGAATCTATGGTCACTTATCTAATGGACACATCATTTGATTTGTTCAGATTTCGACAACGGCTTTAAGAGCTACGATTGCTAGTCGGGATATGAAGTCGTACTTGCAATAATAGTTTAGACTTATCTAAGTGGGAGACTGTTGGATTATATGTCTAAGTCCATAACTATTATTGGTATACTTGACCCGAGAGTAGCATGGTCCATTTGGGTTGCATATCATCAGGACAAATTGTTAGGATGGACTCTTGAGATAAGGTTATATATGATTTATTAATATATTATAAGTACTAGTATATTAATATGAAATCATATGGTTTTAATTAGTATTGATCAAGAATTAATTTGGAATTGATTTAGTGATCAAAAGAGACTAATTAAATATATGGGGACTAATTATGTTAATTAGTTATATTTATATGTGTTGGGCTTATGATCCATGTTGGACCAAGTTTACGTATGAATACATAAAGAGTTGGGCCACATGAACCATGGATCATAAAACCCATGAGTATGGGTTTGGGTTTTACCCATGACTCTTAGAATTCAACACATATAAATACATATATGATGACCTAAAAACCGTCAACCCTAGTGTGTGGGTGCATGTTCTTGGAGTTCATGAAGGTTTTAGAGTGCATGGAGATTCTCTCTCAAGTCCTACCTTTGTACTTGATGTGTTGTGATTCCACTTGAGGCTTCCACACTATTGGGGCTAAGCTCTTAAGGCCAAATGCATCAAGACTACCATCCATATGAAAAGGTATGTTACATTAACTAGTATCTTGTGTAGTTTACATCTTTGTATGCTAGTTATAGGCTTAATGCCTTGGAAACACCTTTACATGTATAATTACTGAAAACATAGATCCAAGGTATCTAGGGTTGCATGAACACCTTAGGAGTGTTAGAATGCTCAAAACCCAACACCTTCATCGCTCGACTCTTGAAGCTCTTAAAGATCGATTTGCTTCCCACTGTCCCCTTGGCTTATGAGTTCTCCCTCTTGGAAAACCCTTCTCCTCCCAACGAAGAAATCATTGTCACTCGGTCTATAAAAGACATATCCAAAGGACTTATGCGGATAGCTGATGAAAATACACCGCTCACTATGAGGTTCGAGCTTGTCGTGAGTCTCTCGTCTTACGAAAGCCTCACAACCCTAATCCTTGATATGTTCCAACGAGGGAACTTTCCCTATCCATATCTCGTGAGGTGTTTTGGCAACCTTATTTATAGGGACTAAGTTAAGGATATGGGCGACAGTATCTAAGGCATACCCCCAAAAAGAGATAGGTAGCGAAGCACGACACATCATGGAACGAACCATGTATAGCAAGGTTCGATTACGCCTCTCAGCCACACCATTCAACTGCAGTATCCTAGGTGGCGTCAATTGCGAAACGATTTCGCATTCCTTGAGGTAGTCGTGGAATTCAAGACTAAGGTACTCTCCACCTCGATCGGATCGAAGCATCTTGATTTTCCCGCTTAACTGATTCTCCACTTCTTTCTTAAACTCTTTGAACTTTTCAAAGGTTTCTGACTTGTGTTTGATTAAGTAGATATATCCATATCTGCTATAATCATCGGTGAAAGTCGAATAGAAGCTGCTCGCATCCTTTGTGGTGGATCTAAAGGGACCACACACATCGGTGTGTATGAGATCCAATAACCCTCACCCCTCTTACAAGTACCAGTGAAAGGTGACTTGGTCATCTTTCCAAGAAAACGAAACTCGCACACGTCATCATCCCTAAGGTCGAATGACTCCAACACTCCATCCTTTTGGAGTTGGGTTATGTGCTTCTTGTTGACATGTCCAAGACGACAATGCCACAAGCATGCTTTATCCAAACTATTGGAAGATTCGATATGCAACACATCATTTCCTAAGTTGTCTACAACCATCACAGATTCATATATTCCATTACAAGGAAATACTTCAAAATAGAAAACACCATTAAGATAAGCATTAATAGAACCCTTTTCATTATCAAATGAATATCTAAATCCTTTTCTATACAAACTATGAAAAGAAATGATGTTTCTTGCCGTTTATGGCGAATAACAACAATTATTCAAATCTAGTCCTAATCCATTACTAAGCACTAAAGAGTAAACTCCAATCTTGGTGACAGGCGACGATCTTCTGTTCCCCATGATCAATTTTATCTTCCCATGCTCCACATCCCTATTTCTTCTTAGGCCTTGCAAATCAGAACAAATGTGAAAAACACATCCTGTATTAAGTACCCAAGAAATAACATGTAATGAATCATTAGATTGAATAGTATAAATACCTGCGAAGGACAGCTTGATCTTTCCATCCTTGATGTCTTGCAGATATTTCGGGCAACTTCGTTTCCAATGCCCCTTCTCATGGCAGTAGTAGCACTCTGCATCCTTTGGGTTGGAGGTGGGTGCAGCAGAACCAGACTTGGTTCCACTAGAAGAGGTGCCATCATGGGACTTTCCCTTATGGTGGCTATTTGACGGGGCCTTCCTCTTCTTACCCTTTCCTTGCCTAATAGCCAAAATGGGGGCAACAGTAGGAGTAAGAGTTTGTGCAACGGACTTTTCCTTGAGGTTGCTCTCAGCAGTCCTCAATAGACCTTGAAGTTTGCTCAACGTGGCCTCGTTTTTGTTCATGTGGTAGGTCATGCGAAACTGGTTGAAGCAGAGTAGCAGTGAATGGAGGATGATCTCAATCCCATATTTTCATCAAAGTTAACATTTAACTTCAGCGGGCGGTCAACATACCTTTGTATCTTCTGCAGACGAGCAGTGACAGACTCTCCGTCTCTCATCTTAGTCGTGATCATCAAAGTAATGATCTCGTACCTATCTTGCCTCGAACTTTGGTGATACCTTTCAACCAAGTCCTGATGCATTTCGCAGGGATAGAAGTCCTCGTAGGACTTTTGGAGTTCAGCAGTCATGATCGCTAACATGATGCAATGGACTTTCGTGGCATCACGCTCATGGGCCTCGAAGGCAGTGATCTCTTCGGGAGTGGCGGTGTTCATGTTCACCTCTTTCAGCTCCTTGTCGAGGACATATTCCTTGTCCTCGTAGCGGGTGAACATTCTTATGTTACAGATCCAATCATTAAAATTGTTTCGGTCGAAGATCACCCTCCCACACAAATTCATGAGTGAGAATGAGTCGGAGGTGTTTGAGCCGGAAGCGTTGTTCAAGTTCGACATTTGAAAAAGAAAAGAGACAAAGTTTGATTGGATAAGAATCCCCAATTAAACACCCAAATGAGAAATTAGGGCTAGGATTCAACAACATTATTTTCAATTTAGAAGAGGGATGCTGTAATCTAAACAACAAATAATTTGAAGGTAAGTGAATGATGATTCACTAATTTCTACCATGAAAAACAAAAGAGAATTAAGTTTTAAATGTATTGAAAACTCCTAGATCTTTTGAGATTCATTGAACTTTTCAATGGCATGTTTAAATCTCGATATTCCCCTCAAGTTTGTGACTGGGATACCGAGGATCACAAACAGGGTGTGAATAACCATGCAAATATACATGGTGCCCCCAATGTTACAGTCACCTAATCAACGTGCCGGTTAACCACACACACTCCATCGATCTATGACAAACATCAAGTCACCCTTTGCCACCTTTGCTTAGAGCCAAATTAGTGTGCTGGTTAACCATACACGCTCCACTAGCGTCTTAGCAAGGGTACAAAGTGTAATTTCATGGAATAACATCAAATTCACATTTTTCCTAAAGTAACTAAGATTGAGATTTTTTTTATAAATCATTTAGTTACTTTATAATTCATTATACTTTTAATGAGGAAAGGGTTGCCCTATCCTACCCGTTCGGCTAACGACCCTCCACCAATCAAGGAAGCGGTGGGTGAGAGTGGACACCCATTAAACGACCATTTTATAGGCCATAAACTTATACCCCTTATAGATCGGTTTTGTGAATGAGGCCTACTAACGGTAAGACTAGCATTTAAGTTATACATATATAATAATTATTCTTATAATATTATAATAGTATTGGGTGAATTTTAAACTTGTAAAAGTCTAGGGTTTGGATTTTAATAATTTCAAAATTAAACTTTTAATCCAAAAATTAAATTCCAAAACTTAAGGGCAAGTATTGAAACATTTCAAAACTATCTAGATCAAAATTCAAATAAATAATTAAACAATTAATTATGGTTATTATCTAATTTTTGACCTAATACAATTTCATGCAAAATAATGATCAAATAATCCAAATAATTAACATTTATCATATAAGGAAGTAATTATCCAATTAATTTGAAATTATATTTTATTTTGGCAAGGATAATCACCCAATATCAATAAAATTCGTATTTTATTAATTAAAAACGATTTGGTAATTATCCTATAGCAAAATAAGCATAAAATCCCGAAAATCCTTCTGTCTGACAGCCCGACTCGCCGAGTCCCTTTATGGACTCGTCGAGTTCATCCTACTCGTCGAGCCCACTTTGGGACTCGACCAGTCTGTCAGGCAGATGACCAAAAATTCGATTTCTCAAGCATGAATGAAACACAAAGCATAAAATACAACAGAAACCAATTAAGGCTCTGATACCACAGATGAGTTTTATACAAAAGAACAATCCTATATGCTCATGCAAAACCCTAAAGCTTGGATCTAGGTTTCTATATTGTACATGCAATTCATCCAAGACTCGAATACCCTATTCTAGCATACATTGAAATCGAAATCTATAACAAAACAAGTTTAGATGATACCTTTCAATAGTTGCAAGAATCCTTGATCTTCAAGAAGCTCAGTGTCACAAGTTTAACACCTCTAATGGCTCACAAACACCATAAGCAAGAGGATGATCTAGAAGAGAGAATGAGTGAGGCTAATTTTCGGCTGTAGTAACTCTAGGGTTCTTGGTGTAGCCGAAACTGAAGCCCTGGGGTCCTTTATATAGCCGAGCTGCTAGGGTTTCAGTCAAAACCCTAATTTGATGACTTAGGCCCTAAGCAGCTTGAGAACCTTCTGGAATAAGACCTCCTTGGATGAAATTAGAGTGGGCTTCCACTCCTAATTTCGTCCCCCTTATATCCAAGAGAGTTCACATCCCAAAACCAACTATCACATAATTGACAGTTCCAGTCTCCTTTATTTAATTAAACTCTTTTAGCCACAAAATTAATTATTGACTGATATTAATTAAACTATGTGATTTCTCCTTTAATATATTATTCATATAATATATTAATAAATCGTAATAACCTCTCTCTCTCTCTCTCTCTCTCTCTCTCTCTCTTTCTCCATAAATCATCCTGTCAAGTTGCTTTGGTGAAGGCAACCCAAAATGACCATGCACAACCAGGTCAAGTACATACTAAATATATTTACGGGCCTAGACACTAATCCAACAGTATGTTGGGCTGGGGTGTGACAACCCAAGTTGTCCCGTTACATTTCCCCGTTACCGTTAACGAAATATTCCACTGTATAAAAGTTCCGTTAATTAGAGGGCGTCAATTTAATAAACATTCCATTGGTTTACATTAGTATGTCGTTAAGTCGTGATAAAAAGAAATAAAAACACATAACACCCATTTCCATTTATTTGGAAAATGTTAAGTTTTATTGTCACGACCACTAAATCGGGTGCGACCAAAAGCCCCGTTTAACGGCAGTATTGGGTAGAATTCCACTAAGCTCCAACTCCCACCCATATATAAGGGGGAGTAAACTCCATTTGAGCTCTTTCCACCCTCTCTCTCTATACTCTCTCTAGACCCGTTTTCACCCCAAATCCGCAACCAAACGCTTCCAAATTATAAGTCCGCTTGCCCTAGCTTACTCTAAACAGTATGATTCATGTTTATAGCATAGAATTGGACTTGGAACATGTGTTTACGGCCAAGGAGCATGATTGGGCCATAAACACTTAATAAGTGGGTTTTTAAGCAATTTAACCCCTCCAAACCAACATTGGGACTTAGATACGACCTTATGGCTTGCAAATCCGGACTTAGAACACCCTAATCAAGAATTTTGGGGAGCAAATAGGATTTTACGGCCAAGGAATGAGCTTGGGCCGTAAACCCCTCAAACATGGGGTGTAAACTCATTTTTACATGCTTAAAAGCCATAGAACTCCACCAATAGCCTTGGAATAAATCCTAGAATCATCTAAAAATAGTTTGGGGACCTTAAACATGTCAAACACCCTCCATTTAGGAGTTTACAGCCAAAGCTTCCCAAGAAATAGCTCCAGGGCCGTAAACTCATAAAAACATGTAGAAAGGTGCCCTAAATTCATACCAAGGCTTAAGACATAAATTAGGGGCTTGTCCTTAAGGTTTGGATCAATTAAACACATCAAAATGAAGGGGAAAAAGGAGTTTATGGCCCATGTATGCACCAAGGCCGTAAACACCCCTAAATGTGCCAAAATGATAGTTTTAATCCCTCAAATTGGCATAACACTTCATTATAAATTAATAGCAAGGCATTAGGGGCTTTAAACTTCACAAAACTCAAGGAATGAGAGTTTACGGCCGTAAAATCCCTTAGGAGTTGTACCCAGGCCGTAAACTCCAATATGATGCCCTTAGAAGCCTTAAACCCACTCATGCCTTTTTGGAAAAGTACTTAGAATAATTCCATGAGCAAGTAGAAGCCTTAAAACACCCTAGAACCCATCACCATGAGTTTATGGCCGTAAACTCATGGTGAGTAGTCCCTGGGCCGTAAAATAAGTTTTAAGGGTTTACTCTTGGAGAGTAAACTCCATTCCTTAGCCATACATACCTTTAGACGCTACCCGGGACACCCAAACACTTATCCAAAGTGTTTTCCGCTCCTGTGAGCGCGTATATTTGTTTAATTAGTATTAAATATACTAATTGTATGTGAACATATGTTATCATATGTTAAATAGGTCATTGTGTGTGTTCAAGTCCTTGCGTGACACCGAACGCCCAAACGGCACCTCCGTCGGACCTACTTACACCAGGTGAGTTCATACCCCTGAATGAACCTTTTAAATGTTTTCACATGTTTTATAGGGGGGGAATACAAGTTAAACATGCCAGTTATCATATCAATCACATGTGATTGATAGCCCGCATGCACAAGATTTTACCACTGTACACTGTTTTACCGAGTAGGACACTATAAATGGCTTTCAAAAAGGGTTTTCACTTGTTCAAGTTCTTACTTTTATTGCTTTACCAAAGTTCCATTTTCAAACTGATTTATGAAAGATTCCCAAAGATTTCTAAAGGTTTTCACACTTATTTTACCAAAGAATACAAATGCGATTTTCCTGAGTATAAAGGTTTTTCCAAGGTTTTCATGTACACTTTTACTTGTTAGTTACTGTTGCTTCACTTATACTTATTTTTAAACTCCTACTCGATAACGCTTTCACTTTGTGATGCGTTTATACTAGGTATTGTCTCTATTTCGCTTATACTTGTAGTCGCTTATACTTGATAGACACTCTTACTTCACCTATTGTTGTCTCTACTTCGTGATACGCTTATACTTGTTCGACACTCATACTTCACTTGCGACCGCTTCTACTTCACTTGTTCGACACTCATACTTCACTTGCGACCGCTTCTACTTCACTTGTTATACACTCCTACTTCACAAGAATCACTTCTACTTGATACACACTCAGTCGTAGTTAGATGTATGTCTGTGCTTGTATAGATGCATATAAATAATGATTGAAGGACTTAGGAAGGCTTGTCCGCCCTATTTCCTTTTCTTCGTTGAGATGTGGTCTGGTGGGATCGGATGTCCATCCGAAGGTCGTTTGATTCATTAATTATATATTATGTACACAAGCATAGACATACGGGTTTACTTCAGTCAGTTCAGTTAAGAGTCTCTACCTCTAGTTCAACACTTACATTAGAAACCCAGTAGTTGGAAGTCTCTACCCACTATTTGGGATGCATCTTCAGGACACGGCCTTCTCCGTCGTCTAGTTGGTAACCAGAGTCTCCTGTAGGGAGAGCGGACATTGTGTGTATAGATCTATACGGGATTGATAACCCTGCACCCAGACTGCTAGCTACAGTCCCAGCCTACCAAGCCAACAGGTGACAAATGTCACATTTTAGACGCTTGTAGGGCGTCTGGTACTCTAGTCAGTATGGTTACGAGTATCCCGGGTTACCTTATAATTCATGGCTTTAAGGTAATGGTATTCGCCAGCAATTTACACTGTATGCTGGTAACTCATTTTCAGAGTCACACTGTTTTGACCTTACAAGACGTATCTTTCATTTGATACTGTATGGGGCCTGTCTTCTCTGTTTTGACCTTACAAGACGTATCTCTCATTTGATGCTGTCTGGGGTCAGTATTTACTGCATTCACTGTATTTACTGTATTCACTGTTTCGGACCTTACCAGCTGTACCTTTCATTTGGTACCTTCTAGGGTCTGTGTCTCTATTTGTTAGACTGAACTAGGCGTGTCGTTCGTTTGATACTCTCCTGAAGTCTATGATTCCTTTGCCTTAGTCAGCAGTCCTCACTGCTGAGGCATATGTTATTCCCTGATGTCATTTGCTTTCCTCGATAATCAAATTCAGTATTTTGATAACGATAACAATTTAGGGAAAATAACTTTTTACCACATAACACTGACCAGTCTTGGTAGAAGACTACTTTTATTAAAGAAAATATAGGATTTTCTGGAAAGAACTCTAATACACAGTAAACACTTAAACTACTACTTTTATTAAAGTTATTTGAATGAAAACGTCACTAAATGCTTATGAATTCACCAGCATTTGTAAAAATGTTGATACTCGCTTTTCAAATAACTTGTATTCTCAGGTTAGCATTAGACAGGTACATCCCGGAGCTGTTGATGAAGATAGCTTAGTACCGCGCAGTATTTATTCTATTACTTGTATTACTTTGATGTATTAATGTAACCATGTAAAACTATTACTATTAATGCAATGTTTTGTTGTACTTTGATTACTATAATGCATGTGTTGTGATACTTGACATGACGTCATCCACCCCAGAACGTTTCCGCCGTTCCGGTTTTGGGGTGTGACATGGGGCCATTTTTATGCTAGGTTGGGCCCATTTATGTATGTTTGGTTGGGCCCATTTAGTTATGTGTTGGGTTGGGCCCATTTATTTGGTATGTGGTATGTTGGGGAACTTACTAAGCTTTTTGCTTATGATTTTGTGGTTTAACATTTTCAGGTACTTCTAGTTCGAAAGGGAAAAGCCCGAGTTGATTGCATTGCATCCACTAGAGATTTCACAGTTGTGATTTAATGAGACTCTGATGTTCCTTTTGAAACAATGATTGATATTGACGATCCTTTGTGATATATGTATTAAATGTTTTCCTTTTTAAAATTGAAAAAAATTTCTATGAGTTTTGGGACGTTACACCAGTAGGACGCAACATATCCTCTACAACTAAGAAATAAATAGAAGATGGAATATTATGCTTAATAAAAACATTGTTGTGTCCCCCACACAAATAATGCATCCAAACCTCACAACTAACATACTATAAGCATAGTCAAAAGCAAAATTATCCCATAAAGCTCTAATAGAAAATAATTCCATGGTCTCCAACATGGTCTTATGTAAAGGTAAGAAATTTACCTGATGTTTAATTTTTTCTTCTTTGGATTTTAAATACACCCTACCATGGTGTACCCCATAGTCCGCCCCACCGTAACAAAATTGTTTAGATCTTACATAAAACAAATCCCCACCTTTGACATATGGACTACAGTCTAAGGGTATCAAATTGGACAATTGTGTCGTGTTTTTACCTAACATAACTAATGTTTTATGTAACACAAACACGACACAACACGATGTCATGTTTATTCACATTAACACAAAAACGAGTTGATCAGAACACGACAGACCTGATACGACACGACAAATATAACATAATACAATTATTAGTTTATTTAATTCATACTTAAATCATATATAATACGAAAAACACGACAAACATATGCTAAATCGTGTCAATTCGCGTCGAATTTTGAACATGAACACAAATTCTAATTTCAGTTTCGTCCCAATTTTGTTTTGTTTCGTGTATTTTTGTCATGTCGTGTTATAGATTGACACCCTATCGTAGTCCAACACCATAGCCAAAAGATGGACCTTTACCACGGCCAACCTTTCATTTGAAGCCCAATGTGCACCGAGAAAGTGAGCTACATCCTCTTGTTCACCAACCGAGACTGACACAACCTTTTAACCATCCACTTCTATCGACAGAACAACAATGACCTTATCTTTCTTTCCAACGGATCTTAACTGACAACTATTCATTCGAGCCATCAATAAATAAGTTAATTTTAGAATAAACATAAAAATATTTGCCTTCATAATGTCAAATACCAAATTCATTTGAACTTATTTATACTAAGAGAATGTTATGATTAACATAATTTATATATTGCTAAAAAAGAAGACGGTAGGTCGAAAGTAAATATTGTTAGATGAATTTATAAATAACTTGAGACATGTAGGTGTAAATAAATATTGTCCATTTAATTATAATTGTACTAAAAAATCACATATACTCACTATTTCGCAAATAGATATTACCAGTGACATATGATATCTGCGAAATGGTCATATTAACTTTTTGTACATGGAAGATATCATTTTGCATATGTGATCTATGAAATAAACATAAATTTAAAAAAAATGGTAAACATCTCAAATGACATGGCATTGTTTTTTAAGATGATATCACCAATTTCATAGATGTCGTTGCAAAATTGATGACTATTTTTTACAAATTTTCTAGTTTTTGGTTGAATCTTGAAACCCAAAACCCAAAACTCCGAAAAATAATGAATAAAAAGTGCTCAATTTGTCTTCTCTATTATTATCCTAATTACGTCACCATTGATGATCAAATAAATTAGGGGTGTTCAAAATATCCGATAACCAAAAATCCGAACCTAAAAACCTAAAAACTGTATTGATTTTTATGTTAACCAAACCAGTATTTTTGAATTTTCGGGTTTGATTAACCGAAACGGTAAAATCTTTGGATTTTTTGTTCGGTTACGTTCATGCTTTATGCTACGGACGGTTAATCGAATATTTATTTTCTATTTTTTAAAATATTTTTTTTATGTTTACTCCTTTAAATTAATATCAAATTATTTCTTAGAAACCTTTAGTTACAATTAATAATCGTCATATTATTTATATTCTATTTTAAACCAATAATTGTCATCGTTAACATTTGTTATAAATATAGATATGTTGATATAGATTAAAATTGTCATTTGCATTTATTCATCATTGCACATAAGTGACTAAATATTTAATTATCTTTTCTCTATTAATTAAAAAATACGTTTTTATACTAGTCGATATTATTTTCCATATTCCATAGATATTTAATAATTCGTCATAATTTCATTATTAATAAAAACAACAATATAATTAAACAAATTATATGAATTATTCTTTGTCATTAATTCATTTTTAAGAAATCTATTATGGGGTTCAACAATTTTAATATATTTTAATTAATTAGTAATGGTTAATTGGTTAACCGGATAACCGAACTGAAAAAATCAATTAACCGAATACTAGTTAACCTGAATTTTTGGTTTAGGTTTAAGAAATGAATGAACCGATAATTTCAGTTAACCTTTCGAAATATATTTTTGGTTCGGTTAACGATCCATGGACACACCTAAAACAAATATAATCTTTCAAAATAATTTGGTAATTTTTGATTCATGCACGTATCTACAAAAAACAACGCTACATATTTTAGGAATACCAACAACGTCCTTTTAATCTTATCTTATGCACTTGTTTCTAGTAATTTCATTAAATTAGTCTTATCTTTCTACTTTCTAGTATTTGTCATATCCGATTCCAACTATTTCTTTTCTTTAATTTTAGGTAAGAAAGATAAAAGGGTAAAGGGTGTTTGGGAAAACTTTTTAAACTAAAAAGTCATTTTTAGAAAATGGTTTTTTGATTTATGTCTTTTTTTCAAAAAAAGATATTTAAATGTGTTTGTATAAACTTTTGGGGATGCAAAAAGAAAAAAGCCAAAAATTAATAAAAGTCATAGATTCGTAAATTCTTAACAACCTTCTTTTTCTTCTTCTCAAAAAATTAATTTAAAAGATCTTTTGAAGCTATCAAACAACAATGGCGGAGCCAGGTTCAAAGTAAATGAGTATCCTCACAAAAAAAATCATGTAATATACAATAAGAAAAAAACAAAAACCGGAATTTCATTAGACATAAATTTAACCTTCCATAACAAAGTTATGTTTTAAAATTCACTTATTCACTCTTTTATTTTACGGAAGCGATTAATTGCAAAGAGTGATAATCGATATCTGTAACATCCGTTTCGATTCCGGTAATTATTTTTTTTATTGTTATAATAATAATAATAATAATAATAAAGTAATACCGATAGTAATAATACAATATTATATATATATATATATATATATATATATATATATATATATATATATATATATATATATCAATGGGGTAAATAGCAATTTCCAGAAACTGTTTTATTTAGATAAATTGGTTTAAGGGTAGATTCCGCTTATATGCTTAAACCTGAGTGGTCAATTGTGTCAAAACGTAATGTCTTCATCTGTTATCAAGAGATGACACAGCTGCGTATCAATGGTCTTTTTGCTCGATTTAAACATACAAATGTTCAAATCTTTGAAAGCCTCTTAACCATTACACTTAGTAACCTTCCCTTGGACCATTTGAATCGCTTCTCCCTCCCTCTTAGCTACCAAACCCGAGAGAAAAAGACTGAAAAAGAAGTGAGGCCGTCTAGGGTTTTAGTGGGGAAGTAGACACTTCAAGCTCAACATAAACAAAATATACTACTGAAAACTTTTAAGGGTATCCTGGGATACCCAGGCTCCAAGGTGGATCCGCCTATGGCAAACAACCTTTTAAACTTTTGACTAAAAAAACTAAAAATCCAAAAAAAAAAAAGAATTCAAAAGTAATGTCAAACATGAATAATGAGTTTTTCACTTCAAAATAAAATTTTCATTCTCTAATAAAAGAATAGTTTTATTTTCCTTTTGATACATGTCACTATATTAAGCCTAATAATTAATATATATTTTATTTTCCTTTCGTCATGTGTCACCGTATTATGTCTTTTAATTAATGCATGTCAGTTGTCAACCTATTGATTATCCATTTTAAATTTCTTACTATAATTACATTAAATTAATAACATTAGGATAAAAATTAAAATAAAATTAATATAAATTATAAATTGATATAATTTTAAATATTTATTTAAATCAATGATTATAATTTTATATAATTAAAAATATTTTTTTACTTAATAATTTATTTAAAACAAATGATTAATAATTTTAAATTTTTTTACTATTAAAATTTAATTAATTTTATAACCATAATTTTGAAGAGTCATACACATAAACAATTTGTTAGAATCTTCTATCATAAGATTTGGAAATGAGGTGGGGTTGGGTTAAAGGACATGAATATGCCACGTACTTGAATGAAAAACAAAGCAAAAGGTGTAAATAAGTGTGGGTAATAATAGATCGATGGTTCAGTTTAGGGCTTCAAAAGAAGCTGCTTCTACATCATCATCATATCTGGTCTTTTTTAATTAATTTCTGTAATTATTATTATTATTATTATTATTATTATTATTATTATATTTCTTTCATATCTGAAACATGTTGATTTACAAACAAGTCAAATGAATGGCCACCGGTTTTCAGGGGAAGATTCTATTTCTTTCTCCACTGTATCAAACCAAACCAAACAGATTATACACACCAACACTTCATTTTCTTTCCAACAAACGATTTGATTTTTGTGGTTCTCCTTTAAAGAACCTCTCAAGCTCCTTCTATGGAAGTCGTCCCTCGTCACTGGTACTTCCACTCTACTAATACCATACTTCTTTTTATCTATTACCATGCTTTCTGAAATTAGGCACATAGAAAGGGGTTGCTAAGAATTGGAGTATAATTTCAAAGTTGGAAGATGGTTGTTGGATCTGAAATGTTCTGATTCACGATGGGGTTACTGGAAGTGACTACATGCTGTAGAACCGAAAGGATTTTGATTGATTTTTACGGAGCAATAGGCGGGTGACATGGATACTTCATCTCAGACTGGTTCGCAGACGCAGAGATCAACTCCGGCCATCATTCCCCGGTTCTCCGGCGATACTGATCATGATCCCAAGGATATTAGCTTGAGACAGTGGTTAGACAACTCAGAAAGATCCATTGATCCCCTTGAAAACATGCATATATTTATGCAGATAGTGAAAATTGTGAGCCTCGCACATTCCCAAGGGCTTCTAGTTCATAACATTCGACCTTCCTGTTTTGTCATGTCATCATTTACTCATGTATCGTTTATCGAATCTGCTTCCTGCTCCGATTCGAGTTCAGATTCTGAGCAGGATGTATCAAGCAGCCAAACCGATTCTTACAAGAACTTGCCAAATGATTTTCGTAACACATCAGAAAACAAACAAGTTATTCTTAAACAAGAAAAAGAAGTAGAAGAAGAAACGAAACATGTGTTTCCCATGAAACAGATTTTACATATGGAAATGAAGTGGTATACTTCGCCGGAGGAGGCTGCCGGAGGTCCAACTTCTTGTTCTTCTGATGTTTATCGACTCGGGGTTCTTCTTTTTGAGGTATGTACGTCTTATGACTTGGCCTTTAAGTTTACACTATGGGTTATCTTATTCTATAACCCACGTTGGGTTTATTTCCATGAACAGTTATATTGCCCTTGTAGTTCACCAGAAGAAAAGAACGCAACCATGTCTACCCTCAAACACCGCCTCTTTCCTCCACAGTTTCACTGCAAGTGGCCAAAAGAAGCCTTCTTTTCCATGCGCTTACTGCACCCTGATCCAGCTAGCAGGCCAAAAATACAGTCAGTTCCCCTATTAATTGTTATTAAATTGTTATTCATGGTTATTAAATTGTTGTTCATTGCACTATCTTTCAGTGAAGTGTTACAAAGTGAGTTTCTTAGTGAACCTAAAGAAAAGTTGGATGAAAGAGAAGCTGTGATAGAGCTTGAAGAAAAGATAATGGAGCAGGATATGTTGCTGGAATTTCTTTTAGAGGTTCAACAGAGAAAGCAGGAAGCTTTAGATTACTTGCATAGGGATATTACATTTCTGTCTTCTGATTTGCAAGAAGTTACCAATTCTCAAACATCAATTAGAAAAAAAGGAGGGTCTAATTCCGTTTTTGAGGTTTCGCCTTCTCAAAATGACAATTCCAGAAAACGCATTAGAACACAAGAAAATCAAGAAAATGGCATCCCCAAATGTTCAAGATTGATGAAAAACTTCAAGAAACTAGAATCGGCCTACTTTTCAACTCGACATAAAACATCCAAACCAAATAGCAATCCATTCTTGGAGGGACTTTCAAAGTACATGTCATACAATAATTTAGAAGTGAAGGCAGAGTTGAAACAGAGTGATCTTTTGAATTCTTCAAACCTTGTATGCTCGTTAGGATTTGATCGTGATGGGGAGTTTTTTGCAACAGCGGGTGTAAATAAGAAAATCAAAGTTTTTGAATACGATTCAATCTTGAATGAGAATCGCGACATTCACTTCCCTATTGTTGAAATCCCAACTAGATCAAAACTAAGCAGTATTTCCTGGAATCGATACATCAAAAGCCAGATTGCATCAAGTAATTTTGAAGGTCTTGTGCAGGTAATTAATTATAACCCAAAATCATGTCTTTTACACTATATAATTTGATATAATCATCAGCTTTTTAATTCGAAAAATATCAGATTTGGGATGTCACTCAAAATCAAGTATCCGCAGAAATGAGAGAGCACGCAAGACGTGTCTGGTCTGTTGACTTCTCGGTGGATCCCACATTGCTCGCGAGTGGGAGTGATGATGGTTCTGTTAAGCTTTGGAACATTAATCAGGTAATACTGTCTGCTGTCTGCTGTCTACTGGGTAGTGTCTGGACACTTAATAAGTTGTTTTTGTTATTGGTGCTGCAGGGAGGGAGTATTGGTACGATTAAAACGAAGGCGAATGTGTGTTGTGTTAAGTTTCCATGTGATTCTAGTAATTTTGTTGCATTTGGGTCAGCAGATCATAGAGTATATTACTATGATCTACGAAATTTGAGCATACCACTTTGCACATTGTTTGGACACAAGAAAACCGTTAGTTACATCAAGTTTGTAGATTCAAAAACTCTTGTATCATCGTCTACTGATAACACAATGAAGCTTTGGGATTTGTCAGACTGCACATCTCGAGTTCTTGATCGCCCACTTCGGTCATTCACTGGCCATGTCAACATGAAGGTATCACTTAATTCCATCATGGTTTTTGAGTTGATCCCGACTTATTAGACTAAATAAATTCATAAATATTTTTTTTTGTGTGTGTGTGTTTTGCAGAATTTTGTTGGTTTATCTGTTTCGGATGGCTACATTGCTACCGGTTCAGAAACAAACGAGGTACTTCCCACATTTGGATGCGTTTGTTACATGGGACATGACTGGACTGGACTGAACAAACTTTTTTATTTTTATTTTTATGATAAGGATGAGGAGGACATTCACATCTTTTACAGATTCCCAACTTTTTGTGTTGGACAAAAAGTTGTAATCTTTGTCTGATTGACTGACTAATATGATGTCTTGTCAGGTCAAGGTCAAATGCAGTACAACTTGTTTTGTCATATCATGTTGATGTGTTGTTTGTTGACATGTGAATAGGTATTCATCTACCACAAGGCTTTCCCTATGCCTGCATTGTCATATAAATTCAAGGCCACAGATCCAATATCGGGAAATGAAGTGGATAGCAATGAACAATTCATTTCATCTGTTTGTTGGCGAAATCAGTCCTCCACTTTAGTTGCTGCAAATTCTATGGGAAATATCAAAATCTTGGAGATGGTTTAGTTTTCAAATTATACAAGTTTTAGGATTAGGGGGTATATGCAGATCTTTGTGTATAAAACTCAGTAGAGAGGTAAAACATGGGGGGAAAAATCATATTCATGTATATAATTTGTATACAACATTTTGTTTGGAAAAATTATTCTCTTAGATATATAATGCTTAAAGAAACACTCATATATAGTTGATCGGATTAAGTAGTTCATTAGTCATGACTTTCTTTACTTAATCGCTCTTTTCTTCATTAAGCCAAAAAAAAAAAAACCGTATATGCTTGTATAATTTATTAGATTAATTTATGAAACAATGCCTTAAGATATCCCAACGTGGGGGTTTAACCATGATTTGAAGGAAAGATGATAGATACGGCGTTCAATGGTTGGCCAATTACATTTTCTATAAAACAACACTTAATTTTTTTAAAATAGTTTTGATAAACCAATAAGAATAATCTAAAATTAAATTAAACAAAAAATTCAAACCTCTTTATTTTTGTTTTATGTAGTGTTTTTTACCTTTTTATTTATTAAAAAAGTAATAACTAGTTTAACTAGTTTTATTAATAAACAATTAAAAAACTAATTAATCGAAAATTACATAACAATCTTCATAAAATGAGTATTTATTTATGTGATTTGTAGTTTAGGTGTTAGTTACTCTATCATAATATTTAATTATTGTATTTTGTAGGTATTGTACCTTCAATATTATTTATACAATTCATAGCATTTTAAACTTGCAATCCAATAAACTTTATAGAATTGAATGTATCTTATATAAAAGAATGTTGGTGTAACTTTAAAAAGTTGAATTGTGGTAATGGAAACTCAAAACAAATAACAAAAAAAAAACGTCGCATATTCAATCAAATTTAATCCTTTGATGGACAACAAAAATGCTATAGCATATGGCATATAGTAAAGTAGTAAACACTAATTCCGAAATCTACATAAAAAGCATATCATCTATCGACATTGACTTTCATTAAACTTGGGTTGTTCAAGTAACTTGCGTATAAGCTGACTCAGCCTTTGACCACCTAGACCCGGTTTAATCCGTGTTGGTTTCCCCACCTTACTGCATTTAGGGTCACCCTTACACCACCCACCAGGTGTGAAACTCCCATTCTTCCGGTGTAACAACATCTTATCAATTCTATCCAAAACAAGACTATTTTCCTTAAATTTACGCCCAAATGCGGCCCCACTTGCTATCATTTTGGTTGTGTCATTTAAGGTGAGTACATGAGGATGCTGTTTTGGAGGAGTGTCCCATGAAATATAATGCATATCATGGTTTACTACTGTTGGAATAAATTCCGGGGAATTGCAGATTACTGTTTGGAAGTAACCTTCTGGAGAAGACACAAAATTTGTGTAGTACATTAGTAAAGTTCTTGGTAGATTGTCCCATCCCCATATGCAATATTCCACAAATGATCGCGATAGAATCATCCATGCCGATCCTAACACAGTATCAACATCAATATCAGTATCAGTACCAGTAGTATTAGCATGTAACATAATACATACCTGTAAATAATTTAAAGGTTGTCGGGAGAGCCCTTCTCGGTTGCACCCAAAAGATATCGGACTTTGTGTTCTGGTATAGTCCGGGGTCCACCATCAACGGCATTGCCCTTTTGTGCCTGCATAAAAACTTAGAAATGTAATAACCGGCCCCACAGGGATAGTGTGTAACTTTGGGTTAATATACAGTTTATGCTTACTCTTTCCACCCTAAATGGCTTGTGTGCTCGATGAAGTTGAGGTCGCGTTTAAGATCACGAAATGCAAAAATAAGATCTGCAATGCAATTAAGTTGAAGAAAATGAAACCGATGAAATTGATGTAGAATTCAGATATGGGAAATGAAGAACAAACCATCTTGAGTTACGAGAGGGTAATCGGAGGCACTGAGGTTTATAAACCAATCCCAATCTTTATTCTTTTTAAGAAGAATGGCACATGCGTGAAGTGTGTTTGACACCATTGTTGGACCTCTGTATGTAACCATGTTAGCTTTTGAGATTATGTAAACGTTTCCGATTGCAGTAAAAACCGGATCGTTTTCGACCCGTGAAGCGAGTTCGATTCTTTCTTCGGGTGGGGATTCGAGATCGAGATGGAGAATGTAATAGTTCCATGGATGATACAGTGCTTGAAGTGTTCTCCATAGCTTGTTTAAATCCCCTTTTGACCCGGATACCAAATAAGCAAAACGAGGAAGAGGTGGAGGAGATGGAGGTGGGGATTGGATGTTTTCTTCAGAAAAATTCATGGTGGTTTTATTTGCAGAGATGCGAGGATTGAATGATGGAAAAATTGTTTTGTATGAGGAAGATACAGTGCCAAGATTGAAACATGTCGCGAAGAGGAAAAGAGATACGATTGAAGCCATGGCTATGGGGAACGCCCATCGTTTTTCAAAGTGAAGAGATTTTATCTCCTTAAGTCTGATCATTGTTGCTCGAATCCTGTAATTTCTGCTCATTTACATCATTTTTCTTCACGAATTTGTAACCGAATTAGTCCCACAAGATGTTCAAATACGAACCAACGCCTGATTTAATCGGATTCTCAGAAGTCAAATCTGCAGCGGTTAACATCAAGAACACTAAGTTCGATTTTTCTGAATTTGTTAAATAACTGAATGATATTATGCAAGATAACTAAATCGATAAAAACAATAAAGAATTCCGCTAATAAGATCAGACAAAACAGATAGCAACAAAAATGGAATAACGTAAACACGGCAAACACGTTATAAATCGATAAATCGAGCTCAATTTACACTTTAATTCTCAATCACGTAACGAAAAACTTAAAACCCCAAACCATTGAACAGTGTAGTCAACGGCTCAACGCATAGTCGTCATTGTTCATGGAAATCAATACTAAAACCTAGTGAAAACTGTATGCATATCGAGATTAACATAGACCACTCATTTCTGATCCTAAAAACTGTTTTGATTTTGTAATCAAAATCGGAGCTCAAAAACGCCACACCGATTCAATAAAAACCAAATTAAGCAAATCCGTTACACTTAAATCGAAACTTACTAAGTTCGTCAAGAATTTAAAGGAAGATTTACCTGGTTGGGGTTTCAGTCTGTCGGTGGAGACAATATTGTGCGCAAAAGTAATAACAGTGAAGAACAGACGGGGGTTTATGGATTGTGGGAGAGAGAAGATGAAGAAGACGCGGGGTGTTTGTCTGATTTGATTTTGTTGGATTAGTTTTTCTATATTTTGGGAAATTCCTTTCAGATTACGAATAGTTTTCTCTGCAATTCTGTGATTTTAGTGTTTGCTAATTGCTACAGCTGCTATATGAATAATATAATGAATTGCTAGGATCGACACGACATCATCGAGTTTTGTAAAATTTAAGGACCGAGTTATATCACAATCTTTTACAATTAATAACGGTCAACTTAATTTTAATTTCAATTAAATGTCCATCACTTATAAAAATGTTTCTAGTTTTCACATTATTATGGCAAATTTTTAACTATTTTGATTTTCTGAAAGCAAAATTTATCAAACAGTAAAGAACGTATCCAAATAAATTTTTTATATTTTTATTATATCAGCTATTTTTTATTTTTATTTTTGGATTTATATGATAAAATGTTTTCTAAAGATAATATTTTTGGATTTATATTTTTTATTTTTATTTTTGGATTTTTATTATAACCTGAAAGCTCGTGGAAGAGATATGAAACAACTTAATCATTCGTATTAGTAAAAGGAAATAACTAAAGGAATACTGAGTGACACATAAAACAAATATCCAAATAATCCATTGAGTTGCAATGATAAAACAACAATGTTGATTCGAGTTACTTCTTCGATAGATGGAAGACTAAGGATTTAAGACCAAAAAATCAAAAATATCCAAAAACAATGATATTTACTTCTTTGTTCGATGACAACTCATATATAAATATATTTAAGTCTAAGCTTTCATGCAAATTGTTTTTGTATAAGAAGTAATATCTATCCATTGATTGTTGAATATTACAATTTTGTTGTACTCTTTGGCAACGGGAGAAGTTAATTTTTTTGTTATGATAAAAGTGATAAATAATTTATTTTTGGTGATAAATAAAAAAAATTCTACATTTTTTATGACTTTATGAATATATTATACTTGTTAATTTAAAGGCTAACTTTCATAGAAGTCATTATAGTTTGGTTTTTTATTTTTTATATGTTTAACCGTTATTTTTTTTGGTTTAACAGATTTTTTTTGTCAAAAAGAAAACACTCTAAATCTTTTCCATTAATTAGCTTCAATAAAACAAATGAAAGGTTTTTTTTTTTTTTTTTTTTTTTTGTAAAATCATTAATGAGCTGCATTAAAACAAATGGAAAATTGTTTTTTAGTTAAATATGATTTTTTTAATAAAAAAATAAAAAAATATATAAACTTATCCGAATGGTTAAACCAAATAAATTCCAAATATAAAGACTTCTTTAAAATTCAAAGTTTTATACAATAGTTTATTTCTAAAATAAAAACAGACTCTTAATGATTAAAACAAACAAAAAATCAAATGGTAAACCAAAAAGAAACAAAACTAAATATAGTATGAAATTTGATGGGTTTTAGTGGACAAAATATTTTTGTTTTTGGAATGTATGATTATGTATGGACTAAAAACCAACGTCGACTTGATGAAGAAGTAAATTACGGCTTTGCCCTTCTCAAGTCTTGATCCAATTGTTTTTTTTTGAAACGGCCAATCAATTAAAACACGACCCACGCCTACCAAGCAGCTAGACGGGATGAAACATCGGGAAAACAAAGAGTATCAGATACAAACAATGGAAAGGAGAAATACACTACAAAGTCCAATTTTTAATACCCAAACTACTCCTATGTTTAAATCAAAGGAAAACCAGAAAAATAATCTCGTCGGTAATTCGGACATCAGAAGAGAGGTGTTTGTTGAAAACCCGAGGGTGGGTGGGGGGCATATTCCCCATACGGGTCAAATGTATCTTGCACATATCTTGTAAGCCAAAACGACGGGAAATGGTAATGACCACCAAATGGTTATAATACTTCTAGTATGTTTTAAATTTAATAATTATCTTAAATTTTGAGTTTTTACTTTTATTATTTTATTTAAGTATTTTCCATTTACATTATAATTTTAAAATCAGATGACTTTTTACTTCTTTTCTGTTTTAAGATAATTTATTCCAAACTCAAATCAAAATCAAATATAAAAGTGGGTAGAAGTCATTAATGGAGTTGAAAACCATAAACGGTAATTAAATTTTCAAAGTAAAATTTTGGTTTTCAATCTTTAACAATCTATGTGTATTTACCAGATAGCTTTTGGATCAAGACTCGAGAAGGGCAATGCCGTAATTTACTTCTTCATCAAGTCGATGTTGGTTTTTAGTCCATATACATAATGATACATTCCAAAAATAAATATTGTGTCCATTAAAACCCATCAATTTTCATACTGTATTTTTGTTTTTTTGTTGTTTTGGTTATATATATATATATATATATATATATATATATATATATATATATATATATATATATATATATATATATATATATATATATATATATATATATATATAGGTAGGTTCCGTTGAGATTAAAAATAAAATAAAGATCTCGAGATTCAACCTCAGCCATGTATTTCATATCTGCCGCTCTAACCCTTTGGTGTACCGGCACGGCAGGTCTGGTGTAATCATAAATGATTATACAGTGTCACCCGTTCTTTTCTCCTCCGCCACCACCCCCACCACCGTAACCGCCACCGCCACCACCACTATCACCACTTCTGATACCAATCGACCACACCATTATCACCTCCATTATTTATACCACTGCCATCTTTGTCACCACCACCTCTTATGCGACTAACTGTAATAATCATTTATGATTACTCAATCTGTGAACAGACATATATGTATAATCATTTATGATTATGCATATACATATAAATATGTATAATCCTGTATGATTATACCTCTCTGTCATATAATCATTTATGATTAGATATACATCGTTGCTGCTGGTACGCTGAAGCATTAGAGCGACAAATGCGAAATATGTGGTTGAGATTTAATCTCAAGATCTCTACTTTTTTTTTTATTCTCAAGTGAACCGTCCCATATATATATATATATATATATATATATATATATATATATATATATATAGAGAGAGAGAGAGAGAGAGAGAGAGAGAGAGAGAGAGAGAGAGAGAGAGAGAGAGAGAGAGAGAGAGAGAGAGAGAGAGAGAGAGAGAGAGAGAGAGATTGTTTTTTATATTAGAAATAAACTATTGTATAAAACTTTGAATTTGGATGTCTTATCCTATCTGACTTATAAAAATCCTATGTGGAAACATGTTTGTTATCACTCTCGAGCCTAATAAATTAAACGGGCCGGGGTTAAACTAAATAATGTGCTGCGGTGGGTTAATGTCCACTGCGGCTTTACGAACAATTACGTGATCAGTGACCCAATCCGTATTGACTTTCAGCCGTACGATTTTGGTAATAAGTAAATGAATATCTGCTTGGCCGATCACCAACCACCGATATTTAGTTGGCTGCACCATTATTCCGTGGTCCCCACCGCGTAATGCGTTTTCTCCACAAAACTATTTATGTGCTACTCCTCCATCACTTAATATCTATTATGCAGACATAAATAAATGCGAAAATTAAATGTGCGTTGGATGCACGTCTTTTTCATTACATTTTTAGATTTTTTTTGTGTATTTTAAAATTTGAATATTTGGTATGTTTGGAAAGATTTCAGTTTAGAGTTATTTTTTCTGTCAATTATATAAATCTTTTATCATATCTCCCTATATTAATAAAAAAACAGTTTTTTTGCCATGTATCGTTATATTATACCTTTTAATTAATGTGTTGCCCTCCGTCCTAATATTATTGTCCACAGACAAAAAACACACAGATTAAAAAAAACATTAATTACCACTAACTTTATATAATAAAATGACAGTTTTATCCTTACTTTGTATTTAATGTTTCATTAAATACTTAGTTGGTTAGGTAATAATGAAGGGTATTTTGATAAAAATATTATTTATTTTTAGAAACGAACTATTATTTTGGGACAAACCAAAAAGGAAAAATTGACTATAATTTTGGAAGGGAGGAAGTATTATTGTTTTCATTAATTCACAAATAAAAAATGTCTAATATATATGAAAAATTAATTTTATATATTTATTTGAATCCACAATTATAATTACACATAACTAATAAAATATCTCTTAATTAATAAATTATTTAAAATAATTGATTAATAATTTTGAGTTTTTACTATAAAAGTTTAATTAATTTTATAATTGTGGTTCCCATAGGTTTTAAACTAGTATATAATCAACAAAACATGTTCAATTTACTTGTTTAGTTGTGAAACGTTTAATAACAAGTTAGATGGTAAACAAATTGAATGATAATTGCATTGTTTGATAATTATTTGGCAGAAAGTTTATCTATTTCTAAATGAAAATATTACAGATTTTCTTTTCCGTTGTTTAATTAGTTAAAGGAACGAATGTTCACTGGTTAAATAAACACATATTCATAATGGTCTCTTTCTTTCTTCACGTTCGTGAAGGTTCATTTATATTCATTTGTAAACATTCGTTTAGACCATACGGTATACTCTCAACGAGAGCATCCGTGATCCATGTGGCCACGAGAAAATTTTGTGCACACCACCCCGATAAATCGTGGTCGGGCGTGGTCGTTGTGCCTCATGTTGTCGACGACGATTTTAAACGTGAAAGTTAATTGGTGATTGCTTTCTCGACCGTTGAACAACCATTTGGCCTTTTTTTCAAACTCAATTTAATACATATAAATAAAACCTTCTATTTTCACCAAAAGTTACACCTTCATTCTCTAAAACCACAAAACACATGCACATGGATTTCACAAAACACATGGAATTCTTAAAAACTTTTGACTAAGATGACGACGTAGAATTCGTCGAGACATTCTTCAACGTTGTGCAACACATTCACGACGAAGAAAGTTTGAATGTTGCTCATACAAGGGCGGTCGTCAATCGTGATCGCCAAGTCGCACACGACTTATTGGTACATGATTACTTTGCCGATAATTGTCTTTATAATGACGACTCGTTCGAACGTCCTTTCCGTCTGAATAAGGCTATATTTTTACGTATTAGTAATGATTTAGAATCTCGTTATGATTTTTTCAAACAAAAACCTGACACTAGAGGAAGAATGGGTTTTAGTAGTATACAAAAATGTGTGGCTGCTCTTAGGTATTTGGGATACAGTATAACATTTGATGCATCTAACGAATACTTGAAAATATCCGAGAGGACCGCAGTTGAATGTGTAGATTGGTTTTCTGCATGTATGTATGAGGTTTTTCACGAACAATATTTGCGCAAACCTACTCAACGTGATATTGATAGATTATATTCGGCTCATGAAGAAAGACATGGATTTCGGGGTATGCTTAGCAGTCTAGATTGTACACATGTTGCTTGGGAAAAATGTCCAAATGCATGGCGTGGTCAGTTCACTCGAGGAGATATAAGTGAACCAATTATCATCCTAGAAGCTGTTGCATATCAAGATTTGTGGATATGACATGCCTTTTTCGGAGTAGTGGGGTCTAACAACGACATTAATGTTCTTGGCTAGTCTCTTCTTTTTAACGATATTTGGATCAACAAAGCACCTGATATGACGTTCACAGTGAACGGGCACGGGCACGCGTACAAATACATTTACTACCTTGGTGTTGGGATATACCTGGATTATTCTATAATGATGAAGGCATACTCGGTTCCTCGAAGTAAAAATGCAAAGTTGTTTACAGAAAACAGGAATCGATGAGAAAGGATATCGAGAGAGCATTTGGAGTCATTAAGCAGACATGACATGTAGTCAAATATGCTACAGGACTCTGGGATAAAGAAAGAATTAAACGAATGGTCCTAGCATGTATTATAATGCATAATATGATTATTGAAGATGAAGGTCGAGCGATTTGCACATATGATCTGAACGATGTTGTCATTCCAATTGGGGAGTTCGTACCCAGAACGAATGAGTTTTTAAAGCGAGTTGTTGAAATTCATAACAGTGAAACGTGTTTCATTCTTCGAGAAGATGTCGCGGAATATTTGTACCAACGTAACATGAACGAAGATTAGTATTTTATATGTTTGTTTGTTTTAATTTAATTAATGTAATGTTTTTTTATTTCTTGATTAATTAAGTAATGTAATTTGAAGTTGTAATTTTATTTTTATAATTAATGAAAAACTAGTTAAAAAATGAATGTTTTTTAATTATTAAAAATATAATTTTGTTGTATTTTTGAATTAAAAAAAATAAAAATAATGATGTGGAGTGGTGTGTTAGTGATATGTATCCCATATTAGTGGTAGAGGAATGTGGTGCTAATGTGTCACCCACCACATATGTGGTATGTGGTGGGTATAACAGATGGTCTTACATGAAGTTAAGTTTGTCTATAACGATCATTAAGTTAAAATCTTTGAATTTAATTGTTACTTGTCATTCTTTATGTTGTAATTATGATCAAAGTAGTTTCTAATTGTCTCATGATAGATGTTGTTGTATGACGATGTAGTCGAAGCTAAATGGGGTATCCCTTTGGATATTAAGAAGCTAAAGGGTGATGTTTTTTCGAGTTAACATTGTGGAGATAATATTTAAATAAATATGATGATATAGACTCCATTTTTGAATTATTTATGTGTTTTTGTGTGTTGGTATTGTAGGATTTGTGTATAATCATGTTCTTATTAACATATCTTTTTTTATTTTAGACACTCAAGTCCTCATTTATACTTATTTTTGTTTGTTTATGCTTGTTTATGTTCGTTTAATATTAACATATGAACACAATAAGATTGTTAAATGACAATCATTAACAAGAAAATTTATTCATTTATGTGTTCGTTTCAATATTTGTGCGTTTGAACTTGAATAGACAAACATGAATAAACCATTGTTCGTGTTTGTTTATAGCCTTATTAGTCACTTCACTTAGAGCTTTAATTTCATTTAGCCATTGAGAAAGATAATTGCATGTTATATTGGGTTGTCATACTTTGTGGAATATAATTGACATATTTAAAATCTAAAATTTTATAATGGGATTGGGAGATTCTTGATTAGGTTCGGGTGTCTTGGAAGGGAGATTGTTGTATGATATGAGATTTTTTATGGTGCTTCTCGAGTTATTGGGTTTGATCTATGTGTTGTCAAGGAGCGATTTCGAGGGCAAAATCTAATTCAAGTGGGGGAGAATTGTAACACCCTCGAATCCTGGATGAGAAATTTAAGAGTTAGAATGCACTTTGGAGGACCTACTCAACGAGTCGGTTGGTCCCGACTCATTGTGTAGGGGTTGAGCTGGCTACGCGAGTTATGAAGCCTACTCGTCGAGTCGAAGGGATGGACTCAACGAGTTGAGTCTTTATTGAGAAAACCTTAATTTTAGGGCTTGCACCCTATTTAAAGGCCCTTAAGCCCTTATTTCCACCTCCCTGACCATTTAGACACACTGAGAGAAGCCTTAGACGAGCTGTAGTCGTTGTGAGAGAGAGAAAGGCTAAAGACCTTGTGTTCAGGTGCATTTTTAGAATAGGATTGAAGAGCAAGAAGGTTTGGAACGAGAAGAAGCTTTAGATCCAGTGTTCTTTTGGTGCTAGCTGTCAATTGGAGGTAAAAAGATATCTCCTTGATCATTCCTTTTGTTATATATCTTTCTAGAGATTTTTAGGGCATTATCCCATTCATCTTTTGATTTGGAGTTGCTGAACTGGTCATGGAAGTTGAGACTACAAATATGATGTATATGAGTCCCTATGAGCCCAAAGATTCGAGATTTATCAATATTTGGGCAAGTATTCAAGCATAAAGACCTTTATGGAGCTTGTTTTGGCATTTTGAGCCCTATATGCCATGCATGAACGTAAAGCTTGCAACTTTACGTGATGATTCGACATTAGGAGACTAGATTCAGAGTATGAGACCTTATTTCTATCCAAAATCGTATGAATGAGAAAATAGACTTAAGGGACTTGACGAGTCAGTTAGGGTTTACCCCGATGGTTTGGACGCGTTACAGACTCGACGATATAGTGAGACAACTCGACAAGTGGAGAGGGCTTACCCGTATTTGGATTCAGTGTGGACTCGGTGAGTTGATGAGATAACTTGACGGGTAGGTGGCATTCCCTGGTCTTCTGGACGTTCCATGGACTCGACGAGTTGGTTAGCAACTCGGCGTGTAGAAATCGGGTTTTTGCAATTTTACTGAGTTATGAGGGACTCGACAAGTTCATGAGTTGTACTCAGAGAGTTGAGTTAACATGAACTGTTGACTTGGGTGTGGACTTCTATTGACTTTTAGAGTTGGATCAATTTTAACTTTTGACTTCCGTTGACTTTAGGGTTTTGGTCAACTGTGGATTTTGGAGGCCATGGAGGGGAGGAGATTTGATCAGCAACTCGAGTGTGGGATACATTGCTTTACTCTGCGAGTTGAGTCTTCTCACGATACATACCTGTGGGGTACTGCTGAGTGACTGGAGGGTCTTATTTGAGTTATGTGATATCATGCATTTTGTCTTTGTGATATATGCTATAGTTTTCAGTGCTTTACTGAGTAGGACTGGAGGGTCCAAATCGAGTTGTGAGACCGGAGGGTCTTCACTGTGACACATGACCGGAGGGTCCATACCGAGTCGTGAGACCGGAGGGTCCTCACCGATATGCATGACCGGAGGGTCCATGCCGAGCTATATCCGTGAGAGGCTTATTATTTGTGTATGTGGTATTTTGGGGAACTCACTAAGCTTCGTGCTTACCGTGTTGTGTGATATGTGTTTCAGGTACTTTTCAGGACCGTGGGAAGGCGTCGGCTGGATTGTACACACCAGTTAGAGATTATGATTTCGAGGATTCTGGGATTTTATCAATATTGTTGACTTATGTTTTGACAACTTATACCTTTGGTGGTTTTTGAGAAATGTGATAATGAGTTTATGTGATCCTAAAAATGAAAATTTTATTTGGAAAATTTACGGTGTTACAAGTTGGTATCAGAGCCTTGGTTTGAGGGATTCGGATGTACTCTCGGGTATGTTTGGACTCAAACTGAGGATTTGAAAAAAATTTCAAAAAGAAATGATTTTTCTACAACGAGTAAGAGTATAAAGAGAAAACGAGACGGAGTAGTGTGTACAATCAGCTAGAGCCCGAGCGGTGATTTCCTAAAATACCATTATTTGTTTGCATTATGAGATATTTATGAGGTATTAGAGCTGCATGTTAGAGGATGGGCTAGGTATTTCAGAAATTAGGGCCAAAGTTGTCTGATTCATGATGCCTTAGCCTATAGAATGCTATTGATTGATATTACTATTTTCTCTATGTATGTGTTGAGTAAGAGTACCTAGCAAGAATATTTTTGAAAGAGCTTTGAGTAGAGGAGTAATCTAGGAGAGATACCTAGATGTTCATTTGAGGAATCTACTGAGAGAGTAGTTGGATACCCACGAGAGGTAGGGTTGCCTGAGTTCGGTAATGCCTTTTAGAGTTGTAGAGAGAGTGAGTGAAGTTGTATGATAGAGTGGTTTTGTGTGTTGGTGGAGGTGATTCGATGCCCGAATGTTGCTTGTTTTGTGCTTTGTGGAACTCTTGATGATGGGAGATAGCTACTAAGTGAATATGACGATATTCAGGAGGTAGATGGCTGGCATCATGAGGAGTTCTTCAGCAGCTAACGGCAGAGAAGTGTGAGGATCTAAAAAGAGACTAGGGAGTGACCTTAGTCAGATGAGTACGCTGATAAGGAAAGTATTCGCTGGAGAGCGAACATGTGTAACGGGATAGGTGATCGAGAAGGTTGAGCATCTACTTCGGAAATCTGGGACGATCCATGTGGAAAGTAAGGGTAGATGTGACAGGTAGTATGGGCCCATACTAATGAAAGCAGAGGACCCATACTTGAAACACGGAGAATTCCAGAGGTTCTAAATAGTAGGTTGAGGGAAGATAACATGGTTCGGGTAGCATGATTCGTAGCAGAGTGTGTTTCCATCTTTACCAGTTATCCGACGATATGTGTTCAGATTGAGAATGGATATGGTAAATTGTGGGGCCAGAGGGCCATGTCGGTTGAGCTTTGATAGAGTGTAACTTGTGAGGAAATTGAGTTTAGATTCCGAGGAGTTGACTGGTGGGTTGCCAATTGGAGTCATGACTTGAGGAAAAGTGGAGGTAATATACTGAGGAGGATTGCGATTTGGGTTGAGTGATCGGACGATGGTTGAGATGTCACTTCCTGTGACAAGAATTACATTATTTACGCTTCACGTGTGGAGCGAAAGAGATAAGAAGCTTCGTGTTTCAGATTTTGGAGGTAAACCCGGTGGGGTAGCATATAGTTGAGATATTTCCACTAGAGTATGTGTGCTATGTCTGTTGCGGGATATTTCCTATACTGTTAGAGAGAGTCATCAAAGGGGATTGAGATGGATGAGGACAAGGATTGTTGGATTAGTGTCTAAGTCCATAGCTATTTTGGTATGTACTTGACCTGATGGTGCATGGTCCTTTTGGGTTGCCTTCACCAAAGCAACTTGATAGGATGAATTATAGAGAGAAAGTATTAAATATGATTTATTAATATATTATGAGAATAATATATTAAAGGAGAAATCATATTGTTTAATTAATATTAGTCAAGAATTAATTGGTAATTAGTTTTGTGACTAAAAGAGATTAATTAAATTTAAGGGACTGGAATTGTAATTATAAGATAACTGCAATTGGGCTATGGATTGCCTCATATTAAAGGAGTGGACGAATTCTATGGGGAAACCCATTAGAAATCGTTTGAGGCCTTTAAGGAAAGGAGTCTATGGGTTGCTTAGGGCTTAAGCATCCAAATTAGGGTTTCCTTGTTAGATAACCCTAATAGCCTCACTATTTAAAGAGCCCTTATGCCCCAAAAACGTGGACAAGCTTCCTTCTAGGGTTTCCACACGTTTTGGGAAGCCACCTTCTCTTCTCCTCTTCATCCTCTTGCTCTTGGTGTTTGTGAGCCATTAGAGGAGTGACATTTGTGACTCTAAGCTTTCTAAAGTCAATACAAGAAGGATTTGAGATTGTTATTGCTACATAACAATCAAGGTATGATCTATACCCTAATTATATGTTATATTGATTATCATATGCTAGATCTAGGGTTTATAGTCTTGGATAAATTGCATGTACAATAGAGAAACCTAGATCCAAGCATTAGGGTTTGTATGAGCACATAGGATGTTCTTATAGCCAAAACCCATCAGTGGTATCAGAGCCTAGATTGGTTTCTATTGTATTGATGCGTTGTGTTGCTGAAAATCATTTTCTGCCCTTCTGTTCGACCTGACTCGGCGAGTCACTACCTGGACTCGGCGAGTCAGCCCTACTCGGCGAGTTCCAAAGTGTGACTCGGCGAGTCGGAGCGTCAGACAGAGGATTTTTCGGATTTTGTTGCTGTTTTGCTTAAGGATAATTACCATATTCGTTTTAAACCTATAAAATATGAATTTTATTGTTTCTTAATGAATATCCTTGCCAAAACACAAGATAATTACCGATTGATTAGATAATAACTTCCTTATATGATAAAGATTGGATTATTTGTATTAATAGGGTAACTTATTTTGCAAGAAATTGAAATTAGGTCAAATATAGATAATGATGAAATTAATTGTTTAATTTATATTATTTGTTATTTGATCCTTGTGTTATGAAAAGTTTCATTTTTCCCCTTTAGGTTTTATAGTTTAAATTTAAACTCAAAAAGTTTAGTTTTGAAATTTAAATAGTTGAAACCCGAATGTTTTGAAAAAGGTTTCAAAACTTGCCCTCAAGTTTTGGAATTTAAATTTTGATTAAAAGTTTAATTTTGATGTATATTTAAATTCTAAACCTAAATGTTTTGAAATGTTTCAAAACTTGCCCTCAAGTTTTGGAATTTAAAAGTTGTTTAAAAGGTTTAATTTAGGAATGTTAAATTCTAAAACCCTAGTATTGTTATGAAAAAAATTCAAATCACACCCTTATGGTTTTATTAATTAATTAAGGTGTATAATTAAAAGATGTTTAATAAATCCATAAAAGTTTAGGTTTACAATTTAATTGAATTAAAAGTGTTATTGTTAAATTTGACCTCCTAGTATTTTAAAAGTGTAAAATACACCCTATACTATAAATAACATTAAAACTCTAACATTATATATATATATATATATATATATATATATATATATATATATATATATATATATATATGAGTAAAAGTTAGTCTTACCGTTAGTAGGCCTCATTCACGAAGCTGGTCTATAAGGGGTGTTTAAGGAAATTGCCTATAAAATGGCGATCGAATGGGTATCCACTCTTACCCACCGCACTCTTGACTAGTGGAGGGTCGTTAGCCGAACGGGTAGGATAGGACAAAACCTTCCATTATAAGTATAATGAAGTACAAAAGTAACTAAATGTTTTACAAATTCCCAATCTTAGTTACTTAGGCAAAAGTGAATTGATGCAATTCCATGAAATTATACTTTGTGCCCTTGCGAAGACGTTAGTGGAGCGTGTGTGGTTTACCGGCACACTAAATGGTTCTAAGCAAAGGTAGCAAAGGGTGACTCAATGTTTGTCATAGTTCGGTGGAGCGTGTGTGGTTTACCGACACATCGAATAGGTGACTGTAACATGTGAGGGCACTATGTAAGTTTGCATGGTTATTCACACCCGCTTTGTGATCCTCGGCATCATAGTCACAAACAAGAGGGGCATATCGAGATTTAAACATGCCATTGAAATGTTCAATGAATCTCAAAGGATCTAGGAGTTTTCATAGATTTAAAACTTAAATTTCTTTTTTGTTTTTCATGGTAGAAATTAGTGAATCGTCATTCACTTACCTTCAAATATTCTGCAACTAGATTACGACATCCCTTTTCTAGGTTGTAGCATATTGTGTTGGGTCCTAGACTTAGTATCTCATTTGGGTGATTTACTAAGGACTCAATCAATCAACTAACTTGAATTTGTTTTCTCCGGTATTGTAGATGTCAAAGTTCGACAACTATGGTCTTCCCAAATCCCGTGGAACAAGAATTCCACATGAAGATGATATTCCACGATTCGATCGAGGAACAAGAAATCATACTTCACTTCCTCCACCTCCTCCAATTATTCTCCCTAACCCACAAGTTCGAAGGCTTGAAAAGTTCAAGCTCACTCAAGCCCTTTTGGCAAGTAAACATAAAGAAGGAAAGTCGGTGTGTGCACACGTCCTAGGGATGAAGTCACACATTGGTAGGTTAAGAATGTTGGGATCCGTTGTCTGTGAGGAGATGGCTGTTGATTGGGTTCTTCAGTCACTTCCTGACTCATATAGTGAGTTCGTAATAGAGTACTATATGATGAACTGCGACGTGACCCTTATAGATCTCACCTATATGCTTATTGCTACTGAATCAGCAATGGTTTGGCGCAATAGCAAAGCAAAGTTGATTGGTGAATTTGCCTTCAAGACCTCTATGGATATAGACAATGACAACGAAAGACATGCTATGATCGAAAAGTTTGATCATAAGAGAAAGGCAATGTCTGAAGTAGTTCCATGTCCTGTTCCAAAAGAGTCAATTTGCTTTTATTGCCAAGAGAAGGGGCATTGGAGACGAAGCTGCCCTATTTACCTAAGAGATCTAAGAGATGGGAGAGTCAAAACGTATGGCTCTGCTCTAGGTAAAATCCATTGACTAACTTTTTTAAGCTCCTGTTCTAGATTCTTAATACATAATGTGATAAGATTACAATTGATGTTTTGTAGGATCGAAGAAAAGAGAGGAAGCTTAAGGGAAGAAGTGAGCAGAATCTAACCGTGAAGAAATGGATTTCGATCGCATTACTTGAAGATTAGATTCTTGAGCTACTACTTGGAGTTAGAATTAGATTGCTAAGAAATATGTATTAGCATAGTTTTTCAATGAATTGCGTTGTAAGGACAAATTTTTTTTCGCAATAAAATAAATTTTGATTTTATATTATTTATTTATCCTTGCAATGGCGTGTATGAAAAATTGATGTTTGAATGTTTCTATTATTAGCAATAATGGATTTGATTCTTAATTATGGAAATGTCGAAAATTTACCGAATAAGGAGAGTTTCTCATCACCCAAGTTTCAATTGGACAGAATCATGCTACTTGGTTGTATGATGAATGAGAAATTTCATATTTGGAAATTAGACTAATTCATTGGCAAAGTGTCAAGTGAAGGACTAGGAGATCGAGTACACAAAGTTGCATGTTGATC
Source organism: Lactuca serriola (assembly GCF_051521515.1). Classification (NCBI taxonomy): domain Eukaryota; kingdom Viridiplantae; phylum Streptophyta; class Magnoliopsida; order Asterales; family Asteraceae; genus Lactuca; species Lactuca serriola. The sequence continues at coordinate 275,131,995 of NC_136412.1, read as the reverse complement.
AAGTCCACCATAAGAGTAACAAAGATATTCGTCATGATTTTCTAAAGGTTTAGTAAATATGATTATACTTATAAGATTAAGTGTAATTCTGAATTGATTGAAAAAGTTTAAATCAATAGCAGAATGAATAAGAAGAATCAAGTAGGCAGAAAGATAAAAGTTTCTTCATTCTAAGAAGAAGGGAGAGTACCTTTTATGCTTTATGATACGTCTGAATGATTAAGAACCATATCTCAATTGATCCTCTAAGTGAGTCTTATTACAATTGTATGTCTAAGAAGAGGAATCAAGAATTGAAGAAATGGTTAAATCAAGAAGTCAATCATACTTCGTCCCAAAACAAATCTTAGAGTTAAGATTATGAAATTGAGTGATAAGTATTAATAAAGTTTATAACATTCATCAAATATGGAAAGTTGTGATGTCTAGGATAAGACAAAGACCAACTAGGACCAATTTATGAAGTGTTTTGATAAAAACTACACTAACTCTCGAATATTTGTTTGTCAAGAAATGGTTATTGATAAGAGAATCTTATATGTCAATGAGTCAGTGGGAGTCTTAATGGTCTTGAAAAGTTTCAAGAACAAATCAAAATAGACCTTATCAATCATCACTAGCACACGAGTTGAGGTTTACAACCTATCGTGTTGACACTAAATTGCTTCTGTGCCGTTCCAATTGAGTTAATTATGCATGTGAGTTCTATGAGTTCTCATTTGAACGCATAAAAGGCAGGCATCTTGATCAATGAAATGTACATTGATAGGAAAAGGTGAGCTGCTTAACTACTTGGAAGACATGGTGGGCAGCTGTGCTACCATAAGGCAATAAATCAAGATTAAGAAAGTTCGGTCCATATGAGTTTGAATTTGTCGTAAACTTTGGTTTTGACAAATTCACATGGATAGGAACACATACACCATTAAAATCTAAGTGTCATAAGATTCCCTCCTTCGTGAAAATGACTGTGAGGAAATGCTTTCACTAAGAAAGATTTTAAAAAGGATAGTGATTGTGAAAAATTGTATTCTCGAATTCGATTATGGTTACGGTATCCCTTTCCATGATTTGAATTGTGAGGTTTGGCAATTAGTATGAATTGTTTAGACACACATATGAGCTATCTAAAAGAAAGGTGTATAAGCTTAGATAAAGGATTATCAAAGCGTTAGGTATTAGAAACATGAACTTAAGAAATTCAATAGGTATTGTTTTTCTGAAAGTTAAGCTGTTTCTGAATACATGTCAAAGCTAGTGGGAGCATAAGTGTTATGTTCATCATGATAGTGGGAGCATAAATGTTATGATTGTATGATTATTATGGAAAGTATTGCAAGTTAGCAATGTTAATTATAGAAAACAAGAGTTATACTTTGTAGAGTCGCAATAGTTGAAAAGTTGTTTTGCTATAATTAAGGGAGAGAATATTATGCTTCATTTCAAATCTAAAGGCTTAGGTTGTGTAATGTTAATATTTTAGTCAAGGAAACATAGCGTGTTCACAAATTTCGATTATGATTGCAGCATTCCTCTTCATAGTTCGAATTTTGAGAACGTATCACATAAAATATTATGGCAGAAGATTGATAAATTATCAAATCTTTATGTAAGACGTTATGCATCGTGTCCCATACGCTTCGGGTATAGGATCGATTGCAAATGCTATAATATTTGACCATTCTAAAATTTTCCAAATGTCTAGCGCATTTAGAGGGAAAAAGGACAAGAATCGGTTTTGACTAAGGTAATTAAACAACTATTAAAGGACAATCCAAAGTTCGCCGAGGATTGGTCGCTTGTGAGTAGTTGGAAGCATGATATTGGATGGACCATATTGAAATTATTATGAATAAATAAGATTCTATCGAGAATGAGTTGTCATATGGCAAATATGGAAAGGTTTCCATATTGGGAGTTAGATATTAAGAATCTATGTCTAGATTAGAAATTTTATGCAAAAGGATGTTCAAAGGAATATACTTTGAGTGAGAGACATCATTTCTAAGAAATTGTATTGTAACAATCTCCGATAGAGGACTTTGTAATATCGTTGGCAATAGTCTTTGTGACTTTTGTGCTATGACATTACGAAAGGATCATTGCATAAAATATTAGAATCTAGCATATTCTATAAGTGGCAAGAATTTGATATTCTTTCACTTGTGAAAAGGATTGGGAGTTGTGAAATGAGTATGATTGGAAATGTGTTCATTTGATCTATTTCAGAAAGTAAGAACCATAGGTAAACATTGTGTGCATGCTAAGAGCATGGGACAAGTGTTGTAATAATTTAAGTAAAAAGTTGATTACCCGAAACAACAAATAATGAGTAATCGATATGGTGATAAATAAAAGGTGTTTTATTTATGCTCAAAGGTTTGAGGCCATATGGGATTAGTATTATTCTTGTGTTTCACTTTGCATGTTTTGACTTCCTGAATAATTTAATTGGTTTAGAACAGTCAAATTATTCGAACGGGCCACAGTCGTTCATATGTTGGAAGTAGGTATGAATAAAGACTGTCGTGAATTGGTGTGTGGATTGTTTAAAGAGTATTAGACATAAGCAAATGTTTGCTGCAATGTTCATGAGTGCTTATTGTTGGATTAGTGTCTAATTCCATAACTATTTTGGTATGTACTTGACCCGATGGTGCATGGTCCTTTTGGGTTGCCTTCACCAAAGCAACTTGATAGGATGAATTATGGAGAGAAAGGATTAAATATGATTTATTAATATATTATGAGAATAATATATTAAAGGAGAAATCATATTGTTTAATTAATATTAGTCAAGAATTAATTAGAAATTAGTTTTGTGACTAAAAGAGATTAATTGAACTTGAGGGACTGGAAATGTAATTATAAGATAATTACAATTTGGGCCATGGATTGCCTTATAATAAGGAGTGGAAGAATTCTATGGGGAAACCCATAAGGAAATCGTCCAAGGCCTTAAGGAAAGGGATCCATGGGTTGCTTAGGGCTTAAGCATCCAAATTAGGGTTTCCTTGTTAGATAAACCCTAATAACCTCACTATATATATGACCCTTATGACCCAAAAACATGGACAAGCTTTGTTCTAGGGTTTCATACGTTTTTGGGAAGCCTCCATCCTCTCTCCTCTTCATCCTCTTGCTCTTGGTGTTTGTGAACCATTAGAGGAGTGACATTTGTGACTCTAAGCTTTCTAAAGTCAATACAAGAAGGAATTGGGATTGTTATTGCTACATAACAATCAAGGTAATATCTTAAACCCATTCTCATGTTAATATGATTACTTGTATGCTAGAATTAGGGTTTATAGTCTTGGATAACTTGCATGTACAATAGAGAAACCTAGATCCAAGCATTAAGGTTTGTATGAGCACATAGGATGTTCTTATGTCCAAAACCCATCAGCGGTATCAAAGCCTAGATTGGTTTCTATAGTATTGATGCTTTGTATGTTGAAAAAATTCAATTTTTGTGTTTCTGGGGGCTGAACTCGTCGAGTTCATGCTAACTCGACGAGTCCATGCCTGACTCGACGAGTCGGCTGGTCAGTGAGAGGGAAACCGGGATTTCTTATTGTTTTTGCCTGAGGATACTTGCCTTATCATATTAGATCAATATAAATCCGATTTTTTGATATATATGACTATATTCTTGATCTAATTGAAGATATTTATCAATTAATAAAATATTTGTTTCCTTATGTGATAATTGATTGATTATTTCGATTAAATTGATAAATTGTTTTGCAAGAAATCATTAAATAAATCAAATATGGATAATTATGTGATTAATTGTGAATTTAGATTATTTGTTATTTGATCATTGTGTTATGAAAAGTTTCACATTTTCCCCTTTAGGTTTTATAGTTTAAATTTGACCTCAAAAGTTTTGTTGTTTTGAAATTTAAATAGTTGAAACCCTAATGTTTTGAAAAAGGTTTCAAAACTGGCCCTCAAGTTTTGGAATTTAAATTTTGATTAATTGTTTAATTTTGATGTATATTTAAATTCTAAACCCTAATGTTTTGAAATGTTTCAAAACTTGCCCTTAAGTTTTGGAATATAAAAGTTGATTAAAAGTTTAATTAGGAATGTTAAATTCTAAAACCTTAGTATTGTTTTGAAAAAGTTCAAATCACAACCTTATGGTTTTATTAATTAATTAAGGTGTATAATTAAAAGAGGTTTAATAAATCCATAAAAGTTTTGGTTTACAATTTAATTGAATTAAAGGTATAATTATTAAATTTGACCACCTAATATTTTAAAAGTGTAAAATACACCCTATACTATATATAACATTAAAAGTCTAACATTATATATATGTATGAGTAAAAGTCAGTCTTACCGTTAGTAGGCCTCATTCACGAAACTAGTCTATAAGGGGTGTTTAAGGAAATTACCTATAAAATGGCGATTGAATGGGTATCCACTCTTACCCACCGCACTCTTGACTAGTGGAGGGTCGTTAGCCGAACGGGTAGGATGGGACAAAACCTTCCATTATAAGTATAATGAAGTATAAAAGTAACTAAATGTTTTCATAAAATTCCCAATCTTAGTTACTTAAGCAAAGTGAATTCATGCAATTCCATGAAATTACAGTTTGTGCCCTTGCGAAGACGTTAGTGGAGCGTGTGTGGTTTACCGGCACACTAAATGGTTCTAAGCAAAGGTAGCAAAGGGTGACTCAATGTTTGTCATAGTTCAGTGGAGCGTGTGTGGTTTACCGGCACATCGAATAGGTGACTGTAACATGTGAGGACACCATGTAAGTTTTCATGGTTATTCACACCCGCTTTGTGATCCTCGGCATCCCAGTCACAAACTAGAGGGGCATATCGAGATTTAAACATGCCATTGAAATGTTCAATGAATCTCATAGGATCTAGGAGTTTTCATAGATTTAAAACTTAAATTTATTTTTCGTTTTTTTCATGGTGGAAACTAGTGAATCGTCATTCACTTACCTTCAAATGTTCTGCAATTTGGGTTACAGCTTCCCTCTCCCGAGTTGTAGAATATTGTGTTGGGTCCTAGACTTAGTATCTCATTTGGGTGATTTACTAAGGACACAATCAATCAACTAACTTGAATTCGTTTTCTCCCGTTTTGTAGATGTCAAAGTTCGACAACTATGGTCTTCCCAAATCCCGTGGAACAAGCTTTCCACATGAAGATGATATTCCACGATTCGATCAAGGAACAAGAAATCATGCTTCACTTCCTCCACCTCCTCCAATTATTCTCCCTAACCCACAAGTTCAAAGGCTTGAAAAGTTCAAGATCACTCAAGCCCTTTTGGCAAGTAAACATAAAGAAGGAAAGTCGGTGTGTGCACACGTCCTAGGGATGAAGTCACACATGGATAGGTTAAGAATGTTGGGATCCATTGTCTGTGAGGAGATGGCTATTGATTGGGTTCTTCAGTCACTTCCTAACTCGTATAGTGAGTTCGTAATAGAGTACTATATGATGAACTGCGACGTGACCCTTATAGATCTCACCTATATGCTTATTGCTGCTGAATCAGCAATGGTTTGGCGCAATAGAAAAGCAAAGTTGATTGGTGAATCTGCCTTCAAGACCTCTATGGATATAGACAATAGCAACGAAAGACATGCTATGATCGAAAAGTTTGATCATAAGAGAAAGGCAATGTCTGAAGTAGTTCTATGTCATGTTCCAAAAGAGTCAATTTGCTTTTATTACCAAGAGAAAGGGCATTGGAGACGAAGCTGCCCCATTTACCTAAGAGATCTAAGAGATGGGAGAGTCGAAACGTATGGCTCTAATATAGGTAAAATCCATTAACTAACTCTTTTAAGCTTCTATTCTAGATTCTTAATACATAATGTGATAAGATTACAATTGATGTTTTGTAGGATCGAAGAAAAGAAAGGAAGCTTAAGGGAAGAAGTGAGCAGAATCTAACCGTGAAGGAATTGATTTCGATCGCATTTCTCGAAGATTAGATTCTTGAGCTACTACTTAGAGTTAGAATTAGATTGCTAAGAAAGATGTATTAGTATAGTTTTTCAATGAATTGCATTGTAAGGACAAATTTTTCCGCTATAAAATAAATTTTGATTTTATATTATTTATTTATCTTTGCAATGGCGTATATGAAAAATTGATGTTTGAATATTAGCAATAATGGATTTGGTTCTTATTATGTTATTTATGGAAAGTCGAGAGTTTACCAAATAGGGAGAGTTTCTCATCACCCAAGTTTCAATTGGACAGAAACTTGGAATCATGCAACTTGGTTGCACGATGAATGAGAAATTTCATATTTTGGAAATTAGACTAATTCATTGACAAAGTGTCAAGTGAAGGACTAGGAGATCGAGTACACAAAGTTGCGTATTGAACAAGTCCACCATAAGAGTAACAAAACATTCGTCATGATTTACTAAAAGTTTAGTAAATATGATTATACTTATAAGATTAAGTGTAATTCTGAATTGATTGAAAAAGTTTAAATCAATAGCAGAACGAATAAGAAGAATCCAGTAGGCAAAAAGATAAAAGTTTCTCCATTCTAAGAAGAAGGGAGAGTAGCTTTTATGCTTTATGATAGGTCTTAATGATTAAGAACCATATCTCAATTGATCCTCTAAGTGAGTCTTATTACAATTGTATGTCTAAGAAGAGGAATCAAGAGTTGAAGAAATGGTTAAATCAAGAAGTCAATCGTACTTCGTTCCATAACAAGTCTTAAAGTTAAGATTTTGACATTGAGTGACAAGTATTAAAAAGGTTTATAACATTCATCAAATGTGGAAATGTTGTGATGTCTTGGATAAGACATAGACCAACTAGGACCAATTTGTGAAGTGTTTTGATAAAAACTACACTAACTCTAGAATATTTGTTTGTCAAGAAATAGTTATTGACAAGAGAATCTTATATGTCAATGAGTCAGTGGGAGTCTTAATGGTCTTGAAAAGTTTCAAGAACAAATCAAAATAGACCTTATCGATCATCACTAGCACACGAGTTGAGGTTTACAACCTATATTGTTGACATTATTTTGTTTCTGTGTTGTTCCAATCGAGTTAATTATGCATGTGAGTTCTATAAGTTCTCATTTGAACGCATAAAAGGCAAGGAACCTTGATCAATGAAAGGTACATTGATAAGAAAAGGTGAGCTGCTTAACTACTTGGAAGACATGGTGGGCAGCTGTGCTACCATAAGGCAAGAAATCGAGATTAAGAAAGTTCGATCCATATGGGTTTGAATTTGTCGTAAACTTTGGTTTTAAAAAATTCACATGGATAGGAACACATACACCATTTAAATCTAAGTGTTATAAGATTTCCTCCTTCATGAAAATGATTGTGAGGAAATACTTTCACTAAGAAAGATTTTAAGAAGATAGTGATTGTAAAAAAATTGTATTCTCGAATTCGATTATGGTTACGGTATCCCTTTCCATGATTCGAATTGTGAGGTTTGGCAATTAGTCTTAATTGTTTAGATGCACATATGAGCTATCTAAGAAAAGGGTGTATAAGTTCAAGAAGCCTTGATAAAAGATTATCAAAGCATTAAGTATTAGAAACATGGACTTAAGAAATTCAATAGGTATTAATTTTCTGAAAGTTAAGATGTTTCTGAATACATGTCAAAGCTAGTGGGAGCATAAGTGTTATGTTTATAATAATCATCATGATAATGGGAGCATAAATGTTATGATTATATGATTATTAAGGCACGTATTGCAAGTTGGCAATATTAATTATAGAAAACAAGAGTTATACCTTGCAAAGTCGTAAGGGTTGTAAAGTTGTTTTGCTATAATTAAGGGAGAGAATATTATGCTTCATTTCAAATCTAAAGGCTTAGGTTGTGGAATGTTAATAACTTTGTCAAAGAAACATAGTGTGTTCTTAAAATTTCGATTATGATTACGACATTCCTCTTCACAATTCGAATTTTGAGAACATAGCAAATAAAACATTATGGCAAAAGATTGATAAAGTATCAAATCTTTATGTAAGACATTATGCATCATGTCTCATACGCTTCGGGTATAGGATCGATTGCAAATGCTATAATATTTGACCATTCTAAAATTTTCCAAATGTCTAGTGCATTTAGAGGGAAAAAGGACAAGAATCGGTTTTGACTAAGATAATTAAACAACTAAAGGACAATCCAAAGTTCACCGAGGATTGGTCGCTTGTGAGTAGTTGGAAGTATAGTATTGGAAAATATGGAAATTTTTCCATATTGAATGGAGCATATCGACATTATTGTGAATAGACAAGATTCTATTAAGAATGAGTTGTCATATGGAAATTATGGAAGCGTGTCCATATTGGGAATTGAATATTGAATATCTATGTCTAGATTAGAAACTTTTATGCAAAAGGATGTTCAAAGGAATGTACTTTGAATGAGAGACATCATATCTAAGGAATTGTCTTGTAACAATCTCCGATAGAGGACTTTGTAATTTCATTGGCAATAGTCTTTGTGACTTTGGTGCAATGATATTACGAAAGGATCATTGCATAAAATGTTAGAATCTAACATATTCTATAAGTGGAAAGAATTTGATATTCTTACACTTATGAAAAAGGATTAGGAGTTGTGAAATGAGAATGATTGGAAATGTGTTCAATTTGATCTATTTCACAAAGTAAGAACCATAAGTAAACATTGTGTGCATGCTTAGAGCATGTGACAAGTGTAATAATTCAAGTAAGAAGTTGATTACCCGAAACAACAAATAATGAGTAATCGATATGGTGATAAATAAAAAGGTGTTTTATTTATACTCAAAGGTTTGAGGCCATATGGGATTAGTATTATTCTTGTGTTTCACTTTGCATGTTTTGACTTCCTGAATAATTTAATTGGTTAAGAACAGTCAAATTATTCGAATGGGCCACAATCGTTCATACGTTGGAAGTAAGTATGAATGAAGACTGTCATGAATTGGTTTGTGGAATGTCTAAAAGAGTATTAGACATAAGCAAATTTTTGCTGCAACGTTCATGAGTGCTTATGAATATGAATTTGAGCATTGGATCAAACCCACGCTCACTTGGATCACTCCATGGATTGTATCACGAGTGATTAGTGAGACGATAACATCTTATATTCTTGAAACCGAGATGTGTGAGTTGTATCTTGCGAATCGGTTGCACATTGATAATATGTAAACGCACTAGTAACTTGGTGTTATAAAACATATTGTTGTGTGTGATTCGGTGAGTGAGTGTAAGCAAGCATTGTATCAAAGTTTATCCGTTCCTTTTATCCAAAGTAGGATAAAAGCGATATCTTTGGGCCCCTCGATGATTTAGTGATGACAAACATAAATGCTCGGCCGGGCTAGGGCTAATTTGATTTGTTCAATTAGTCAGTCGTCATAAATCGGGAATCGAGATATAGTACAAAGAGAATGATTTGAAATTGTATCTCATATGATATCTAGAATGGAGGAATATATGATCCCTTATCTAAAGGACACGCGTATCTGATAGGATCAGAGTTGACATCAGCTTTAGAAAGCTACGATTGCAGATCATGATCTGAAGTCATACGCATAATAGTTATTAGACTTATCCAAGTGGGAGACTATTGGATTAGTGTCTAAGTCCATAACTATTTTGGTATGTACTTGACCCGATGGTGCATGGTCCTTTTGGGTTGCCTTCACCAAAGCAACTTGATAGGATGAATTATGGAGAGAAATGATTAAATATGATTTAGTAATATATTATGAGAATAATATATTAAAGGAGAAATCATATTGTTTAATTAATATTAGTCAAGAATTAATTAGAAATTAGTTTTGTGACTAAAAGAGATTAATTGAACTTAAGGGACTGGAATTGTAATTATAAGATAATTGCAATTTGGGCCATGGATTGCCTTATAATAAGGAGTGGACGAATTCTATGGGGAAATCCATAAGGAAATCGTCCAAGGCCTTAAGGAAAGGGATCCATGGGTTGCTTAGGGCTTAAGCATCCAAATTAGGGTTTCCTTGTTAGATAAACCCTAATAGCCTCACTATATATATGACCCTTATGACCCAAAAACATGGACAAGCTTTGTTCTAGGGTTTCACACGTTTTTGGGCAGCCTCCATCCTCTCTCCTCTTCATCCTCTTGCTCTTGGTGTTTGTGAACCATTAGAGGAGTGACATTTGTGACTCTAAGCTTTCTAAAGTCAATACAAGAAGGAATTGGGATTGTTATTGCTACATAACAATCAGGGTAATATCTTAAACCCATTCTCATGTTAATATGATTACTTGTATGCTAGAATTAGGGTTTATAGTATTGGATAACTTGCATGTACAATAGAGAAACCTAGATCCAAGCATTAGGGTTTGTATGAGCACATAGGATGTTCTTATGACCAAAACCCATCACTTATGAATATGATTTGAGCATTGGATTAAACCCACGCCCACTTGGATCACTCCATGAATTGTATCACGAGTGATTGGTGAGACGATAATATCTTATATTCTTGAAACCGAGATGTGTGAGTTGTATCTTGCAAATCGGTTTCACATTGATAATATGTAAATGCACCAGTAACTTGGTGTCATAAAACATATTGTTGTGTGTGATTCGGTAAGTGAGTGCAAGCGAGCATTAAATCAAAGTTTATCCGTTCCTTTTATCCAAAGTAGGATAAAAGCGATATCTTTGGGCCCCTCGATGGTTTAGTGATGACAAACGTAAATGCTCGGCCGGGCTAGTGCTAATTTGATTTGTTCAATTAGTCAGTCGTCATAAATCGGAAGTCGAGAAATAGTACAGAGAGAATGATTAGAAATCATGTCTTATACGATATCTAGAATGGAGGCATATATGATCCCTTATCTAAAGGACACGCGTATCTGATATGATCAGAGTTGACAACGGCTTTGGAAAGCTACGATTGCAGATCAGGATCTGAAGTCATACGCAGAATAGTTATTAGACTTATCCAAGTGGGAGACTGTTGGATTAGTGTCTAAGTCCGTAACTATTTTGGTATGGACTTGACCCGATGGTGCATGGTCCTTTTGGGTTGCCTTCACCAAAGCAACTTGATAGGATGAATTATAGAGAGAAATGATTAAATATGATTTATTAATATATTATGAGAATAATATATTAAAGGAGAAATCATATTGTTTAATTAATATTAGTCAATAATTAATTGGTAATTAGTTTTGTGACTAAAAGAGATTAATTAAATTTAAGGGACTGGAATTGTAATTATAAGATAATTGCAATTGGGCTATGGATTGCCTCATATTAAAGGAGTGGACGAATTCTATGGGGAAACCCATTAGAAATCGTCCAAGGCCTTTAAGGAAAGGAGTCCATGGGTTGCTTAGGGCTTAAACATCAAAATTAGGGTTTCCTTGTTAGATAACCCTAATAGCCTCACTATTTAAAGAGCCCTTATGCCCCAAAAACGTGGACAAGCTTCTTTCTAGGGTTTCCACACGTTTTGGGCAGCCTCCTTCTCTTCTCCTCTTCATCCTCTTGCTCTTGGTGTTTGTGAGCCATTAGAGGAGTGACATTTGTGACTCTAAGCTTTCTAAAGTCAATACAAGAAGGATTTGAGATTGTTATTGCTACATAACAATCAAGGTATGATCTATACCCTAATTATATGTTATATTGATTATCATATGCTAGATCTAGGGTTTATAGTCTTGGATAAATTGCATGTACAATAGAGAAACCTAGTGTCACAACTAGAAATTTTTGTGCCTTGTAAACTACAACAACTAAATCAAATTGTGAATCAAAGACATGAGAGCATGTATGATGCATACTCTATAACTACAGAATTTCAATCAAACACCTTATACAAGCATTTCAATGTAGTCATTACGCAATTGGAAACCCTAGAAGTTCTTGTTTAAGTCCATTATGGACTAGGACTTCCTTATTGGGCCCAATGGACCAATAAGCTTCCAATTTGGCTACCTTGGGCTTATAACTCTTAAATGGGCTCTAATTGGACCCACTTTCATTCATTTTAACATTTTGGGCCTAGAATGAAATAAAACACCTTAATGGACCTCATTGGGCCATAACTAACCTAATTAGCCCTAATGGGCCATAAGAATCATATTTATATTTATTTGGGCCGTGAATTACTCTAAAAGGGCCAATGGGGCGAAAACCATTAACTTGGACTCCATATTATGGACTTAAACATAAAAGGCCCAAATCTCCATCTCTCTTCTCTATCTCTCGGCCCAAACTACAAACCCAAGAGGAAGGGTTGACTTTGCTTGCCACCTCATTTTTATATGGAGGATATCTAAGCTTTTGCACTTCAAACATCCATGCAATATCATCTTCCAATGCAAGCACTTCTCTTCTTCTCCTTCTCTCTCTTGCTCTCGGCCGATTCCAAGCACACACACACACACACATTTCACTCACTATTCTCTCAAGAAACTCTCTCATTTCTCCTCCATATTTTCGAGATCTAAGGAGCTTTCAAGAAGATATCTCCACAAATTCTTCATCTAAGGTAAGATCAAGTTTGGATCTATGATCTAGGTTCTTTGTTTTATCAAAAATCTCCTTCTAATCCATGTAAAAATCATTATCACTCTCTTAGAAACCCTCTAAGTTCGAGATCTCCAAGGAAGGTTGCTAAGGTCGAATCTTCTTCTCATTTTCTTCCAAAAACCGAAACCACACCCAAAGGTGAGCTTCATACCCCCTCTTTTTCGGTATTTATAAGTTTTGTGGGGGAGAATACAAACAAATGTGTAGATCTATGAGTATATGTATGCTTTGTGTGATTTCTATGCTTATATGTATGATCTTATGTGATTGTGGTGTTTGTACTAGTCAAAAAGAACTTAAAAACCGAGATCTACAATATGATGAATGAAATAAGTATAACTTATACCATTTCACACTAATCAAGTCTAGAAAAATAACCAAGTTGGTTAATATGAACATTTTTGGACTTAAAACCCATTTTTGGGCTCAAAATGCTAAAAATACAAAACTAAAGGGCCCAAAACGACAATATACGAATTCTGAAGGTTGAGATGAGTCTAAAAAGTTTCTAATGTATATTTTCTGAATATCAACACTTTTGAGGGGTTAAAAATATGAATTTTAAACATAATGGGCCAAAATGGGCTTTTCGGCCCAATAAAGCCCCAAATTGCGAGATTTTTGATTTGGAGGGGCTGAAACTGCACATTTCTGTAAAACAGGGGATTACTAGTGTACCAAGTCCATTTCAAGGGTCAAAAGTGCTTTTCAAATTAAAAAGGGACCAAAGATGCAAAAAATTTCCAGTTTGGGCCAAAATTGTAAAAGTTGCGAAAATGGAGGTTTCAACCAAGAAAATTTCATTTTTGAAGGACTTAAGCTGTTTATCAAGTAAATTTGTGCTAAAAATGTCTTTCCAACAAGTTTTGATACTAAAGTGTCAAGAAAAATAGTTTGAGGACTAAAATGGAAATTCTTTTATACACAAAGGGTTAAAAGTGTAAAGTTTATCCAAGAAAGGACTTTAAAAAAATAAAAAAGGAATAAATAAACTCTAACTCTTACAACAACAAACCCCTTACGATTAAAATACAAGTACTACGTCTACCGGCGAAACGTAATAATAAATACACCTTCAACACCAAAATCGTTATCAAACGAATTGATTCGGTCTCGAATCAATAACGAATCAAAAATCAATAAACGATGGTACTTCAATACACACACGGAAAATTCACGAGAAGTCAATACACCATCTTTGGGCTCAAAAGTTTCAAATTGTGCTTGTTGGGCCTAGCTAGCCCAATGACATGATCTTTAGGCCCGAAGGGAACGCGCTTACATGTTATTGGGCCTTATATGACCTAGTTTCGTGTAAAAGGACTTTTAATAGCTTTATTGTGCTGTTGGGCCCCAAGGGTCCTTTGGTAGTGCTAGCAAAGTCAAGAAGTCAAATGTGATTCGGGCCAAGGGCCTTTCGCATTCACGATAGCCTTGAACGACTCATGGAAATAACGGGGACTTTGTACCCTCTTTTCTCCTCGGTTGTGGGGCTATGAGAAGTCAGGGTGGTTGGATTAAGTGAGTAGTACGGACGACGCCTAAGGGATCGTTTGTACAGTTGTAAACTAGTCATTTTTATTAATGCGTGATTATAACGACTCACAACCCGTAATTAATCCAATGTCACCTGGAATTATCGAAAACAACGTCGTATCGGAATAATACTAACTCAGCCACGTAATTTAATGTATTGGGAAAACATTGGGTTTTCCTGGGAAATTCAACGCTCTTAGCTATGTGATATATACAAAGTTTAACAATTATTCACATTCATAATAATCAACAAGCATACTTACGGATCTTCACACTTTTTCTGATATACAACATTTCTTTTTAGAAAATATCGGATTTTCTGTGGTTTTCAAAATTATACAAATCATTTCTTTTCAAACCTTACTTATGAACTCACCAACATTTCATATGTTGACGTTTTTCCAAAATACTTGTATTCTCAGGTAACAGGTAAATCGAAGGAAAAATGTACCTAGTGATGTCATGTTGTTTGTTTAATTAGTATCGAACAATTTACGTTTTGGAAATGTAATGTTTTGAAACAATGCACTAAATGTAAACAATACCAGTTGTAATATTTCAATGCATGGTGATGAATGATGTTATGTTTCATGTATATTCAAGGTGATGGTATTCAATTGAGTCATAATAGCCCTCGGACGTTTCCGCCGTCTGGTTCGGGGGTGTGACACCTAGATCCAAGCATTAGGGTTTGTATGAGCACATAGGATGTTCTTATAGCCAAAACCCATCAAGGATATGCATTAGTTGAGTAAGGCATACTTTTTAGCAGCTATTCCAGGTGATCAAGAGGAGTATACCGGGGCGGCAGACCTCGTTGCCTACATTGTTTATCGAATGTGAGAGTGAGGACTCTTACTCTTATGATAATTCCCACGATGGAATGTTGGTTGAGTAATCGGGGACGAGGTGTGTGATAGTGCATTATTTCCAAATTAAGAGTCGTGACTAATTCGGGACAATTGGGGTTATCCGACAGTGTGTCGGTATGAGATTTCAGGATGACTAGAGGCAGTCACGTTGGGAGGATTTCGAGGTTTCCATCTGAGATACGGGATATTTGCAGTTTCTTGGTCTTAATCAGGAAGATCATCGAGTGTTACGTTGTACGTTCCAAGAGTCAAGTGTGATGTACCTGGTGAAACAGTCTGTGGAGTATATTTTTGGTATGCAAATTGGTGATGGTTCGAACCCTGAGTATGGGGGGGGGGGGGAATTGGGTAATCTATTGAGAGGATCATCGATCTGTTCAAGTGCGGTTAGAGAGCTGGTTATGGAGATATGCGGTACGGACACATGAGACTTGGGTTATTGGTGGATGAGACAAGGTGCAAAGCAAGATGATACATGTTGTAAGTGTTCATGATAGGATGAGTGTATCCATAGTGAGTAGCCGTTGGTCAGGGACCTTATTGTGGTCAATAACTATTTGAGTTTGTAGTGGTTGAGTTCAAGACGGTTGGCTCGTTGAGGTCCAGTTTAAAATGCTGAGAATTTCTAGTTCGATGTATGGGTTGCTATATGTACTCCGGGAAGGGCAACAGTTGATTTGGCAACCAACTTCAGGGTCGGTATGAGTATTCTTGCATGGGTCTTGAATGGTAGAGGATGGGGTTTCTCGCCAATGTGTTCTTAGTTATTGATGATTGATCTGTGTTTTAAATTGTGAGTTGGAGTATTTCGAGGTTACGAGTTATGCGAGAGGAGTGGTTGAGGCAAGACATTGTGAGATCTTGAGAGGGTGTATTGTGGTATTCGAGTATGATTCTGTGAGTGGAAGATCGGTGGTTGAGGAAAGACATCGTGAGGTCCTGTGATGGTTAACGTGGTATCCGAGTATGATGCCCTAATTTTTTGGATTATTTTGAGACTTGAGTTTGTGAGATGGCAAGTGGAGTACCAAGTGGCTATTTGTAACACCAGCGAAATTAGGGTCAAAATTTAACTTTATAAAACAATAATTGGGATATACCAAGTGGTATATATCGTAACGAGGTTTCGAAAAATATAAAGAACACTAAAATCCGAGTTATAATGAAGAAGTTATGACCAATCGAAGATCCGCGTCAATACCGGTAAAACACTATTAAGCATAAAACGAGACATTTCAATAAAATACTTTTCAACCTTAAGTTTCTAAAGGAAAGTTGTAGATATCCCAAAACCGTGAACATACATAAAAAGAATGCCCAAATCTGACTTCATATGAGGGAATTATGATTTTTTGAAGTTTCGGACATAGCAGTAGACAGCTAAAAACTCGAAATCGAGATCAAGCAAGTTTTTGCCAACATGACCTAAACGAGAATCGAAGATCTCATCGATGGTATTTCAAAGGTAAAAAGTCTGACGAAAACGGACATCGGATGAAGAAGTTATGGATTTTTAACGAACTTTTCCTGTCCCGGCCTGTTAAAAATATAAAATTAAAAATAAATTCAAAATTTTCCGACGAAGTCTGAAAGAGAGTTGTAGAGACTTTTCTTAGCTACGCGTGGATATAAAGAACGTCGAAAACGGAGCTCGTATGCGAAAGATATGATTTTCTGAAGTTCGGGGCACAAATTTCGACGCTGTGTCAGAATTGTATGTGTTCACGACGTGAATAGTCTGACTGAGCATTTCAGAGCCACTTGACAGATGACGCATGCCATGAGCGAATCGGGGCAAACTCACGACGTGAATTGGCAAAACTCACGACGTGAACTTCGATTTCTAGCATATATCTAGAAATGGAAGACTTTCGAGTTTGGCTGCTCATTCCTAACCTCTCTCCTACTTCTACTCTCTGTTAAGCCCCTCTAAACCACCCCAAAGCCCTGATAACACTCCTGGAACACGACGAAAGGCCCGACGCCCCGAAGTTCCTGAGACACTACTTCCCTCTAATCGAAGTACTGCCCGCGTGAAGCCCCGGGTTTTATACTCAAGCTCTGAAGGAAGTTCTATACTCCCGAGATTCCCGAGATTTCGACTTTCTCCTATCGAAGTTCTGCACGATTATCGTCTTTTCATCTTTGAACCTCCACTTCAATCAAGTGAGTTCATACCCCTTTTATACACCTTCAAATACTTTATAATGTACTTTTAATACATTTCGGGGGAGAATACAAGTAAACACCTGGTTAATCTCGAGTGAAGACGTGAAAACTCTTGTTATACCTTGCATGCACTAGATTTATACAAAATGCATAGTATCCAGGGTAGCCATACTTGTTAAACCATTTTATGCATTCAAAGAACTTATGATTTATGCTTTGTCAAACATTGTGAAATAGGATAAACATTGCATACAAAACTATCAGTTTAATACAGACTTAGTTGAGAATCCGTGAGACGATTACATCTTCAATGCTACCTTTTTGTTAAAAGGTACTACCTAAGGTCCTGTCTATTATAACCAGAGTCTCCCATTTGGAGAGCGTGTAAAATGTGTATAGATCTATACGGGAAGTCATTATCCTGTGCCCTAAGTGTTAGCTACAGTCCTTTGGGTGACAGTTTGTCATAAACGTTTCGACGCCTAGAGACCGTCGCCACATGCATATTATGTTTAGTATGGTTATAAAACTCACCGGATAGACAATTATTATGGTATCTTGATTTTATGAACGAGTAGCTATTAAAACTATTCTTCATCTAACGAGTGCGATCTTCTTATAGCGTTACTATATAAAACTATGCCTCAACCTTTTAAGCATGTTAGTTGCTTGCGATTTTCGCTCTTGGACATTTAAGACTGCCTGTTACTTTAGGAAAATAAGAGATTTTCCTGTATCCAAAACAATCAACTAATAGGAGAATAAGGGACTTTCCTGGTACAACCATTTACGATTCACGACACGAACATTCATATGCATTTCATACTTTTATAAGAAAATAAGGGATTTTCTTGGAAAACGTACGAATTTGGAATGGAATACATTTTCTCAAAAACACTTATGAACTCACCAACTTAATTGTTGACACTTTTTCTTTGAAATAACTTGTATTCTCAGGGAACCGCTAAGCAGTTTGGAAACCAACTTTTGGGGATTAACGCTCCGACGTTAATTACTTCTTTTGAAAGATGTTTATGTATTTATATTTTGAACATGTAACAAATACAATTATGTAAACATTTTGAAACCTTTTTATATATATGGTGGTGTGTACTTTCCTTACTATGAACTGTTATGATACTGAATATGACGTCCTCCGCCCCCGAACGTTTCCGCCGTTCTGGTTTGGAGGTGTGACACTATTGTTCCAGTGGGAGCCCTTCAGCTAATTGTGATCGAATGGGATTATCCTAGAATGTGAATTGAAGCGAGAAAAGTGTTTTGTTGCGACGATTTTCGTCAAGAGTAGTGATGCTTAATCTGGGTGGGTGTGTGTACCTATCTATGATTGGACTGCGGAGCATGAGTTAGTGAATTCAATGGGGTGGTGACTCGAGGATGAGATTGTGGGGTGCTAAGAGAGAGAGAGAGAGAGAGTGGATCCGAGTGGGAGTAATCACTTGGGACTGTCAGGGAAAACCATGGGGTGAGCCCACAGTGAGTGAGAGGGTATTGTGAAACTGCGGGGAGTCGTAGCTTTCACAAGTCAGTAAAAGAGTGTCATAAGCCTGAGGGGAGCCATAGCATTCACGAGTCAGTGAGAGAGTGTCATAAGCTTGCGGGGAGCCGTAGCTTTCTCGAGTCAGTGAGAGAGTGTCGTAAGCATGCGAGGAGCCGTAGCATTCACGAGTCAGTGAGAGAGTGTCGTAAGCCTGCGGGATTCCATAGCTTTCATGAGTCAGTGAGACAGTGTCGTAAGCCTACGGGGAGTCGTAGCATTCACGAGTTAGTGAGAGAGTGTCGTAAGCCTGAGGGGAGCCGTTGCATTCACGAGTCAGTGAGGTAGTGTCTTAAGACTATAGGGAGCCGTAACACTCATTAGTCAATAAGAAAGAATGTTGTAACTACGGGGAGCCATATTTTTCACTAGTCAGAGCATGATGCATGGGAGTTCTTAGGCTTGGGTAGCCTTACCAATTGAGTCTTTGGGAAACTGGAGGCTGGACCAGGGGTAAGACTGGGGTCTCCGTGATGGTCTGTAATTGTTACATCCCGATTAGAGAAGTGGTGTACTCATAGATTGTGGATCATGGGGTGTGAGTTGAGTATCAGATTGGAGATGAGTGGTTCCAATTCTTCTGTTGAATCAGATTCTCGAGTTTGAGTTTGGCTCTACTTGTGTATTGAATAGGCAGGATGAGATTATGGATTTTTGGATGGGTTTCATTTTGAAAGGTAATGGGTTCCATCTGATGTCTTAGACCAGAGTGGGTCAGTTCGTTTGTTTGGGAAGGACCACGAGACACATGAAACTAGTGAGTGGTAGACGACTGAGTTCGGAGGTGAAGCGACTTCATATGGGGTTGTAGTATTTGCTCGAGGTAAAGAGAACTTCGTGACTGGTTTTTCATATGATGGGCAGAGATAGTGATGTTGGATTAGTGTCTAAGTCCACAACTATAATTGGCATGTACTTGACCCAATTGGCATAGTCCATTTGGGTTGCATGGCATCATGCATTTGGATAGACTAAAATTAGAGAAATAACACTTAAGGTTTATTAATATATTATAAGTTATGATATATTAATAAGATTATTTAATTAGTATTGATCAAGAATTAATTTGGAATTAATTAAGTGATCAAAAGGAGACTAATTAAATGTATGGGTTGATTGTGTAAATCATCCATACTTGTATAGTGGGCTAATGCTCCATGGATTATCAAGTTGGGCTAAAACCCATAGGATGCTCCATGGTGTTTTTGGACCCATGGATCATGGAAATGAAAGGCCATAGAAATTAGGGTTTACATGGTGTAACCCTAATTGTGACACACTATATAAGCATCTTATTCTTCCCAAAATCGGCCACCATGAGAGACTATGAAGGAATGGTGAGGGCTAGCCGATTTCATGAAGTGGTTCATTTCTCTCTAAGTTATTCCAAGTGCATTTGATGTTGTGTGAACTATTTGAGGTGTGACACTTGGGGCACTAGGCTCTTAAGCTTCATGGAATCAAGATACATCAAAAGGTATGTCTTTTAACTTGCTATATTACATATGAATCAATTTTTTGTATGCTAGTTAGGGTAATACCTTGGAATATTCATATTCACATGTATAATAGAGAAAAAATAGATCCAAGGTATTTAGGGTTGCATGTACACTTAGGAGTGTTAGAATGCTCAAAACCCTACAAGTGAAACATCCCAAAATATATAGGCGAAAAATTTCTTTTAAAAATCATTCATAATAAAACCATACGTCAATCCATCATCATAAAGAAAACCATATCCGTGTATCTAAAAACATCGTGTCAAAATATTGTATCACAATCATATGAAAATATTAGAGTCTAAACATCCCAGACTGAGACTGTGGTGTGTGCCATGCGATCATCCCAAGCCCTTCCCCTTGCTAGTGGAAGTACCTGAAACCAAAATTGAAAATTGTAAGCATGAAGCTTAGTGAGTCTCCCCAAACTACCACATACCATACAAATATCATGCAATCAAGAGATACGGATCCCGCCCACACTCCGCTGTCTAGGAGATTCGGGCCCCATCCACACTCCGTTGTCTAGGAGATTCATGCCCCGCCTACACTCCACTGTCTAGAGATTCGGGCCCCGCCCACACTCCGCTGTCTAGGTGATTCAGGTCCCGCCCACACTCTGATAATGAGAATTAGGCCCCGCCCACTCTAGGCTACTATGAGATTCGAGCCCCGCTCACACTCAGCTACGAACATATAACATATATGGGCTGACCTTGGTGTCGTAGACCCGTTCCTACTGAAGGAAACTCACCTCGCAAGACTGAATGCTGAGAACTCGAGTGAAGAATCCCTGTTTGCTGCTCTGGCGACTCTCGGGCTATCAATTCCATAATAACACTTAATTAGAATATGCTAATCCTCTTTTAGGGTAAAAGTCAAGGTAGACTCCCGGTCAACCCTAACTCGTCAAGGTAGACTCCCGGTCAACCCTAACTCGTCAAGGTCAAGGTTAAAGTCAAGGTAGACTCCCGATCAACCCTAACTCGTCAAGTTAGGGTAAACCATTTTACCCCTATTCAAGGTCAAGGTTAAAGTCAAGGTAGACTCCCGGTCAACCCTAACTCGTCGAGTTATCAACCAACTCGGCGAGTCCCTAAATGCTTAAAGTCGTGGTCAACTGAGTCAACTCGTTGAGTCCCTTAACAGACTCGTCGTGTTCTTGCTGTCATGATAATCGGGACAACCCGCTTCAGCTCGTCGAGTCTTTCCTTGGACTCGACGAGTTCACCTGTCTGATTGTGCCATCTCAATGGATTAAGTCCCTACCATTCAGATCTATGTTCCAAACTCCTTCTACATACTGGAAATGCACTCTTAAGGGTAAAGTTTCCAACTTTACCCATCCCTAGGCCTTTCTAATGGGTTTAACCCAAACCCTAACTTCTTTAAGACATAAAACATGGTTCACAAGCCATAATACCATAAACCAAAACGCAATATACTAGATCTAGGCTCTTCTCATATGTGGGACACGCAAAGTCCGGAGCTTTCCTCCCATGCATGATCTTTTAGGGATAAAAAGGCCATGTTCTTGCATATAAGCTTGCATTGGGTCTCCATGGTCATAAAGTTTGCACCTTTATGCCATGGAACCCTTCCTAGATCCTAGATCTGAGATATAAGTCACTTGGGATGTCCAAATCCCAAGTACCAAGGTTCTTGAACCAAAACCTTCATAAAATGGAAACAAATAGATCTAAGAGGAGAATGATCAAGTTAGAGACTTGATTACCAAAAAATGCAGTAAATGGAGTGTAGTTCCTGGATCTACTTCTTCCCCTTTGAGCCTTCTATCTTCTTCTTCTTCCATAAGCTTCAAAAGGCACAAATAACACTCAAAATCGCAAGAACTAGCTCAAAATGTGTCAAAGTGGATTAGGGTTTCGAGATTAGCGTTTAGAGGTGATAGAGGCTGGGGTGGAGGCCAAATATGATGTTTAAATAGGGTGCAAACCCTAAAGATTAGGGTTTCCTCCTGATGGACCTACTCGTCGAGTAGACCACTTAAATCCTACAAACAAGTTGGCATCTACTCGACGAGTTAGGGCTACCAACTCGTCGCGTAGCTCTTACAAAATGAATACTTAATAGATTAAATGCGTACTAGGAACGGGGCGTTACAGATAGGTATTGTGAGAAGGAAGTCTGTAAAGTCGATTTATTGGGTGTGTAATGGGTAGCCTATGGAGGTTCCACTGTTGGTTCGGGAGCTGACCATGTGCACAATGTTAGAGGGGAGTATTTGAGAGGAAGTTGGGGCTTGTGAGAATAGATGTCAGAGGATAGTTCCGAGCAGGCATGATCATTTTATTATGTCTTAGGACAGAGTATTAAGGTTCATTTTTTCAGATGGATTCTGATAGCAGTACAAGTGGTGGGTCCCTGGTGAGATGTGACCTTTCCGTTCCTTTTGAGATACGATCTGGATCGATTGGTATATCTGACATGAGTGATCGGTAGCAAATTATTGCTCAAAGACTTGTTTACATCAGTCGCAACAAGAAAATCAGATTTGGAAGTGTGTTATCAGGGTCTGTTATTCGATGAGCGAGTAACATGATGATATCTTGCATGGGCGGTCTAGAAGGGAGGCAGACCACTAGAGTTTTTAGATTCTGGAGAGTCAGAACTGGTACCACAGTGGCATAGGGGTCCGTCCTATTTCGGGATTAGGAGATTCTTGATTAGGTTCGGGTGTCTTGGAAGGGAGATTGTTGTATGATATGAGATTTTTGGTGGTGCTTCTCGAGTTATTGGGTTTGATCTATGTGTTGTCAAGAAGCGATTTCGAGGGCGGAATCTAATTCAAGTGGGGGAGAACTGTAACACCCTGAATCGTGGATGAGAAATTTAAGAGTTATAATGCACTTTGGAGGACCTACGCGACGAGTTGGTTGGTCTCGACTCGTCGTGTAGGGGCTGAGCTGGCTACGCGAGTTATGAAGCCTACCCGTCAAGTCGAAAGGCTGGACTCGACGAGTTGAGTCTCTATTGAGAAAACCCTAATTTTAGGGCTTTCACCCTATTTAAATGCCCTTAAGCCTTCATTTCTACCTCCCTGACCTTTTAGACACACTGAGAGAAACCCTAGATGAGCTGTAGTTGTTGTGAGAGAGAGAGAGAGAGATAAAGGCTAAAGACCTTGTGTTCAAGTGCATTTTTAGAAGAAGGCTGAAGAGCAATAAGGTTTGGAACGAGAAGAAGCTTTGGATCCAGTTTTCTTTCGGTGCTAGCTGTGAGTTGGAGGTAAAAAGCTACTCATTGATCATTCCTTTTGTTAGATCACTTTCTAGAAATTTTTAGGGCTTTATCCCATTCATCTTTTGGTTTGGAGTTGTTGAACTGGTCATGGAAGTTGAGACTATAGATTTGAGTTATATGAGTCCATATGAGCCCAAAGATTCGAGCTTTATCTAGCTTTGGGCAATTCTTCAAGCATAAATACATTTATGGAGCTTGCTTTGGCATTTTGAGCCCTATATGTCATGCATGAACGTAAAGCTTGCAGCTTTCCGTGATAATTCAGCCTTAGGAGGCTAGATGTAACGCCCGTGTTTGTAGGCTAGGAATTAATGATGATGTAATAGTCTAGGCCAATCTTTGTAACTTGTTTTGAAATAATAAGATGTATTATTTGAGTATTACGTGTTTTATACTTAATTATTATGATTTAATAAATTAAAGATAAAAATAAACATCGAAAATAAATGTTAGATAAACCCAATTTCTATGAAGAAAGTTGTAGTGGTTGAAACAAATATTCCGGAGATATAAAGAATACCGAAATCCGAGTTAGAACGAAGAAGTTATGACACGTCGAAGTTTTGTGACGGAACCGACACGACGCTATGTAACGTAAAAAGTGAGTTTATGATAAATTGCTTTTTAGCCTTAGCAATCCAAATGAAATTCGTAGTACACGTTAAAACGAGAGCGTGCATAAAAAGAATGTCCAAATCTGACTTTGTATGAGGAAGTTATGAATTTCTAAGATTTGGTATAACAGTATGCAGCTCGAAACTCGAATTTTAGATCGAACGATTTTTAGCTGACACAACCTTAACGAGAATCGAAGATATTGTTGATAGTAGTTCAACGGTAAAAAGACAGACGAAAACGGACGTCGGATGAAGAAGTTATGAATTTTTAACTGACTTTTCCTGTCCCGACCTGTTAAAAATATAACTATTAAAATAAAGTCAAAAATAGCCGACGGAGTGTAAAAAAAAGTTGTAGAGCACGGTCTCACCTACGTCTGGATATAAAGAACATCAAAACGGAGCTCGTATGAGAAAGTTACGAATTTTTGAACTTTGAAAATTCGGAGTACGCCTAGTGTACTCGTGTATGTGATCCGGATTCAGTCACCCCCTACTCCTTCGCATGATGGACATGTGTCCTTAGCCTTGGTGCGTACGAGATGATCAATTCCTACGCCCAGCGTACGAAGGCGTACGCCTAACGAAGAGCCTTGAAAGGCAGTACGCCCCGCGTACCTGGAATTACACTCAACGTAATGAGGAGCTTCGGTCTCCTATAAATAGGACCCGAAGCCAGCCGAGTTGATGTTACAAAATTTTCCCTTTTCACCTTTAACTTTCTTTTTACCTACACTAAATACCATCAAGCCTAGAGTATCATCCTAGCATCGTAAGCAAGCCCCAGAGAGCTCGAAGATCCCGAGAAAAGAGTTTTTCGAGTCGAAACTCTACCCGCGTAGAGGCCAGTTTTTGGGAAAACATCCTGATTTCATCGAAAAAGATTGTTTTAAGTGACGAAGTGTTGTCCAATCACCGTTTTATAAAGTGAGTGTATAGTCACTTTCATCTTACACATAGATATGAAGTATTTTCTATAAAATACGTGTTATGTGTAAATATATTATTTGTTTATTTGATATGTGTGTTGAATAGATGTTTTATACAAGTTTTAAACTGTATATGTACTTTTATCTACAAATATGTTGGGTAAAACATGGGTAGATAAAATAGTTGATGTGTGATAGAATGATGAGAGGGCTCGATGTTGTTGTTGTTTCAGTCATCTATCAGAGTATAGATGACGACCACAGACCTTTTTAGACAGTCCGGTGGAATGCTAGCAGGCTCGCAACCTATAGGTGTTTTTGAACCAAGTGTTCACCAGATGTACTCCATCCCCCACATGGCTGCCTTACGGACATATATGGCTGAGGAATCCCCTTAGCAGTAAAGTATATCCCGATGATGATCCTTAAGCTAGGTCCCTTATGATATTTGTTTAGGGACGTAAAGTGAGGATAACGGGAACGGGTAATCAGGGTTCTTGTTGGTTGATGAAATTAATAAATTTCTTGTTGGTTGATGAAATTAATAAATTTATTTATTGTGGGTTTAAAACCATATATGCTCATCAGGCTCCCAAGCCCGACACACTCAGTTTTTTATATTACAGGTAGTGGACCCAAAACATAGTTGGATGATGACGAGGAATTTTTGGATTGTAGTCCAGTAGATGTAAATAACTATTGTAAGGCTTATAATGTGCTGTTTATGCTTTTGGTCTATATCCATGTGGACATCCCGAGTTTTGTAATGAAATGATAATACATTTCTTTAAGAAATGTTTTGATAAATTTTTATCATATTTTGTTTTGGGGAAAAATTCATAAAACACTTTTTGGAAGATTACTCAGATTTTATTTTAAAAGCATAAAATAAATCAGTGTTTTCTGGCCGTGAAAAATGGGGATATCACACTAGATCCATAGTATGAGACCTTCTTTATGTCCAAAATCGTCTGAATGACAAAATAGACTTAAGGGACTCGACGAGTTGATGAGACAACTCAACGAGTCGGTTAGGGTTTACCCCGATGGTTCATTGGTTTGGACGTGTTATCGACTCGGCGAGTTGGTGAGACAACTCGACGAGTTAAGAGGGTCTTACTCGTATTTGGATTCAGAGTGGACTCGACGAGTTGATTAGACAACTCGACGAGTAGGTGGGGTTCCCTGGTCTTATTGACGATGCATGGACTCGACGAGTTGGCTAGCAACTCGGCTAGTAAAACCGGGTTTTTGCGATTTACTGAGTTCTGAGGGACTCGATGATTTTATGAGTTTTACTCGACAAGTTGAGTCAACATGGACTGTTGACTTGGGTGTGGACTTCCGTTGACTTTTAGAGTTGGATCAATTTTGATTGTTGACTTCCGCTAACTTTAGGGTTTTGGTTAACTATGGATTTTGTAGGCCATAGAGGGGCGGAGATTTGACCAGCAGCTCAAGTGTGGGATACATTGCTTTACTCTGTGAGGTGAGTCTTCTCACTATACATGCATGAGTGGTACTACTGAGTGACCGGAGGGTCCAAACCGAGTTATGAGACCGGAGGGTCCATACCGAGTTATGAGACCGAAGGTTCCATGTCGAGCTATATCCATGAGAGGCTTCTTATTTGTGTATGTGGTATTTTGGGGAACTCACTAAGCTTCGTGCTTACCGTCTTGTGTGATATGTGTTTCAAGTACTTTTCAAGATCACGGGAAGGCGCCGACTTGATTGTACACACCAGTTAGAGATTATGATTTTGACGATTCTGGGATTTTATCAATATTGTTGACTTGTGTTTTGACAACTTATACCTTTGGTGTTTTTTAGAAATGTGATAATGAGTTTATGTGATCCTAAAAGTGAAAATTTTATTTGGAAAATTTATGGTGTTACAAATTAGCATACAAGTAACCATACATGGGCCTATAAACATTTGGGCTATTAACTGGGTCATTTAACCCAAAACGGTTGGGCTGACCCAAGTCAACTCAAGTTGAGTTCTAGGGCTGCCCACTTACAATTCTTCACCTCGAACAACATTTGATAGACCTCAAATTTTGGACGATACACCAAAGAAGAAGTTGCACGCCTTGATATGTAAAACTCAATCCGGTTGCACCATTTGACCATGGTTGCCTACGTACCCACATCTAGGATCAAGCCATCATAGTTCACTTCACCGGGTGAAAACTCCACCTCACCTTGACACCACCCCGTAGTGGCATTGCCCTTAAGGGAAATCAACACTGATTAATATTAAGCAATTTCAATTAATGCTTAAACTTGCCACCTGGTACCAGCTGGGTTCTCATCAGTGTGCCTTGATAAGAGAAATGTCACCATCCTCTATGACATCCTGCACAAAATGATATCTGACATTTATATGTTTGGTATGAGCATGATAAACTTGATTCTTAGCTAAGTGAATTGCACTTTGACTATCATACCACAAGTCTACACAATCTTGCTTAAACTCCAAATCATCTAAGAAACCCTACAACCACAGTACTTCCTTTACACCTTCTGTTATAGCCATATACTCAACTTATGTAGTAGAAAGTGCTATTGTTGCTTGTAGCATCGATCACCAACTAACTGGAGCACCATGTATTTTAAACATATAACCAATAGTAGATCGACATCTATCCAGATCACTGGCATGTTCTGAATCCACAAATCCAGTAATTCGACATGTATTTCCACCGAAGCATAAACCAATATTAGTGGTTCCTTTCAAATATCTCAAGACCCATTTCACAGCTTCCCACTGTGCCTTCCTTGGGTTTTCCATGAACCCGCTGACCACACTGACCGCCTGTGAAATATCTGGACGTGAACACACCATGGCATACATCAGACTGTCGACTGCACTGGCATAAGGCACATGCTCCATGTACGTCTTATCTTCTGCTGTAGTAGAAGATTGTCTACTAGAGAGCTTAAAATATGGAGCCAATGGAGTCACCACTGACTTGGCATCTTGCATCCCAAACCTCACAATGACCCGCTCAATGTAGCCTTTTTGGCTCAAGAACAATCGATGTTTCGTCCTCTCTCTTCTAATCTCAATACCCAATATTTTCTTGGCAACTCTGTTGTCCTTCATCTCAAACTCTTTACCAAGTTGAGATTTCGGCCTATCTATCTCCACCTTGCTCTTCGAAGCAATAATTAGGTCATCCACATATAAAAGAAGATAAATATAATCACATCTATGAAGCTTCCACATGTAAACACAACAATCGTACAGACTTTTGGAGAACCCATGATTCAGCATGAAAGAGTCAAATCACTTGTACCACTGTCATTGAGATTGCTTCAATCCATATAGTGATTTCCTTAAGCGACATACCTGACTTTCCTTATCAAAAACCTTGAATCCATCAAGTTGATGCATATAGATTTCCTTATCTAATTCTCTGTGCAAGAAAGCAATTTTTACATCGAGTTGTTCCAGCTCCAAATCACCATGAGCTACAATACTCAACAATACCTAGATGGAAGTGTGTTTCACTAACGGAGAAAATATCTCATTGTAGCCTACTCCCTCTCTTTGTGTAAACCCCTTTGCTACTAATCTTGCCTTGTACCTTGTACCACCAAGTTCGGAAGAATCCTCATTTTTCTTGTACACCCATTTACAACCAATAGCTTTCTTTCCTATGGGTAATGGGACCACCTCCCAATCTTGGTTCTTTTGAAGAGACTGCATCTCTTATTCCATAGCAACCAACCAACTCTCACTGTTTCCATGCTGAATAGCTTCCTTGAAGGAGACCGAATCATCTTCCTCCATCGAGAGTGCATACTCAACCAAACTTGCATGTCTGTAGCGCTTCAATGGTTGACCAGATTCCAACTTTTGAACTTTCTTATATGCTCGCCTCGGCCTAGTAGAGACCAAATTATCCCCGAGCTCTTGTACCTCTGGTTCATGTACATTTTCTTGTTGAACCGTCTCATGTTCAATATCATCGTGAATACCACCATGATCTTCCTCGTGAACACGACTAGAACCTTGTTGGCTTTTAGGGTCTATATCAACTACTTGAGACTTGACCGTGTCAATGACATCACCATTTGGGACCGTAGCTTTTGAAGAAGCTACATTGGAGTTCGCATCAAAAGTAACATCTCTGCTGATTATAAACTTGGAATCTTCCAAGCACCAAAGTCGATATCCTTTCACACCTGATGCATATCCCAAGAAAATTGCCTTCTTGGCTCTTGATTCAAGCTTTCCCTCGCTAACATGATAATAGGCTGTGCACCCGAAGATTATGAGTTTCTCATAATCTGCATGTTCCCCTGACCATACCCTATAGGGTACATTTCCATCTAGAGACGCATGAGGAGATCAATTGATAATGTAGCAAGTTGTAGCAACCGACTCTGCCTACCATTCTCTGCCTAAACCAGCATATGATCACATACACATTGATCTCTCTCGCAATGTACGATTCAACCTCTCTGTGACCCCATTTTGTTGTGGTGTTTTCCTGACCGTCCAATGTCTAGCAATTCCTTCATGATCACAAAATTTCTTGAATTCACCTTCTGTATACTCTGTACCATTATCAGATCGAATTGTCTTCAATTTCTTGCCTGTTATGTTCTCAACCATTGATTTCCACTTCTTAAACGTGTCAAATACCTCATTATTGTGTTTCGGAAAGTAAATTCAAACATACCTAGAATGATCATCCACAAAAGTGACAAAATATCTGGAACCTCCCTTTAAAGTGACTGAAGCAGGACCCCGAACATCTGTATGCACATAGTCTAAAATTCCTCTGCTTTTGTGTTTGCTTGATTTGAACTGAACCGATGTGCTTTACTGTACACGCAATGCTCACAAAAATCCATGCAATGCTTCTTCAATTTCTTCAACAAACCTTCTTTACCAAGCAGATCAAGACCCTTTTCATACATATGCCCAAGTTGTATATTCCATAACCGAGTGCTTTTACATGGGTCACCACCACTACCATTTGTTCCAACTGTTGCACCATCTGTCACAGTTGTACCTGAAAGAACGTAAAGGTTTCCTTGACGAATACCTTTCATTACAACCAAAGAACCACGAACAACCTTCTTTACTCCTTCCCATGTAACTATCTTACACCCACCGGAGTTGTGACAACCTGAAATTTCTATCTTGTAAAGCCATTCAATTCAATCAAAAGTCAAACTTGTTTCTGTTGACTTTTAGTTTTGTTAAGGGTTTGTTTAAGCGTTCTAAGCCTAGTACACTCAAGGATTGGGTGTTAGGAGGTATCTACTAAAGTTCATTGTGATGCATTCAAGCCGGAAACTCCATCACAAGGAGTTTACGGCCGCAAACTAGAGTTTACGGCCGTAAACTCTTGGCAAGCCATGAACCCCTCATCATAAGTATAGATTTCCTTCAATTTTCTTCATTTCTCACTTATTCCATCCAAGAACACTCATTTCTATCTCAAGTATAATCAAGATCACTTCCATTTCTCGACAAAGTTGTAAGTGATCCTTTCATTATTAGTTGATATCCGTCTTGATCAAGTAAAACCCTATGATTTCATCCATGAATTCATCTCTTTTGGGTTAGATCTTCAAATCATCAAGAACACCAAGAACACACACTAGTTCTTTGGGCCGTAATCACCCCCTTCAAGCTTCCAAAACGTAAGTATCCTTTCCATATACTAGTTATCCATTAGAAGCTCTTGAATTACAACCAAGAATCAACCATTTTAGCATGAACATCAAGAGTTTATGGTCGTAAACTCTTCATATGGCCGTAAACCCTTCTTAGTTCATGAGGTGGTCGTGAACCCTTCATGTCATGGCCGTAAACCCTTCAAGTTCTTGTGTTGGCCGTAAACACTTTGGCCATGAACACATATTGGCCGTAAACACCTTGGTTGTGAACACCCTTTGGCCGTGAACACTCCTTTAGGTGGCTATGAACACCCTTTGTACAATCATATGTGATTGTAACACTTCATTACAAGTGTTTCCTAGTCGCTAAGGTTGTTCCCTTACATGATTAGTTGTTATATACACTAATTATATACATATATGTGTCATTATATGCTTATTAGGATCCGTTTTTGCTCAAGACTTCACTTGGCATACTTAGCATCCTATATCGATCTTTCATTCGAATCACTCACTACAGGTGATTTCATACCCCTAACTTATCTTTTAAATGATTTTAAATGCTTTTAGGGGGGGATACAAGTAGAAAACCATATATTTGTATAATCAATCACATGTGATTTATAACTATTAAAACAAGAGATTGCTTATACTTCAAAACTGTGTTATCAAACAAACTATTTCAAATCATTTTATAAATGGACATCAAGTCATCAATAACCATTCAAATGGTTAAAACTCTTTTATATGCTAAACTCTTTTAAAATTATATATTTTCAAAATCATGTCTATATAGATATAGTTATATAAATAAGGTTGAAAGGGCTTAGGACTGATAACTCACTTTATTTCCTGTTCCTTGTTTCGTTGTGGACTTAGGGTATCGATTGTTTGTCTGAGTGTCGTTTGAATCTTAGTTATATATTATGTATATGTATGTAGATGTAAAAGTTCTTCCAATCAGTTCAAGAACTTTGGGTAGCAAAGGTGTACAAACATGATCAGTAATTCAAAAAACAATACAAGTAAACTATAATAGGTATAATTTAGAGGATTACTACTCACTATTTCTAGAACAATGAAACATACAAGAGTCGGTTCATAAATGAGTCAGTTCAAACATACTATAACGAGAAACAGAAAGAACATACTATAACGAGAAACAGAAAGAAACATACTATACACTAGAACAGAGAGAAACATACTATACACTAGAACAGAGAGAACATATTATACAAATACAAGAACACTATAAGATTAATGTGAGCCACTACTTCATTGCATGGCAATATACTGTTGTGTCACGTTTTGTAACCAGAGTCTCCTGAAGGGAGAGCGTGAATTTGTGTATAGATCTATACGAGATTGGCCATCCTACACCTTGTTGCTAGCTACAGTGGGACCTGCAGGTCTACGGGTGACGAATGTCATACCATTTCGATGTCTTTGATCGTCGTGTTCTACTAGTCAATCAAGTATGGTTATAATCTCATCATATTTTACCTTAATTAAACAATTGGTTTAAGGTAGTTAGTACTTTGGTAGTTACTATATACAATACTACAATACATCTTCATTTTCCCATTACATTCATATAGTGATCTTCTCACATAAACGGTAATGTAAACTATTTTCTGGTAATGATAGTCATAGTTAGGAAAAACACTCACTTTTACAAAAGAACAAACATACATAATAGTCGGGTCTTGGTAGAAGACTACATTTCATTATAAGTAGAAAATATAGGATTTTCTAGGAGATACAAACATTTACATCAAACACTTACAAACATTTACATCAAACACTTATAAACACTTTCATCAAACTTATACAAACATTGACACTAAAATACTTATGAACTCACCAGCTTAAATGTTGATCTACTCTTTCAAAATAACTTGTATTCTCAAGTCACCAGTAGACAGGTACCGATGACTAGGTTTTGAGAAGACGGAGCATGTTCAAGACTTGTCTTTTATTTTGATTCATATTTTGGTGTCTTTCAAACTATACATAGAAAACACTTGTATTAAATTCTATTATTAATGCACTGGATGATGTTGTTGCTTGTTTACTATTGTGCATTGTTATGATACTATAGATGACGTCCTTCACCCCCAAACATTTCCGCCATTCTGGTTTGGGGTTGTGACAGGAGTCCAATACACCTTCAGAGATGAGATTCTTTCGCAACTCAGGAACATGTCTCACATCCAACAAAGTTCTAACCACTCCATCATGCATTTTGATTCTTACAAAACCGAGCCCAACTGTTTTGCAGGAATGGTTATTTCCCATTACCACGGTTCCACCATCTATAATTAGTAAACCACTTCCTATTTGGGAACATATGGTACGATCAACCTGAATCAATAATCCATTTACCAGAGATTTCTTCATCAAAAGTGAAAAAGTAACAATCATTATTGCTTTCATCTCCCGAGGCATAACTAGTTTCTTGCTTCTCTTGTGCATTTCCTTTGTAGTCGTTCTTTTCTTTGTTCCATCCTAATCTCTTGTTCTGACAGTTTGCTTTGAAGTGTCCAAGCTCGCCACACTTAAAACACCACCTTTCTGCAAGAGGTCTAGATTTAGATCTAGACTTTCCTCCCTTTCCTTTTCCTTTCTCATTACTTATACCTCTTGCAGACAATCCTTGTGCCTTGTCTTTGTTACCACTAGCAGCAGCCATGTCACCGGTTGTAATCCTTCGTAGATCATCCTCTAGAATTGACGTTATAGTCTCATCTATTGTAAGACTGTCACCCACAAGCATCAATGTTTGTACAAGAAGTAATAAAAGTGCTTGATCCTCATCTTCCACCTTCACATCAATGTCTTTTAAATATGATATACATCTATCAAATTTACTAGATGTGTTCCCGGATTGATGAACCTTCATCCATTTTGCAAGTAAACAATTTGGACTTCAAATTTATCCTGTTTGTTAGAGTTTTTGTCATGAAATTGCCTCTAACTTTTCCCACACCGCAGCTGCCGATTCCTCATTACCAACCAAGAAAGCAACATCCCTTTCAAGGCATAAAATGATCGATGCTCGTGCTTCAAGATCTAATTCCTCCCAATCCTCATCAGACATATCTTTGTGCTTCTTTGTCTTACCCTCCAAATCCTTGTGTAACTTCTGTGAGATTAATAGATTTTTCTTTTGCATCCTACTATAAGAAAATTATTCTTCCCATTGAACTTCTCTAATTCATACTTCCTAACTTTAATCGTTCCACTCGTAGATGCCATTTACCCGCTTGTTTCAGAATTTGCCTCTCTCAGGACTTTTATAGAACACCTTGTGTACAGAACACAAACTACCACCTAAGTACCTTAAATATGAGCTCTACCACCCAGATTTGATATTAAGCTCTGATACCAATTGTTACTTCAGTGAAACAATGCAGAAAAAATAGAATCCAAATGCAGAAAAATAAAACCGTGACAGCAGTTAACCTTTCTGTTTGTATTCCTCTTTTGCCCTTAGACCCAAGAACAAGAAATGACAATAACCAACATAAAGAAAAGTAAATAGAGAAATGAAGAACAACATATTTAACATGGTTTAGCAATAACCTGCTTACATCCACCAGAAAAGAGAAAGCCTTTTATTATGTTAAGAAGTAATTTACCTCACTTTTATCCCCTGTTTCAAGACATACGTTCTACTCTCTTTACAGTTGAAATTATCATATAAGCAAACATACATGGGCCTACAAACATTTTGGGCTATTAACCCAAAGCGGTTGGGGTGACCCAACTCAACTCAAGTTGAGTTCTTGGGTTGACCACTTACAGTAAGAGCTTAACTTATATATTCAATGGAAACACAACTAGTTGTTCTTTCACAGTTGCAGTGTAATTTAGTTGAGCTTTAAAAAATTTGTTGGTACAGTAAATTGCAATTGGCTTTATTCACATGTTTTCCTAAAACAACTCATGCCTTATATTCACTTGAATCACAAATTATATCAAAGGGTAAAGAATAATCATGTGAATGTTATATAGAGACCTCGATGATTATTTACATTCAAAATCCAAACATAAAGGACTAAATAGCCTTCCTCAAATTTAATTTTAGTATTTGTTATGATGAAGTTACAAGAAATGGTGCTAAAATCTTTAATGAACCTCACTAAAGGCCAATATGTTCGAAAACAACATATGACCACATACAATACATTTTTTTATAATAGATTGACTATTCTCTCACCATAAGACATGTAAACCAACAAGACATAGACCAGTTAGGGTTTTGTATTATTATCAAATGAGAAGTACAAGATATGATGAAAGGAAAATACATAATATATAGACTAGCTAATTAGGGTTTTCTAGCTAATGGGCCAATATAAAACCCAATACAAAATAAAGCCTAAAATCTAATTAAGATAACACCCCCTCAAACTCACAATGTAACAACAATAAACATCGAGAGTTTTTCACATAGAAAATGAAATTGAGGAGTAGTCAAAGGCTTCGTAAGAATATTAGCAATCTGCAAGGTGGAAGAAACATAAGGAAGGGAGATAGTTCCCTTCTAGAGATGATGTTGTGTGAAATGACAATCAATCTCAATGTGTTTTTTGCGCTCATGAAACACTGAATTCTTGGCAATCATTATCACACTCTCGTTGTCACAATACAAAGGGGTAGGCTGAGAGATGTGAACACCCATATCTGCAAGAAGCCATATCAACCAAACAATCTCACAAGTGGCGATAGATATGGCTCGATACTCAGATTATGTAGAAGAACGAGAGACAACATCTTGTTTCTTGCTCTTCCATGATATCAATGAATCTCCATAAAAAACACAATACCCAGTAGTGGACTTACGATCATAAACATCATTATCCCAATTAGCATCACTATAGGCACACAGCTTAAAAAGAGGATGTAGATGGAAACATAAGGGTGCGAAACTGAGTACTACATAGATATCACAAAATACGAAGAACAGCTCCCCAATGAACAATAGAAGGGGCAGTGACGAACTGGCTAACCACATGAACTTCATGAGAAATATTCGGTCTAGTGATAGTTAGGTAAATCAAACTCCATACAATTGTACGATAAAGGCTTGGATCTGATATGGAGGTACCATCGGTTGGAGAATACTTTGCATTACTCTCTTTAGGCATATCAACTGTACGATTATCCGTGAGTCGTGCACATTCAAAAAAGTCTGAAATATAATTCGTTTGAGATAAAAGATAACTCTTTGGAGACTAAGCAACTTCAATCCCCAAGAAGTAATGTAGCAAACCCAATTTTCATATCAAAACGGTGATCCAAATCATGCTCTAAAGACTCTATACCGGCATGATCATCCCCTATAATAATCATGTCATCAACATATAAGGAAAGAATAATCTAACCTATACTCGTACATCAAACTAATAGATTTGAGCCATGGTCACTTGGCTTAAAACCAAGCGAAGTCATCACCGTAGAAAATTTCTCAAAACCAAGACCGAGGGGGTTGTTTGAGGCCATGTAGTGCCTTTAGAAGTCGACAAACTCCATCTGGTTGAGAGTAATACCAGGGGAGGATACATGTATACTTCCTTATGAAGATCACCATTCAAGAAAACATTCTTGACATCCATCTGATTAATCTTCCATTGGCAAAAGGATGAAACTGCAATCATGGTGCAAACTATCGTCATTTTTGCAACAGGAGCAAAAGTCTCCTCATAATCCATACCATAATTGTGTGAGTACCCTTTCGCAACATGTATGGATTTATAACACATAACGGATCCATCAGACTTTGTTTTGATTTTATATACCCAACGACAACCAATTGTGTGCTTTCCGGGCAGAAGCAGAACCAGATCCCACGTATGATTTTGATAAAGCGCTGTAAGTTCCTCAAGCATAGCGGTCTGTCAAAGAGGATTAAAAACAACCACTTTATAGGATGTTGGCTCAAAGAGACGATGTACATTATGGTAAGGACTCGATGGTGGGGGATCCTGATGATCTGCATGCATAGGATCAATGATAGGTGGTGGATCATCAATGTAAATGCTAAACGGATCAATAGTACGAAGCTCCTTTCAGGTTTCATCCTGTGACTGAACAAGAATGCTATAGAACAAAATGTGCTCCAAAAAAGTGACATTATGAGAGACATATAATTTCTGATTTAATGCATCATAACGTCGATAACCTTTTTGACTAATACTGTATCCCATAAATATACAAAGGGTTGATTTTGAAGATACCTTATCTCTCTCTACATGAGGCTTCAAGACAGAACATGTACACCCAAAAACTCGTAATACG
Organism: Lactuca serriola; assembly: GCF_051521515.1. Taxonomy (NCBI): domain Eukaryota; kingdom Viridiplantae; phylum Streptophyta; class Magnoliopsida; order Asterales; family Asteraceae; genus Lactuca; species Lactuca serriola. Next base: position 275,095,041 of record NC_136412.1, on the reverse strand, counting down.
GGATAATTTTGAAGTTGTCCAAACAACATTTCATAAGGAGACTTCCTCGAAGTGTGCACAATATGAATACAATTAATAATGTAATTGGTAGTATGAACAACTTCTCCCTAAAATATATTGGGAACTTGAGTAGAAAGTAGCAAGGATCTTGCAACTTTTGGGAGATGCATGTGTTTTCTTTATGCAACACCATTCTGCTGAGGGGTGTCTGTACAAGATGACTGATGTATAGTTCCATCAGATGCCAATAACTGTTTAAAATCATTGGATGTAAATTCCCCTCTTAAATCACACTGAAAACATTTTATGACATCATAGTTTTTGTTGGATTGGGTGTCTAAGCCTATAATTATAATTGGTATAAACTTGAATTGATGGTAGTACAATCATTTTGGGTAGCCCTCAAACTTGGCAATTGAATATGATAACTTTTAGAGAGAGAGAGACTAATTTATTAATTTATTATATGGTTAATAATTTAATTAGAATTCAAAATAAATAATTTGTTGATATATTATGAGAATAATATATTAATTGAAAATAGTATTATTTAATTAATCATTAATCAGAAATTAATCGGAATTAATTTTGGGATTAATTTGATTAATTAAAAGTGCGGGGTCTGTTTGTGTGACAACCCAAGTTGTTCCGTTACATTTCCCCGTTACCGTTAACGGAATATTCCAGTTTATAAAGTTCCGTTAATTAAAGGTCGTCAAATTTAATAAACATTCCATTTGTTTACATTTAATAGGCCGTTAAGTCGTGATAAAAAGGTATAAAAACACACATCACACATTTCCATGTATTTGGAAAGTGTTAAGTTTTATTATTACGACCCCTAAATCGGGTGCGACCAAAAGCCCCGTTTAACGGCAGTATCGGGTAAAATTCCACTGAGCCCCGACTCGGAACCCTATATCAGGGTGATTGGAGTCCATTGGAGACTTTTTACACTCTCTCTCTATACTCTCTCTCTCTAGACTCGTTTTCGCCCCGAAACCGCAACCAAACGCTTCCAAATTGTAAGTCCTCTTACCCTAGCTTAATCTAAACATATTGATTTGTGTTTATAGCTAAAAATCCGGACTTAGAAGCTGTTAGAATGGAGTTTACGGCCTAAGCCCCTCCTTAGGCCGTAAACCCCTTAAACAAGGCCAAAACAACCCAAACTTGTCTATAATGGCTTGGAAATAAATAGAGGAATTAGCCTAGGAGTGTTTGCACATTTAAAACAATCATTTTGGGTCATAAAAGAGAGTTTACGGCCCAAGCACTTGCTTAGGCCGTAAACACCTCTAAACCTTGTCTAAATGTCCCAAATACACTCCAAAATCACCCTAGGGCTTAACACATAAATTGGGGGTTTATCCTCTTGGGTTTAGATCACTTAAACATAAATAATGAGGGTGTAAAATGGAGTTTACGCCCCAGGCTCTTGCCAAGGCCGTAAACACCTCACTAACATGCAAAAGTGCCCCTAACACACTCCTAAAACACCCTTAGACTTCATACATAATTTAGGGACTTAGTATTTGGGGTTTGGACCAATTAAACAAAACAAAATGATGGGTCAAAAGGAGTTTACGGACCAGGCATGTACCAGGGCCGTAAACACCCTTAAACATGCCCAAAACATTAATTTTGTCCCCCAAATGGCCTTAGACTATTACCAAAATGCTTAGGAAATTACCCTCTACCACTTAAGCCTTTAAAAACACCAAAAGAAGGTATGCATAGGAGCTTACGGCCCTAATCTCCCTTGCTTATGGCCGTAAACTCCTCAAAGGGGCCATTCCATGCCTTAAACCCATTTACACAATTGATATTTGAGCCTAGCATAAATCTACAATGGATATGAGACACTTTAGCACACTAGATACCCTCACCATGAGTTTACGGCCGTAAACTCATGGTGAGTAGTCCCTGGGCCGTAAACTAAGTGTTAAAGGTTTACTCTCGGAGAGTAAACTCCATTCCTAGGTCATACATACCCTTAAACGCTACCCGGGACACCCAAACACTTAACCAAAGTGTTTTCCGCTCCTGTGAGCGCGTATATCTGTTTAATTAGTATTAAATATACTAATTGTATGTGAACATATGTTATCATATGTTAAATAGGTCATTGTGTGTGTTCAAGTCCTTGCGTGACACCGAACGCCCAAACGGCACCTTCGTCGGACCTACTTACACCAGGTGAGTTCATACCCCTGAATGAACCTTTTAAATGTTCTTACGTGTTTTATAGGGGGGGAATACAAGTTAAACATGCCAGTTATCATATCAATCACATGTGATTGATAACCCGCATGCACAAGATTTTACCACTATACACTGTTTTACCGAGTAGGACACTATAATGGTTTTCTAAAAAGGTTTTCATTGTTTCAAAACTCTTACTTATACAGTTTTGTCTAAATTCATTCTAAACTGATTTATGAAAGATTTCCAAAGGTTTTCAAACACGTTTTTACAAAAGAATACAAATTGTGATTTTCTCCGAATATAAAGGTTTTTCATTAAAGTTTCTCTTTCACGACGTATACTTTTACTTATTAGATACTGCTACTTCGCTTATACTTATTTTATACTCCTACTTAGTAACGCTTTCACTTATACTTGTAGTCGCTTATACCGATAGACACTCTTACTTCACTTATTGTCGTCTCTACTCCGTGATACGCTTATACTTGATCGACACTCCTACTTCACTTGCGACCGTTTCTACTTCACTTGTTCGACACTCTTACTTCACTTGCGACCGCTCCTACTTCACTTATTAGACACTCCTACTTCACAAGAATCACTTCTACTTGATACACACTCAACGTAGTTAGATGTATGTCTGTGCTTGTATCGATGCATATAAATAATGATTGAAGGACTTAGGAAGGCTTGTCCGCCCTATTTCCTTTTCTTCGTTGAGATGTGGTCTGGTGGGATCGGATGTCCATCCGAAGGTCGTTTGATTCATTAATTATATATTATGTACACAAGCATAGACATATGGGTTTACTTCAATCAGTTCAGTTAAGAGTCTCTACCTCTAGTCTACACTTACATTAGAAACCCACTATTGGGAAGTCTCTACCTCTAGTTCAGCACTTACACACTACCCACTAATTGGAAGTCTCTACCCACTATTTGGGATGCATCTTCAGGACACGACCTTCTCCGTCGTCTAGTTGGTAACCAGAGTCTCCTGTAGGGAGAGCGGACATTGTGTGTATAGATCTATACGTGATTGACAACCCTGCACCCAGACTGCTAGCTACAGTCCCGGCCTACCAAGCCAACGGGTGACAAATGTCACATTTTAGACGCTTGTAGGGCGTCTGGTACTCTAGTCAGTATGGTTACGAGTATCCCGGGTTACCTTATAATTCATTGGCTTTAAGGTAACGGTATTTCGCCAACAATTTACACTGTATGCTGGTAATTCATTTTCATAGTCACACTGTTTTGACCTTACAAGACGTATCTTTCATTTGATACTGTCTGGGGTCTGTCTCCTCTGTTTTGACCTTACAAGACGTATCTCTCATTTGATACTGTATGGGGTCTGTATCACTGTATTCACAGTATCCACTGTATTCACTGTATTCACTGTTTTAGACCTTGCTAGCCGTATCTTTCATTTGATATCGTCTGCGGTCTGTATTCACTGTTTTAGACCTTGCTAGACGTATCTTTTATTTGATATTGCCTGCGGTCTGTATTCACTGTTTTGGACCTTACCAGTTGTACCTTTCATTTGGTACCTTCTGGGGTCTGTGTCTCTATTTGTTAGACTGAACCAGGCGTGTCGTTCGTTCGATACTCTCCTGGAGTCTATGATTCCTTGCCTTAGTCAGCAGTCCTCACTGCTGAGGCATATGTTATTCCCTGATGTGATTTGCTTTCCTCGATAATCAAATTCAGTATTTTGATAATGATAGAAATTTAGGGAAAATAACTTTTTACCACATAACACTGACCAGTCTTGGTAGAAGACTGCTTTTATTAAAGAAAATATAGGATTTTCTGGAAAGAACTCTAATACACAGTAAACACTTAAACTACTACTTTTATTAAAGTTTTTTGAATGAAAACGTCACTAAATGCTTATGAACTCACCAGCATTTGTAAAATGCTGATACTCGCTTTTCAAATAACTTGTATTCTCAGGTTAGCATTAGACAGGTACATCCCGGAGCTGTTGATGAAGATAGCTTAGTACCGCGCAGTATTTATTCTATTACTTGTATTACTTTGATGTATTAATGTAACCATGTAAAACTATTACTATTAATGCAATGTTTTGTTGTACTTTGATTACTATAATGCATGTGTTGTGATACTTGACATGACGTCATCCACCCCAGAACGTTTCCGCCGTTCCGGTTTTGGGGTGTGACAGTTTGGTTGTTTATTGAAAGTTGAGGAAAGGATCCCATGGACCTCATTGGATGAGGTGACGAAAATTATTTGTTCAAGCCATAGGAATTCTGTCCAAGCCCCTTGAAAGAGGGGAATGGGCTGTTTGGTCACCAAACAAAAGGATTAGGGTTTCCTCCTTAAACCCTTGCTCTAGCACCAAGCTACTTCAACTATAAAAAGACCCTTAGCCTTAGAATTTCAGCCATGACATTCCTTTAGAGGCTTAGGGCCGAAATTCCACTCTTCTCCTCTCTCTCTCTCTCTCTCTCTCTCACACACACACACACACTCTTTATCCCTCTTCAAGATCCTTGGTTTCTAGGGTTTAGGTACGAAACATTAGAAGCGCGACACTTGTGGCTCTTGCTTCCAAGAGCCTTTCAAAAAGGAATTCAATATTGTTTGCTATAACAATATTTGAGGTTAGTTTTTCTTATCTTACAAATTAGTTTGTTCGTAGAAAAGTTTTGTAGATTAGCCATTGATAGTATGTTGCTATATTTGAAAAACATAGTTCCAATTAGGTTACATGTGCCCTAATCAATTGAAGTGTTTGATTGTTTTCCTTAAGGCGTTGTAGTTGTAACCCCAATAACCCATTAGTTATATTAGAGCATAGAGTTTTCTTTCATGTATTTGCACATTGGTTAATCAAAAATAAACCTGGTTTTGCATTTGTCGTAGCTCACGATGTGAGCTCAGTCATATCCGATTCTGTTTGCTGAAATCAGGTCTCACGACGTGAGTGTGGTCCAAATCCGAAAATCTGGATATTTTCTGCTTAATATGCTTTTGTTTGATATTTACTTGCTATACTTATCCTTGAAATTCAATTTTGGTGTATCTATGATGATAAAATAAAATCCTAAAAGTTAGGAGATAATTATTTGACTTGATTAATTATTTTGTGTTTAATATGATTGATTTTTTTAACATTTAAATAATAAATCTAAATATTAATTGAACTTAATAATTAATGTCAAATAATATTTGGTATTTTGAAAACTTTAAAATACATCCTTATGGTTCTTATTATTAATTTAATTAAGCAATTAATTAAAATACAATTAATAAATCCATAAAATGGTTTAAACTGAATTAAATTAAAAGCTTAATTTATTAAAAGATTAAACCCTTGCTACTTTAAAATGTCTTAAAATACACCTATACTATGTATATAATTAAAAGTTTATATATATATATATATATATATATATATATATATATATATATATAAGAAAAGTCAGTCAAATCATTAATTGAAATTGAATCCTATTCCAACCCATTGTTTAATTTGACTCCAAGACTCCAAGTAATCTCATAAGAATGAAGCAAATAAGTTGAAATTTTACCAATTTGTTTAGGTTGAAATCGAAATTGCTATGTTTTTATCTTGAATTGTTGAAATTGTTATGTTTTCTATTGATGTTATAGACTTATTGCTTGATTTGGTGAAATAAAAATGCCATGTCTCAATATTATTGTCTTTATTGACTTATCTTGAATGGTTGAAATTGATATGTTTCTAATGATGTTATTGAGCAATTTGGTATGCTTTTATTGAAGGTATTGGATGATTTGGTGAAATTAGTAGTTATTTAGTTTATATTAAATTGTATGTTACCCTTGGTGGTTTTCTTACAAAAAGACCAAGGCCTACTCCTAATAGATTTCATTTTGAGAATGAGATCTTCAACACGGTGGTGGACATGCAACCTATAAAATATCAGGATCGATTTAGTGAAACAACCACCCAACTACTAGAATACATGGGTGCTTTGAGCCCTTGTGATTCATTTGCACAATTTTGACAAATCAAAGTTGTTGAACTTGGGTAAATTGGGTAAGTTGCATAATTTTGACAAATCAAAGTTGTTGACATATTTTATGTGACAACCGTCAATTTTGGTCAAGCAAAGTGAACAAAAATCAACCAGGTCAACTCAACTCGTATTAGTATTTTAGGAGAAATATGACATTCCTTAATGTTATTAATATATTATTGGCAAGTCAAAATTCAAAGTATCTCTCTTTTTACCAATTATTGAATATAAACCCTAATTGGGGTTAGTAATGTAAAAATTCGATAATTCAATTATATATTATTTTGGTATAAATAATATTCATAACACAATCTAGTTGAGTTCATAAACTTTATATTATGTGACAAATTCATAACAAAGGTTAGGTATTCAGATTTTTGGTGAATTTATCACCGAATGCAACAGATTCTATACCCGACTTAAACACACAAACTTTAACAAAAATAATTAGGAATCATACTAACTTTCGTGTAATGTGTTATTATTTTTGAAGATAATGACTTTTATAATAATTTGAATTTAGATGATTCAAATTATGTAATTATACATCAATTTTACCACACTTTTTATAAAAAATCACTTACTCTTATAAAAATTACCCATTCTTTTTATAAAAATAACTAAGGAAACCACCTTTGTTTTATATGATTATTACACTTTTATAAAGTATTATTATAAAATTGAAAGAGACACACTTGAATATTTAATTCAAGAAAACACACCCTACTATCTCCCCCTCATACTCATCCCACCCCACCCTCCCTCCCTCTCTTCCCTTTATTTTCGGCCGAAACCCTCCCTCCCTCATCCCAACTTCTTCATATGTTCGTCTCTTTCCTCAAGAACAAGATCACTCTCTCGAGATTAATTTCCATAAGTTGGTTCTTGATTTTTTGGTAAGTTTTTCCTTACTAATCTAGTGATTATATATATATATATATATATATATATATATATATATATATATATATATATATATATATACTAGTTTTGTTACAATTACACGCATTAATATGTGTTAATATCCATATGATCTTTCAATCTTCAAGTGTTCTTAGCTTGAAATCTTTCATCTTCGCCTCTTTATCCACCAAGAAACACACTCAAGATGAGTTTATACCCATCATTTTCATCTTTATCCAAGTTTTAGGGGAGAATACAAGTAAACTTGTATAATTGTACAAGTTGTTATACATGCTTACTTTCATGTTGTATAAAAATATTATCTACATGAAATAATGTTATTACCTAGTATTATGAACATTTATGTGTGGCATGTTGTTTAAAATACAAATCTATGAAAAATGAGTAGAAACATGTTATATGTTCTTAAGAAAAAGTCATAAAAACATAACTATAAAAACTAGAGTTTTTATGAACAAAATATGACTTTTCTAGCAAAAATGGTTATAACCAAGTTAATAGACCATTTTTATGGGATATAAATCAAAATATGTTATTTTGGACATAGGTTATGTAACTAATTATAAATACCAAAGATTTGGTTTTACAAAAAGAAAACCTAAAAATCTATCATTTTATGTAAAAATTGGAATTTTCTAACAAAAATGGTCGTAACCAGGTTATGATACCATTTTCTTGAGATTTGACCTAAAATATGTTGTTTAAAACATATAAGGTTAGTTTGACCTAAACTTCACAAAAATGTAAAAATAATTTTTACAAAGTTTATAATTCAGTATTTACCATTTGGTGACGTAAAAATGTCAAAAACTAGAAAACTAACTTTATCTTACTAATAGTTCATATACTTGTGTTAGATGTATGATATATATATATATATATATATATATATATATATATATATATATATATATATATATATAAAGGTACAACGAAATATTTATAATAAACTATAATATGTATAGTTTATGGGTCATTAAATACTATTATAACATTTTGGGACAAGACGAACAATTATATAAAAGCATATAATTGTTATACACTATATTAATACTATGGAAAAATGATATTTACACATACAAGGGTTTTCAACACACAAACATAAATTTGTTGAAACAAGTATGTGAGACAAAGTCTTCACCGTACCTACCAGAATACACACGAAAGTCCTGAATTATAACCAGAATTTTGATAAGAGAGTGTGATACTTGTGTATAGATCTATACGGGACTGACAATTTCGCACCTAAGATGCTAGCTACAGCTAGACCGGCAGGTCTAGGGTGACAAATATCTAACTTTCCAACGCCTGAAGAACGTCGCAGCAGGCCACCTTCTTTTTAACATGGTTGTAATAACTCACTTGAGAAATCAACGATACATTTAGTTTACGGGGTGACATGCGTTCAAATGGTTTTATATAAGAATAAAACTATGTAATACTATTTTATGTATATAAATACTTATACATTTTTGGTCTTAGGGTTTTTAAGACTAAAACTCATTTTTAAGAAAATATTGGATTTTTTTGGAACAAACACTATCATTTTACAAGGAAAGAATTACATATTTATAATGGTTGTGTTTGCTTTGATCACTATTGTATATTATGTTTTGATACTGTTCATGAAGTCATCCACCCCCAGATGTTTCCGCCATCCTGGTTTGGGGGTGTGGCATTTTATCACTCTTGTATCAAAGATGAGCATTTTACTAGTTTGAAAGGAATTTCCGACATTTCTCGTTTGATGGTTAGTACGAGGAAACATCGGTCGTATCCTTTGGTTTATAAGCTTTTAAAATTGACTTTGATATTACACATAGCGACCACAAGTGTAGAATGATGTTTTTCGAAGATGAAGCTCTTGAAGACCGGCTTGCACAAGAAAATTGGCGATGACTTTTTGAATGACGCGTTGCTATGCTATTTTGAGACCGAAACACTTGTGAAAGTTGAGAATGAAAAAATAATGAAGTAGTTTCAGAATATGTCGGCATGAAGAGGACATATTTAAATTGTAATAGATCGTTGTTATGTTTTTAACTTTTTATGTAATGGATCGTGTTTTTATTAGACGTAATGAATTATTTTTTGGTTTTTATTATGTTTGTCCGGAAAAAAAATGTTCAGCAACACCTACCATCAATTCATGTGTCTGCCCCTATAGTCATGTATTAGGAATGTTTCATATTTCCAGCTTTTAGAGTTTGTTTAGGACTATTTGTAAGACTATTATATTTAACCCATTAGATGTCATATTTTATTCATTCCAACATCGTCTTTTCTCTCTTTTCTCCTTAGAGATCTAACAACAATGTAACCTTTTAATAAGAGTGTCGTTTTCATAGTGGTTTTTCTTGATTTGGGGTTTCCACTTTATATCGTGGGGTTTGCATGGTTGTTTAATTGAGTTTTCTCACATTAATAGTTGATCTATTTTATAACATTATTCATGATCGTAACAAACAACCAATGATCGATTATATTATTTTTATTCCAATGTTACTTTAACTGAAGACTCAACATCTTTTTGTGTCAAACTTTTTATCATAGTAAAATACCATGCTATTTGTAGATATACAGTGGCATACACCATTCCAAAGAGTTCCTTATTATGTTGATACTGATGGGTTTTAGTCATAAGACATCCTATGTGCTCATACAAACCCTAATGCTTGGATCTAGGTTTCTCTATTATATATGCAAGTTATCCAAGACTATAAACCCTAATTCTAGCATATGGAAATCGATATTAACATATAATTAGGTTTAAGATGTTACCTTGATTGTTATGTAGTAATAACAATCCCAATTCCTCCTTGAATTGACTTTGGAAGGCTTAGAGTCACAAGTGTCACTCATCTAATGGCTCACAAACACCATAAGCAAGAGGATGAAGAGGAGAGAGGATGGAGGATGCCAAAACCGTGTGAAAACCCTAGCAAGAAGCTTAGCCACGTTTTTGGTCCTTAAGGGATCTATATATAGTGAGGCAATTAGGGTTATCAAACATGGAAACCCTAATTTGGTTGCTTAAGCCCTAAGCAACCCATGGAGCCCTTTCCATAAGGCCTTGGACGATTTCATATGGGCTTCCCCCATAGAATTCGTCCACCTTATGATATAAGGCAATCCATGGCCCAAATTGCAATTATCTTATAATTACAATTCCAGTCCCTTAAGTTTAATTAATATCTTTTAGTCACAAAACTAATTACCAATTAATTATTGACTAATATTAATTAAACAATATGATTTCTCCTTTAATATATTATTCTCATAATATATTAATAAATCATATTTAATCCTTTCTCTCCATAATTCATCCTATCAAGTTGCTTTGGTGAAGGCAACCCAAAAGGACCATGCACCATCGGGTCAAGTACATACCAAAATAGTTATGGACTTAGACACTAATCCAACAGTCTCCTACTTGGATAAGTCTAATAACTATTCTGCGTATGACTTCAGATCCTGATCTGCAATCGTAGCTTTCCAAAGCCGCTGTCAACTCTGATCATATCAGATACGCGTGTCCTTAGATAAGGGATCATATATTCCTCCATTCTAGATATCATATGAGATACGATTTCAAATCATTCTCTTTGTACTATTTCTCGATTCCTAATTTATGACGACTGACTAATTGAACAAATCAAATTAGCCCTAGCCCGACCGAGCATTTACATTTGTTATCACAAAATCATCGAGGGGCCCAAAGATATCGCTTTTATCCTACCTTGGATAAAAGGAACGGATAAACTTTGATACAATGCTTGCTTGCACTTACTCACCGAATCACACACAACAATATGTTTTATAACACTAAGTTACTAGTGTGTTTACATATTATCAATGTGTAACTGATTTTCAAGATACAACTCACACATCTCGGTTTCAAGAATATAAGATGTTATCGTCTCACTAATCACTCGTGATACAATTCATGGAGCGATCCAAGTGAGCGTGGGTTTAATCCAATACTCAAATCATATTCATAAGCACTCATGAACGTTGCAGCAAACATTTGCTTATGTCTAATACTCTTTTAGATATTCCACACACCAATTCACGACAATCTTCATTCATACCTACTTCCAACATATGAACGACTGTGGCCCGTTCGAATAATTCGATTATTCTTAATAATTCAATTATTCTGGAAGTCAAAACATGCAAAGTGAAACACAAGAATAATACTAATCCCATATGGCCTCAAACATTTGATTATAAATAAAACTCCTTTTATTTATCACCATACCGATTACTCATTATTTGTCGTTTCGGGTAATCAACTTCTTACTTGAATTATTACACTTGTCCCATGCTCCTAGCATTGACACAATGTTTACCTATGGTTCTTACTTTTGTGAAATAGACAAATTGAACACATTTTCAATCATTCTCATTTCACAACTCCAAATCCTTTTTCATAAGTGAAGGAATATCAAATTCTTACTACTTATAAAATATGTTAGATTCTAACATTCTATGCAACGATCCTTTCGTAATGTCATTGCACCAAAGTCACAAAGACTACTGCCAATGATATTACAAAGTCCTCTAACGGAGATTGTTACAAGACAATTCCTTAGATATGATGTCTCTCACTCAAAGTACATTCCTTTGAACATCCTTTTGAATAGAAGTTTCTAATCTAGTCATAGATTTCTCAATATTCAATTCCCAATATGGACACACTTCCATATGTTCCATATGACAACTCATTCTTAATAGAATATTTTCTATTCATAATAGAGTTGATATGGTCCATCCAATATGGAAACATTTCCATATTTTCTAATACTATACTTCCAACTACTCACAAGCAACCAATCCTCGTCGAACTTTGGATTGTCCTTTGATAGTTGTTTAATTATTTTAGTCAAAACCAATTCTAGTCCCTTTTCCCTCTAAATGCGCTCGACATTTGGAAAATTTTAGAATGGTCAAACATTAAAGCATTTGCAATCGATCCTATAGCCGAAGCGTATGGGACACGACACATAATGTTTTATTTGCTATGTTCTCAAAATTCGAAGTGTGAAGAGGAACGCCGTAATCATAATCGAAATTTTAAGAACACACTATGTACTCTTGACTAAATTTATTAACATTTCTCAACCTAATCCTTTAGATTTGAGATGAAGCATAATATTCTCTCCCTTAATTATAGCAAAACAACTTTACAACCCTTACAACTTTGCAAGGTATAACTCTTGTTTTCTATAATTAATATTGCCAACTTGCAATACGTGCCTTAATAATCATACAATCATAACATTTATGCTCTCACTATCATGATGATTATCATAAAACATAACACTTATGTTCCCACTAGCTTCGACATGTATTCATAAACATCTTAACTTCCAGAAAGACAATACCTATTGAATTTCTTAAGTCCATGTTTCTAATACTTAGTGCTTTGATAATCTTTTATCAAGGCTTCTTGAACTTATACACCTTTGCCTTAGATAGTTCATATGTATGTCTAAACAATTAAGACTAATTGCCAAACCTCACAATTCAAATCATGGAAAGGGATACCGTAACCATAATCGAATTTTGAGAATGCAATTTTACAATCACTATCTTCTTAAAATCTTTCTTAGTGAAAGCATTTCCTCACAATCATTTTCATGAAGGAGGAAATCTTATGACACTTAGATTTGAGCGGTGTATGTGTTCCTATCCATGTGAATTTGTTAAAACCAAAGTTTACGAAAAATTCAAACTCATATGGACCGAACTTTCTTAATCTTGATTTCTTGCCTTATGGTAGAACAGCTGCCCACCACGTCTTCCAAGTAGTTAAGCGGCTCACCTTTTCTTATCAATGTACTTTCCATTGATCAAGGTCCTTGCCTTTTAATGCATTCAAATGAGAACTCATAGGACTCAACTGCATAATTAACTCGATTCGATTGGCATAGAAACAAAATAATGTCAACACAATAGGTTGTAAACCTCAACTCGTGTGCTAGTGATGATCGATAAGGTTTATTTGATTTGTTCTTGAAACCTTTCAAGACCATTAAGACTCCCACTGACTCCTTGACATATAAGATTCTCTTGTCAATAAACATTTCTTGACAAACAAATATTCAAGAGTTAGTGTAGTTTTTATCAAAACACTTCATAAATTGGTCCTAGTTGGTCTTTGTCTTATCCAAGACATCACAACTTTCCACATTTGATGATTGTTATAAACCTTCTTAACACTTATCACTCAATGTCACAATCTTAACTTTAAGACTTGTTTTGGAACGAAGTATGATTGACTTCTTGATTTAACCATTTCTCCAATCCTTGATTCCTCTTCTTAAACATACAATTGTACTAAGACTCACTTAGAGGATCAATTGAGATATGATTCTTAATCATTAAGTCCTATCATAAAGCAAAAGAGCTACTCTCCCTTCTTCTTAGAATGGAGAAACTTTTATCTTTCTGCCTACTTGATTCTTCTTATTCGTTTTGCTATCGATTTAAACCTTTTCAATCAATTCATAATTACACTTAATCTTGTAAGTATAATCATATTTACTAAACCTTTAGTAAATCATGATGAATATCATTGTTACTCTTATGGTGGACTTGATCAACACGCAACTTTGTGTGCTCGATATCCTAGTCCTTCACTTGACACTTTGTCAATGAATTAGTCTAATTTCCAAATATGAGATTTCTTATTCATCGTGCAACCAAGTTGCATGATTCCAAGTTTCTGTCCAATTGAAACTTGGGCGATGAGAAACTCTCCATATTCGGTAAACTCTCGACTTTCCATAAATAACATAATAAGAACCAAATCTATTATTGCTAATAATAGAAACATTCAAACATCAATTTTTTTCATATACGCCATTGCAAGGATAAATAAATAATATAAAAATCAAAATTTATTTTATTGCGGAAAAATTTGTCCTTACAATGCAATTCATTGAAAAACTATGCTAATACATATTTCTAATTCTATTCAATTCTAACTCTAAGTAGTAGCTCAGGAATCTAATCTTCAAGTAATGCGATCGAAATCCATTTCTTCACGGTTAGATTCTGCTCACTACTTCCCTTAAGCTTCCTTTCTTTTCTTCGATCCTACAAAACATCAATTTTAATCTTATCACATTATGTATTAAGAATCTAGAATAGGAGCTTAAAAGAGTTAGCCAATGGATTTTACCTAAAGCAGAGCCATACGTTTTGACTCTCCCATCTCTTAGGTAAATGGGGCAGCTTCGTCTCCAATGCCCTTTCTCTTGGCAATAAAAGCAAATTGACTCTTTTGGAACATGACATGGAACTACTTCAGACATTGCCTTTCTCTTATGATAAAACTTTTCTATCATAGCATGTCTTTCGTTGCCATTGTATATATCCATAGAGGTCTTGAAGGCAGATTCACCAATCAACTTTGCTTTTCTATTGTGCCAAACCATTGCTGATTCAGCAGCAACAAGCATATAGGTGAGATCTATAAGGTTCACGTCGTAGTTCATCATATAGTACTCTCTTACGAACTCACTATATGAGTTAGGAAGTGACTGAAGAACCCAATCAACAGCCATTTCCTCGCAGACAACGGATCCCAACATTCTTAACCTATCAATGTGTGACTTCATCCCTAGGACGTGTGCACACACCGACTTTCCTTCTTTATGTTTACTTGCCAAAAGGGCTTGAGTGATCTTGAAATTTTCAAGCCTTTGAACTTGTGGGTTAGGGAGAATAGTTGGAGGAGGAGAAGGAAGAAGTGAAGTATGATTTCATGTTCCTCGATCGAATCGTGGAATATCATCTTCATGTGGAATGCTTGTTCCACGAAATTTGAGAAGACCATAGTTGTCGAACTCTGACATCTACAAAACGGGAGAAAACAAATTCAAGTTAGTTGATTGATTGAGTCCTTAGTAAATCACCCAAATGAGATACTAAGGCTAGGACCCAACACAATATTCTACAACCTAGAAAAGGGATGCCGTAATCTAGTTGCAGAATATTTGAAGGTAAGTGAATGACGATTCACTAATTTCCACCATGAAAAACGAAAAAGAAATTTAAGTTTTAAATCTATGAAAACTCCTAGATCCTTTGAGATTCATTGAACATTTCAATGGCATGTTTAAATCTCGATATGCCCCTCTTGTTTGTGACTGGGATGCCGAGGATCACAAAGCGGGTGTGAATAACCATGCAAACTTACATGGTGCCCTCACATGTAACAGTCACCTATTCGATGTGCCGGTAAACCACACACGCTCCACCGAACTATGAAAAACATTGAGTCACCCTTTGCTACCTTTGCTTAGAACCATTTAGTGTGCCGGTAAACCACACACGCTCCACTAACGTCTTCGCAAGGGCACAAAGTGTAATTTCATGGAATTGCATCAATTCACTTTTGCCTAAGTAACTAAGATTGGGAATTTGAAAAACATTTAGTTACTTTTGTACTTCATTATACTTATAATGGAAGGTTTCGTCCTATCCTACCCGTTCGGCTAACGACCCTCCACTAGTCAAGAGTGCGGTGGGTAAGAGTGGATACCCATTCAATCGCCATTTTATAGGCAATTTCCTTAAACACCCCTTATAGACCAGCTTCGTGAATGAGGCCTACTAACGGTAAGACTGACTTTTACTCATACATATATATAATGTTAGACTTTTAATGTTATATATAGTATAGGGTGTATTTTACACTTTTAAAATACTAGGTGGTTAAATTTAACAGTTATACTTTTAATTCAATTAAATTGTAAACCAAAACTTTTATGGATTTATTAAATCTCTTTTAATTATACACCTTAATTAATTAATAAAACCATAAGGGTGTGATTTGAACTTTTCAAAACAATACTAGGGTTTTAGAATTTAACATTCCTAATTAAACTTTTAATCAACTTTTAAATTCCAAAACTTAAGGGCAAGTTTTGAAACATTTCAAAACATTAGGGTTTAGAATTTAAATATGCATCAAAATTAAACTATTAATTCAAAATTTAAATTCCAAAACTTGAGGGCAAGTTTTGAAACCTTTTCAAAACAATAGGGTTTTAACTATTTAAATTTCAAAACAACACAACTTTTGGGTTCAAATTTAAACTATAAAACCTAAAGGGAAAAATATGAAACTTTTCATAACAACAAGGATCAAATAACAAATAATTTTAATTAACATTTAATCACATAATTATCCATATTTGATTTATTAATTGATTTCTTGCAAAACAATTTACCAATTTAATCAAAATAATTAATCAATTATCACATAAGGAAACAATTATCTTATTAATTGATAAATATCTTCAATTAGATCAAGAATATAGTCAAATATATCATAAAATTGGATTAATATTGATCTAATGTGATAAGGTAACTATCCATAAGCAAAAACAGCAAGAAATCGCGAAATACCCTCCATCTGACGAGCCGACTCGCCGAGTCAAGCCTAGACTCGTCGAGTCACATGGACTCGGCGAGTTCAGCTATGGACTCGGTGAGTCCAGCCTCCAGAACACCAAAAATCAAAATTTTCAGATATACAATGCATCAACACAATTGAAACCAGGCTAGGCTCTGATACCACTGATGGGTTTTAGTCATAAGACATCCTATGTGCTCATACAAACCATAATGCTTGGATCTAGGTTTCTCTATTGTATATGCAAGTTATCCAAGACTATAAACCCTAATTCTAGCATATGGAAATCGATATTAACATATAATTAGGTTTAAGATGTTACCTTGATTGTTATGTAGTAATAACAATCCCAATTCCTCCTTGAATTGACTTTGGAATGCTTAGAGTCACAAGTGTCACTCCTCTAATGGCTCACAAACACCATAAGCAAGAGGGTGAAGAGGAGAGAGGATGGAGGCTGCCAAAACCGTGTGAAAAGCCTAGCAAGAAGCTTAGCCACGTTTTTGGTCCTTAAGGGATCTATATATAGTGAGACAATTAGGGTTATCAAACATGAAAACCCTAATTTAGTTGCTTAAGCCCTAAGCAACCCATGGAGCCCTTTCCATAAGGCTTTGGACGATTTCATATGGGCTTCCCCCATAGAATTCGTCCACCTTATGATATAAGGCAATCCATGGCCCAAATTGCAATTATCTTATAATTACAATTCCAATCCCTTAAGTTTAATTAATATCTTTTAGTCACAAAACTAATTACCAATTAATTATTGACTAATATTAATTAAACAATATGATTTCTCCTTTAATATATTATTCTCATAATATATTAATAAATCATATTTAATCCTTTCTCTCCATAATTCATCCTATCAAGTTGCTTTGGTGAAGGCAACCCAAAAGGACCATGCACCATCGGGTCAAGTACATACCAAAATAGTTATGGACTTAGACACTAATCCAACAGATACATCCAACCAATTATTCTAGAAGCTAGCTATTTAGTTAGGTGTTTTTGCTTTTTCGAAACAAAAATTTATAAAGTGTGTAGACCATATCTGTAACCCTCTGTAACGAAAGAGGTGGACCAAACGGATGCAGTCAGTAATAAAAAACATGTTTGTTTTTCAACATATGCAAACTACTGCAGTAAACTGAAATTTAAATAAACTAATTTTATAAACTAAAAATAGTTCTGTTATACCGAAATTTTAATAATTCTATTCTTAAAACATTGAAAGAATACTAAAAAGAACATGTAAAAAATATGAAGTTTCTAAAAAAATGTAATATAAGAAATCTGTTTTATTCTAGAAAAAAACTAATTTTGAAAAATATAAAAAAAATAATAAAAATAATAAAATTAAGAAATATTACAAACGATGTCTACAAAGTTTGTAAAAAAATTACATGTTAAAATAGATGCAACCGAAACTGAAAATAATATTAACAAAAACGGTAAAAAAAAATAAAAAAAAATCAAACTGTTTTTTTTTAAGTTATATATAATTGTGGAAACTATAAAATGAAATTGTGTCAAATCCGTAAATCAAAGTTAAAAAAAATCAAGGTTTTAAAAAAAATTATACCAAAATTCGGACAAAAAAACTTGGAAAAAAATTGAAAGTTAAAGAGATAAGTGAAGTGTTGCGCCGCGCTAAACACGCATGGATGTTTTGTAGTCTGAAACTTTTCAAAAAACAAACTTTTGCGAAAGAGTAAGTGTTGTGTCATATAACAAAAAATAATTTGAAAAGTTTTTTAAAAAAAAAACAAAAAACACCTAGACGTAAGACTTAGATGTTGTTGACTCTTTTTGATTTAGTGGAGTTAACATTCTTACCTCCAGACACTTTTTCTTATGGTCATTCATCCTCACACTCAAACAAGAAAAATGTCTGATTTGGAAGTTGTTGGAAAAATGTCCACAATGCTAGCAAGAATCAAACTCATTAGAAGTAAAAAAGAAAAAGTAAAACTAATGAGATGTGTGGATGTGTTTTGGTACTAATGATATTGATTTATAAACATTTTAGATCTTTAAACTAACACACTTGTAGGTTATTTATAGTTAACTAAAAAGTCTCACACTATTATGATTGAAAATATAACAAAATTACGAATTTACCCGTTACTTATTGTAAGATTAAAAAGGATTTCACTATAACTTTATAAAAAGACTAGTTTATAATCTGTGGGAATTATTGTTATAAAATTAATTAAACTTTTATAGTAAAAAATTCAAAATTATTAATCATTTTTTATATAAAATATTAATTAAACGATATTTTTTAATTATATAAAATTATAATCGTTAATTTAAATAAATATGTGACTTTATAATTTGTATTAATTTTATTTTATTTTTTATTGTAATGTTATTAATTTAATGTAAATAAGGTGAAAAATGTAAAATTTGAAATGGAGAATAATAGGTTCATAAGAGCATCTCCAACCCACTCCTATTTTTCATTGTTTCCTCTATTTTCTTCCCCTATTCATCTCCAACTCTATCCCATTTATTCCCCTATTTTAGGAAAATGAAAAGTATAACACCAT
The DNA here is from genome assembly GCF_051521515.1 of Lactuca serriola. Lineage (NCBI taxonomy): Eukaryota > Viridiplantae > Streptophyta > Magnoliopsida > Asterales > Asteraceae > Lactuca > Lactuca serriola. Next base: position 275,075,884 of record NC_136412.1, on the reverse strand, counting down.
ATTTGGTGTTATACTATTTGATGTTATACTATTCATTTCCTCCAAAATGAGATGAACTTTGAGTTGTCGATTTTAGTCCCTGTTTTTTATATTTATACACTTCTAGTTTATTTTCATCTACTAATTATGATTTAAATGTAATATTTAATACTTATAATATTGTGTTATATATCAAATTATATTAATTAATTATAAATATAAAGTTTGTTTTTTGTTTATCAAATTCGTATTAAAATTTAAATACACATTGAATTTTTAAAACACAATAACTATTTTACAAAAGCTTATAATTAAGTGTTATAAATATAATCTTATTTATTTAATATTATTGTAATGAAAAAAATATAGATTATATATTTGTTAAAACCAAGTTAATAAAAAATGTATGTTTGACAATTTATATAAGTTAGAAAAACGGAATATATTTTTTGGGGTAAAAATTGGATAAAAATAGAATAGGGTTGGAGATGAAACACTATTTACCTCATTTTTATTCCATTTTTTTGTGAAAAAATGAGAGTGGTTTGGAGATGGTCTAAGTGACATGACATTAATTAATAAGCATGATAGAATGACACGTGACAAAAGAAAAATCAACTTATTCTTTTATTAGAATAGCGAGATTGTCTTCCATTTGCCCTTTAGTAATTTTAACCATTAGTTCCCTTAAACCTAAATATAATCACTATAACTTATGCCTAGATTGAGTGTTTTAAAATTGTATATCACTTTTTAAAATCGAAAAGAATACAAAAAACTTAAATGAAAGTGATAGAAGGGAAAAGAAGAGACGAAGAGGGGGAGAAGGGTTTGAATTAGTTTGTGAGGGAGTTCACCACTTTATCCCACATCGCATCCTTAGAGAAAACAAATAACTTTGGAGTGCTTATATAAACCAATCAACTTGTAAGCTGAAAGGCATGCAACCATGTGGTGAGCACAAAGCGAACTATTTTTTCGCCTTTTACTAAAGAATACCGTGTGTTCGCCATTTATAGTGGCATACGCTTATTTTTGGAGAGTCCCTTTTGATTAAAGGGCTCCAACCAATGTTATTAGTTCAAAATTTTCAGTATATCTAACATATATTTTGCATAAGTTGGTTCTTTTTTACATCGAAAATCATCAAAAATCTTCCTATCTAATAAATAAATAGTGTTAACATGCTTTTGTCATGTGTCAAACAGTTAACTCAATATTACGCCACATGTCATTGTTTTGCTTTTCCAATATTAATTTCATAACCAAAATTACCAAATACTAATTACCAATTTACCAAACTCATCGATTTCAAATCCTAAAAATTTGCACATTTTACTTAAATTAATAGTCTGTAATCCATAAAATCTGGTTTTTAAATTTTAAATTTCAATAACATCATCTGTAAATAAGGAATACAATAAATTTGTCCAACTAAAAATCAGGTATCAAAACCTTAATTATCGGTTAACGCTAATATCTCCTGATTTAATAATTTTCTGGACGATTGGCAAATGAAAAGTATACAAATATATACTTTCATATGATAAGAAAGCCTTCACAGTTTTGTCATTTGTCTTATTCCTATTTCTTATTCCTAATTCTATTCCATATTCTGCTACTAAACAAGTTCAACACAACAAATATTCCATCTGTTTCTTCATGTTTCCTGTTTCTTACTGTTTGTTTCTTCACATCTTCAAATCTACCACCGCTGGAAACACGAAGACAATAGAAAACAATGACACATTAGTCCTTATAATAATCTTCCAATTTCGGTTTGCTTTCTCATATTCTATCACACGAAATCACATTGAAAAACAACAAATGAACCTATTATTTCTTATTATTTTCTTATGTTGATTACTTTTTATATGTTGATAACAACAATGTAGTTTTGTAGAATTCTAAAAGTATAATGTTCAAATAAGAAATATATTAAACTGTGTTGTTGTCAGTAGACTAAATTCATGAGTTTCCATCCTCCTTTTTTTATTTTTTGAATCGATAATCATGGATTTGTCTCACTAACTTATTTTTAAGTATTCATCACATGTGTTTCTTGACTAAATGACCATTTTACCCTTTTTATTTTTTCCAATATAATTTGATTTTTTTTCTAATAACAAAAATCACTTTCTGTTTGAGTTGTTCTTGGAAAATAAGTTATATAGTTTATTTTGGTTCCCAGTTGATTTTCATCCGAACTCACATTTGGCACCAACTGATGGTAGCCATTGCAATGGCCTTTCATTTTCAAATCAATTTTTTCATGAATTCAAAAACATGAGGGTAAAATAGGATTCAAAGGTATGAGGATTTATATAAAACTTTGTTCTTCAAAGGACAAAGAAAATTTTCTATAATTTATTATAAAGTATTATCTAAAACTAAATAAGTACAACATTCTTTTGTGTAAATTTAGTCAAGAAAACACAAAATCCCACAAAACCCACTAAATAATAATAATCAAAGACACGAAATTCATCATAGCTTGACAAAGTAGGATCTATTTGAACCGAAATACGAAACTTAAAACGTAAGGAAACATAATCTTAACAGAGGAGAAAATAAGAAAAGTTTAATGTACTCGAACCAAGCGGAAACTTTGAAATGTCAAAATAAAATTAGATACCGGGAATTATAAAATTTTAGAAGATATGAGAGATAAATTTGGGATTTAATTTTGCACCACAATAAAAGGTTAATACTAACATATTAACTCTTCAACCCCAAACCATTTCCGTCTTCTCCAAAAATATAAAGTTAATTTGTTACCTGTTAAAATTGCAGCTTCATACGATCTTCATAGTTGAATATATCTCCAAAGTTCCTCCTTTCATTTTTAATTGGAAATCACAGCAAATCGCACCTCTTGCTGTGCACCGATTTTCTTTCGAACATTTTCAAGGAGTTCGATCTTTTTGGTGTTATTTTTCATTTTATCTTTTAAGAAATCATATGAACAATCCTGGTTAGGGATGAGCATTAGAACCGACGGAACCGGAACCGGAACCGGACCGGAACCGAAATCGGAATTGGTAATAAGGTCGGTTACAGGTTCTTCATTTTTATGAAAACCGGTCCCGGTTCTAAAAACCGGAACTGGTTTAACATTTTTCCGTTTTTTAAAATGAACTCACTCATATGAAGTCGGAATTATTTGATTTTTTTCTAACATGTAATTTGGAGTTTGTAATTCATTTTTGACTATACAAACATATGTTTTTGTTAGATATTGAATCGGATACATGCCCCGAAAGAAAGAATATCGACGCTGTGTTTTTTCTATTTCAATTTTTTTTTGTTTTTTTGAATATATCCCATTTTTTTAAATGAGCATAACTCATTCATATGACGTTGGAATTACTTAATTTTTTTTCTAGCATATAATTTGGTGTTTGTAGTTCATTTTAGACTATAAAAACACTTAATTTGGTTAGATATTGAATCAGTTATAGACCCCGGAAGACATCATATCAATGCTACGTATTTTCTGTTTCAGCATTTTTTTGGAATCTGTGCGGCTTTTAAAATTAGCATAACTCACTCATATGAAGTCGGAATTATTTGATTCTTTTTTCATCGTGTAATTTAGTGTTTGTACTTTAATTTAGAATGTAAAAAGTCTTAATTTTGTTAAGTATTGAATCATTTACAAGCTCCGGAAGATAGCATATTATTTATAATATTTCAACTGGTTCTAATTTGAAAAATAACCGAAAAACCGGGACCGGAACTGGAACCGGCGCTAGATCCGGCGGTCCGGTTCCCGGTTCTTATAATATAAGAAAATCAGTTCCGGTTCCGAACCGGTCCGGTTCTAAAGCTCATCTCTAATCCTGGTATAACCCCACTTATTCATGCCTAATTTAAAGTTATAATATAGCCCCTTTACTTTTAAATAATACAATCTTTGTATTTTGTTTTTAATTTTTTTCCTAATAGGTTTTTGGAACTGTATAATTCCTTTTTTATCTTCAAATTATTTTTTTTAGCTTGAATCATAGATATGTTTATAACTTTTAGTTAGTTAACCCAGATTAATATTATAAAAACTAATTTACAAAAACTATATGATTCATCTTCAAGTTTTTTACAATCCTAATTACACTATAAATTGTTTTGCTTAATTTTCCATTTTCTATTTATAATATAAATACATAAAGGAATGAAATGGACAATTGAATGAATCAAAACATTACCATTTATACAAAAAATGTATACAGATTTTGTTTATAAAGAAGTTTTAGAAATTTAGAAATTGTTTGTAAAATATTAGTTCTCATAACATAACATGTTTTATTATTATTGTTAATAAGACTTTGTTAATTTTTCTTATATAATTCCTTATTTTTTTTATAATATATATGTTTATTTTAAAAAAAAAAAATTCTTAATTTCTGATTAATATATCATTTTCATTTTTTAACCATGGTTCCCACGGGTTATAAACTAATGTCTTATAAGAAAATGGATCTTGAAACTCTAACCAGCTATATAGGCCTTAACGGAACATGATTTATTTATTAGTGTATCTGGAACTCAAAAACAACTAGTTTTTTTTGATAAATTAGGTCACTATGGATCGGAAATGATCATCAAACTTTCGCAATTTACATAAGGGGTTAGCTAAAAAGACACCTCATTTTACCATATAGACACCTTAATTAATTTTTTCAAATACTGTAAACTTGTGTGACAAAGCACGGAGGGGAGGTTCATCTGATGGAGTTTGTCAAGTCAAAATAGAGAAGTTGAATATGAAATCAAAGATAGTTTCATTAACTAGAATAAACAAATGAGAGAAGACTCAAACGATTGATGCCTTCCTGCCCAAGCTAACAATTCTGAGAATGAAAAATGTTCCAGAATGATCCCCACACACTCCGACATCAGCCTATATAAAATATTATCCCCAAGTGCACAATAACAAACTCAATGTCCCTTCACCTTATTTCTCCAGTGGTAAACCATCCACGCAGTGGGCTTGGGCTGATCAACTGTGGGCTGGACATTTAGATTCATGGACTGTTCTTTATCAGAATCTAAATTCGGCTTGGTGTTTTGTTTGTAACTCGATCAAAGCCTCCAACATGGAAAAAAGGTGAAAAAAGAAACTCTTTATGTATAGGAATCATGGCAACAAATTTTGGAAAGAGAAACTATTCATTTATAGGAATCACTGCAACAAATTTAGAAACTTGGAGGCAATTTGGGATCAAATGCAACATCTAAAGCTGCACTCATTATTAAGGTGGCAATTACAGATTTTTCAAAAAAAAACATATTCATTCTTGTTGTTGATTGCATATATGTAAAAGCTATAAGCGAGTCACGACTTTTGTTTGTTTATTAGAAGTAAAAAGTAAAACTCATGAGATGTTTGGATGTGTTTTGGCACTAATGATATTGATTTATAAAAGTTTTAGATATTTGAACTAATACACACCAATTCACGTTATTTATAATCAAATAAAATATTTCACACTATTATGAGTAAAAATAAAACAAAAATACAAATTTACCAGTCACTAGGTGTAATATTAAAAAGAATTTCACTATAATTTTATAAGAATATTGTCTTCCATTTGCCATTTAGTAATTTTAACCATTACTTCCCTAAATAATCATACTTTATGCCTACATGGAATATTTTAAAATTGTATATTTTGTTTGAATTATTTAGTATCTTGTAATCACTTCTTAAAATCCAAAAAAAAATTACAAAACAATTAAATCAAAGTAGTAGAGTGGAAAAGAAAAAGACAAAGAGAGAGGAAGAAAGGTTTGGATTTATTGGGGAGCTTATCCCACATCGCCTTCTCAGAGAAAACAAATGGTTTTGGAGTGATTACATAAACCAATCAACTTGTAACTTCAAAGTCACAAAGCCATGTGGTGAGCACAAAGCGAACTATTCTTTCGCCTTTTACTAAAGAATACCGTATCCTCGTCATTTATAGTGGCATATGTCTATTTTTGGAGAGTCTCTTTTGGCTCCAACCAAATTTTGAAGTTCTAAGTTGTTAGTATATTTAATTGCTCATTTTGTGATAAAGTATTTTTTTGAGTGCCTACAACTTAATCTACTATTGGAATTCATGTTCTAATGAAAAAAAATAATGGTTTCATTTAAAAGCAATCATATCTAACAAATGGTTAATTCTTAACGGGTTAATGACATAGAAAGACAACGTAGTTTAGGGTCTGTATACATTAAGGTAACGATGTTTTTTTTCGTACACATTTGTCAATTGAACTTGTAGGACATGTACATATTAAGGTAATATGATAGATGATCTTAGGTTTTGTTGATTTGGCATATTACGTTGCATTATGTCGTATTACGTGGAATTAAATGAAATTACTTGGCATTTTTTACACATTATATGAATGGTAATTTGAATTAGGGATCATAAACAAAAAAACCCACCGCTTTCGTTCCTTCGTTCCCCTCTCTCTTCGTTCTCAATGTCGAACCTTTGTAATTGAAATCCCTTTCTGTTTCTTCGACTGTAATGACGAAGGCATCATCCCTGATCGTAGATGTACACTATAATGGTGTATTTGCCCCAACCCCCTTGTATATTTCGACCCAGACATCGCATCTGTACGATATGTTGACTTCAATACTATGGTATTTTCAGATTTCATTACATTCCTTGAAAAGCTCACATAGAAGATCAACTGCAAGGATGTTTACTACTGTCTTCCACATGAAAGGTTGAGTGAAGGGTTAGGAGTAATTCAGAATGAAGGAGATTAGAGAGAGTTCCTAGAGGTTGGGAATGGAAGCCAAGAAAAAAGAATTAATGTATTGATCAGTACAATGAACCCATTTTTGATTGGATCGAAGAGGAGAATCCTAATGAATATGATTCGGTTGTAGAGGATGAAGACGAAGTTGATGATTCTACATTTTCGGACGCTATTTTACCTGACCATAAAGAGGATGAGGTGGTGTCAAGTAGGAAACCACTTGATGATTCATTTCTTAATGCCCTTTGTCCTAACAAGAAATCAAAAGATGGTTCCGACACAGATGCAACAGACGAAGAAGTTGATGTGAAACCAATGTATCTTGTCCATGATCCAAACCAAAATTGGAAGAAGATGGTTCCTATACTAGGTATGAAGTTTTCTGACCACGATGAGCTTAAATGTTTACTAAGTAATTATGTTGTGAGACATGGATATAATATATGGTATGAAAAAAGTGATAATAACAGGTTGGATGAAGGATGAACATTCTTTTCAAATTAAGTCACTGAAAGATGATCACAATTGCTCCAGGTCATTCAAACATGGAGCAATTGTGAGTTATAGGTGGATCGGGAAGCATTTTGTTAATGAAATATTACAAAGACCAATAATGAGCTTAAGGAAAATGAAAGCTAAAATTTCCAAAAAATTTAATATTATTGTTAGTTTGTGGCAGTGTAGGAATGCAAAAAGGTTTGCATTGAGTAAGATTGAAGGTACTTTGGTTGAGCATTATGAAAGGTTGTGGGATTATGGTGAGGAGATTATGAGGTCTAACCCAGGGTTTACAGTAAGAATGGATGTGGACATCATGCATGACTCAACTACATATTTTTCAAAGTACTATGTCTGCTTCAAAGGTGTCAGGGATGGTTGGATAGAGGGATGTAGAAAGGTGATTTGTGTAAATGGCTGCTTCCTGAAAGGCTTGTGTAAGGGTGAGCTTCTTGCAGCAGTGGGTAGAGATGCGAATAACAACATCTACCCTATCGCGTTGGATGTGGTAAATGTTTTGAATAAAGTTAATTGGAAGTGGTTTCTTGACATTCTCATGGATGACATTGGAGGGGGAAATGGTAATGGACTTACCATCATTTCAGATGGACATAAGGTATTAGATTGCTTTCTTTTTGCTTTTTGTTTTTTACTTTTAATTTGTTTAACATTAAGTTTTACATTCACCAACATGTTTTAATTTTGACAGGGATTGTTAGAAGCTGTGAAAGAAAGGATTCCAGAAGTTGAGCATAGGCAATGTGCTAGGCACATCTATGCTAATTTTAAGAAGAAGTTTGATGGTGAACATTATAGGAAATTGTTTTGGGCTGCTGTAAATAGTACCATTGTACCAAAGTTTGAAGAAGCTATGGATGGAATTAAGAAATTAGACCCCAATGCCTATGATCATCTTATTGACAGGGAACCAAAATCTTGGTCAAAGGCTTTCTTTGTAGAAGGGAGGAATTGTGATGCTATGGAAAATGGTGTCTCGGAAAGTTTTAATAATGCAATCAGGGATGCTAGAAGAAAGTCGATCATCACAATATTGGAAGAAATAAGGATTTGGGCCATGGAAAGGATTTATAATCAAAGGATCATGGGTGAAGAGTGGGATTTGGATATTTTCCCAACAGTTAGAAAGGAGTTATGTGACAACTGGAAAATTTCATGTTAAGCAAGGTTTGAAATGTGTTTATGTATAAGTACAACCACAATGTATCCTTGTTGCAATAAAACTTTGAAAGCCAAAAGGGCATTGTTTGTATAAGTATATATATATATATATATATATATATATATATATATATATATATATATACATACTTTGAAAATCATATTCGTAATAAACACTTAAAAGTGAAGCCAGGTCAAATAGTTAGGATTTGATGCATGATTTATGCAATGCCTTTGATATTTCGGATTTGGGGACCCAAGAATATGAGATTTCAGTTATACTAGGCCAAGATCATATGCTTAGGCTGAAATCACCCTTAGGCCGAAAACACCCAAGATCCAAACCACTAGGACCAAAAACACCATTTGTGGAGGGATTAGGACCGAAATCACGTGGGGTATAAGGTGATTTCGGTCATGCCTTGGCCGAAATCACCAATTTGATCTTTCCTAAGGTGATTTCGGTGGGAATATAGAGATAAGAAGTTGACTTTATGACTTGATGCTTTACCCTTTACCCATGCAAAACAATACCCAACATATATCAACGCAATTAACCAACGGTTAACCAAGCAAATATCCCATCAACTTCTACTCCTTATCTTTGGATGAGATCACCTCCACAAACCCCACCATTTCCCGTTTACTTCCTAATACTTCATATTATCTCAAGAACTAAGCCGAAATAATCTTCCAAGTTCAAATCCTCCAAGCTTGTTCTTAGAATTTGGTAAGTGTTTCTTCAAAAGCTAGTGTATTTATACACTTTCATGTTAGTTTCATAATATTTACACATATTATTATGTGTTAAAACTCTTAGGATAATATCACCTTCAAAGAGTTCATCAACCACATTCAAGTGTTTAGGCCTAGAAATCTTCACACCATATCTTCAAAACAACTCACAAATCCACTCAAGGTGAGTTCATACCCCCATATTTTTGAGTTTTTCATGTTTTAGGGGGGGGGGGAATACAAGTCAAAAAAAATTTTATCATACAAATATTTGCATGTTTCATCTTTATGTTAAAGTATAAGCCATTATTTGCATAAGATGTGATTATTACTAACTTTTGTACAAATATTTGTGATATATTAGTTTTCAAATGCAAAACTAACAAAAACAAAACATGATCTATGTTATAAAAATCATGAAAAAAAATTATGATTTGTAAAACTATAAGGTTTTTGGAAGCTTTTTACCAAAATATAGTTTTTCTAACAAAAAGGAGTACATTCTAGTTATTTCACTATTTTGTGGGTTACAACCCAAAAATATGAAGTTTGGCCTTACATTTTGAAACTAAACAAGATGATTACTATGTATTTATATAAATGATTATACAAATGTTCTTGACAGACAAACATAATAAACTATAATTCGTATAGTTTGGGAGTCACAAAACTACACTATCATTTCAGAAGAAACATATAATTATTTAAAGGTATAATTATTCCATTTACAAGAAAAAGGAGTTTTCAGTTCACGTAAATTGATTGATACTAGTTGTGAGACATTTGGCTTCACCGTACCCACCAGAGTACACATACTAAGACCTGCATTATAATCAAAGTCTCTTGTAGGGAGAGCGTGACACGTGTGTATATATCTATACGGGATTGACAGCCCCGCACCTCAGCTGTTAGCTACAGTTAGACCGACCAGTCGAGCATGACAAATGTCGTAATAGTTCCGACGTCCGAAGCACGTCGTTCATGCAACTAGTCGCATTAGCATGGTTATAATAACTCACATAGGGTATCGACAACACATTTGATTTACGGGCTAACATACATTCAAGTAGTTTTATATAAAGATAAAACTTCATAACTCCATTTCTCAGTACAGTTTTACTTACATTTTTAGTCTTGGGATCTAAGACTTACAGCTCAGTTATAAAGAAAATATCGGATTTTCTAGAAGTATACAGTATCATTTTACTCAAAACAGTTACAAATTTGTCTCATACAAAACACTTATGAACTCACCAACTTAATTATTGACATTTTTCAAATTCACTTGTATTCTCATAAAATTAGTAAACAGGTAACCACAAGAGTTTTTGGTAGATGAGACGTCGTCGCATCACGTTATTTACTTTTGTCATATGCATTTGATCTCATGTAAACAATGTTTTTTTAGTATAATGTAAACTTATTAAATATTCAATACAATGGTTGTAATGCTTTGATCGCTACTATTTGAATGTTATGATACTATACATGAAAGTCATCCACCCCCACATGTTTCCGTCGTTCTGGTTTGGAGGTGTGACAAGTTAAAAGATAATAATATAACTCAAAGGTGAGTAAGATTTGTTTTAAATTTACATTAGCTAATGATTGATTTGATTTGGAGTGTTAACTTGCTTTTTTTTTTACATATTTTGGGGAGTTTATCCAAGTGGCTATCAACAATTTGAAGTAAGATTTGGTAATGATGCATTTGTTGTGGATATAATCAGAAGGGTATGTGAATGTAGGAGTTGGCAGTTTAGAGGTATCCCATGCTTGCATGGCTTGGCTGCAATTGCATACTTGAATCATAATGCAGATTCGTATGTGGCACCTTGTTTTAGCAAACAAAGTTTCCTTTCAAGCTACACTTACAATGTCCACCCTTTAAATGGTAGTCCAATGCGGCTGAAAACAACTTATCAGAAGCCTTTACCTCCAAAAAAAAAAGACTACCAGGCAGACCAAAGGTTAAACAAACAAAGGATAAGTCATAATTATAAGGTACTGGTAAAAAGAGGCATACAATATCGCGTGCAAAAGGGTTGCAAAAGTGTAGTACTTACAGTGGCATTATACACAAGAAATCAAGTTGTCCACGAAAAGGTAAAAATGAATTTATTTAGTGTAGTTCTATGTAATTGGAAACTAATATTAGTTTGTTTTCTCAGGAAGGGGAAGTACAAGTGGAAGTGGAAGTGGACATGTACCCATACAAGAACCTATACAAGAACGTGTACAAGAACGTGTACAAGAACTTGTTCAAGCTCCTGTTCAAGCTTCAGAGCTTCAAGAATTGGAAAGATGCATGTGCAAAAGAGGAAATTTTCAGAACATATAACCGAGATTGGTCTAAGAAAGAAAGTTGTCCCCAAAGGAGGGATTGGTTGTAGTCAAAACATGCCGGTAACTTTAGAATGATGTGCTTGTTTACTACTAGTATCTTTTGTCTGACACAAACTTTTCATCTTTTGCATGGAATTAGTAACAAACCTTAAGTCTTTTGTAATGTAACTATGCTACCTTACTACTATAATGATGTAATGTTACTATGATACTAGTAAGGGGTATTTTGGTCATAACCTGCTGCAAGGTTATGTTGATTAATGTGTTAAGGGTATTTTGTAGTGGAACTGTTTCTATTAATGTGCATCCTACTTTGTAAATATTTTGGAAAAATTAATGAAATAAACGTGTTAAGGGTAAGTCAGTAAACTAAATCAATAAACTTCAAAAAGTTAATCATTATTATTAGTTAAGGGTATTTTGTAGTGCAACTATTTCTATTAATGTGCATCCTACTCTGTTTCTATGAAATTTGTTTTACCAAAACTGCAAATCCAAGGGTAAATTTGTCAAAACAAATTCTATTTTATCATCCTACTTTGATTCTAATTTATCATCCTACTTTGATTCTACTTTAGCATCTTACTTTGAAATCCAAGGGTAAATTGGTCAAAACAAATTTGTTTTACCAAAACTAAAACCTGTTTCATATCAAAATAATATAACAAATCAGATCTCATTCATATCAAAATAAGTGTTACAAAGTACAATACATCTTAATACAACTTCAAAAGATTAGAAATACCATTTCACAATCTAAAAGATTACAACCAACACAACCTTAGCATTAATCTACTTCTTGATGATTACAATTACTACTTCAAAAGATTAAATAAACACATCACAATGAAAACAACCAACAAACACTTAACAGTAAATTGTTTATTCTTTACTTCTTCCAACTCTTTTCTAAGGCTCAAAATGTCACGTTGCAGAACTTCAAGTGTTTCATCAGGTTCTACCCATTCCCAAAAACCACACCTTTCTTCTGCTTTCTACATAAAATACAGGATCAAGGAGTGAAATAACCAATACAACAACAAATATGAACCAAAATCTAAAAATCGAAAAAATGGCATACCCGGCATATCATAAACTTTCTTCCAGGATTGTTTTCCGTCCTTGATGTGCGGATTCGAGATGGAAGGCCACAGTAGCAAGGAGTGAATCCATGACTTAGAGGTGAGGGAGAGAATGTTGAAGAAGCCGTCAACATTCTAGGGCACCAATCTTTTTCTAAGGTAAAAATCATAAAAATGTATCGTTTGGTTTAAATAAAGGATGAGCAGAGGGTGATATGTCACGTAATATGTCAAATCAGCAGAAACCTAAGATCATCAGTCATATTACCTTAATGTGTACAGGTCAAACAAGTTCAATTAGAAAGTGTGTACGAAAAAAACATAGTTACCTTAATGTGTACAAACCCTAAACTACGTTACTTTTCTATGTCATTAACCCATTCTTAACAAGTATTAGGGAAGGAGCTAATGTTGTACTTTGATTAAAGTCCAAAATCTTGCCTGTTTGCTTTTGCTTTTTGGTGTCAAAGTTGAAATTAACATTAAAGTGTCAAATATTATTTAGACCGTTGGAAAGTGAGATGAATAAATTTAATGAAATGTTTCTAATTATCCGTTTTATCCTTATAAATTGGTGAATATTTAGAATTTGTAAGTGTAACTATCTATTTAAAGTATATTGCAATAGGAGCTCAAAATCAAAAAAAAAGCCCAACCAATGTTTTTATTTTTTTTTCACACCTCCATATGGATTGTCGGAAACAAACAAACCCAACATTATTCAGGATTTATAAGAAGATAGGAGAATTAAATTCGATTAAAGTGAACTATTATTTTGAATTTATCTTTGGTCAGGATTATCTTTTACCAACCGTCTTATTTAAAGTCGAATATCTAAGCTTATTGTGAATATCCAATATTCTCTTTAATAATACATGGGGGAAAGGTCTTGAAGAAGAATATTCGGTAGGGAGTTCATCCAACATCTTCTTCTTAGATAAAGCAGAAAACCTTGAAGTGACTACATAAACCAAGCAACTAGGAAGAAAAATTCAATTGTATAATACCTTGTTTTGCCTTAAGACTAAATTAGCTAAGTATTAGTGTATTTGGAACATAAAAATACTTCTTTGTACTTGAACTTGATTACTAGAGTTTAAATCAGTGATTCAAACCTTTTTAATTTATAAAACGGAACTGGACATCTTACAAATGACTATCAAGTCGTTTATTCATGTTAAAAAAAGTTAGGGATCATGTGCTTATTATTAGCAGTGAAGGTTGAAAACCAAAAGCATGCATTAACATTAAGATTCACTGTGCAAAACCCATTGAATCATTTAGACTTATTTGGCAAATGAAATGAATGAACGTTTGCAATAATACTTTAGACTTATTTGGCAAAAGAAATGAATGAACATTTGCAATAATACGTACTACCGATATAGATTGTAAAACTACTTTTTATTTATTTTATGTATCTTTTCCCATATAACTATCTAACTAAGTTACAATACAAAATTAATAAGAGGTTTTCACCTATTCTTTGAAGTCTAGGTGAGTATTTTATTTGTAACGCGATCAAAACCTCAAAGAGTCAAAGTTGATAGTTAATCATATGTTCATACATGTCATTGATCTCGTAATAATACAACATAAACTAGTCATAAAGAAAGTGATAGGCAAAAAAGAAATGACTCAAACTCAAATCAATATTTGTACTAATTAATAGATAACAATAGAAAATGGTGCATCATCTCATGAGACTATGAGAACACACTCTGGATGGAATTCAGCTATAACATGTAAGTAATATAAAGTATATCATATCATAAACACAAAATGGCTAGAAAAATAAGTCATCATAGGTGATAAGTTGGCCAATAAATTAGTTGGTTAAACTAACAAAACCCAATTAATAAACTTATTACATAAATCAAGAGTCCTATATTCATAGTTCATAATACCGGTTTATCATTGAGAATAAGTTTTTCACTAATAACCAGGTACGTGTTAGTGATTTTAGTGTCACCAGGACATTTTGTGTAATTAGAACTTACATGTGAGCTAAGGAGCTTCGTAATTTATACTCTAATACATGTTTGGGTATGTGTGGAGAGCACATATGTATAAGTTCAAATTAGAAGCCGGTTCGACGGCAACTCGGGGGTCCGGGGGTAGCGCTCATTTGGCGGGGTCTAGGGACAACGCCCCTAGCGTGGTCCAAGGGGTAGAGCCCCTGGCTGGGGCCCCGCTGCCAGGTCGGTTTTGGAAACCATTGATTTCTTTATTAATTTCGGAATCCCTTGACTTGTTTCTAAAGGATCCCATGACGACCAACCCTAAAACAAAACCCTACATATCGTTTTCTATATAAATGATTATTTTTTAGGCAACGTTTGGTGCATGGGACTAGAATGGACAGAACATAACAAGATTCTTTCGGACGGCGTTTGACATGGATGGAACAAGAACAAAAGTAGTTGTTGACCAAGTCAAATATGACAATTTTATTAGATTTTAGTCCCACCAAAAAAGGTGGAACAAAGTGGAACAAGAACAATTTGACACAAAATATCCTTAAATATTTTTCTTCTCTTCCTCGTTTATTATTCTACCATCGCCTTTTATTTATGTTCATCTCTTACATTTTTAATTGTTTCTTCAAATAGACTTCAAATTGCAGAAGAGAATAATTCATTAATAGCAGCGAATACAACATCAATTTCTTTGATGCTTCCTATGTTTTTTTTATACTTCATTATTTTAATCTTATTTCTTATTTGTGATTATAGATTATTATATTTGACGTCCCATTTTAATATATATTCATTTTTCCTTTATAAGATTAATGATGTATAGCTATTCCCCATAGCAACCGCTAGAGGGAATTCCAATATGCTACAAAGGTGTGTGTAAAATGTTATATATAATAATATTACTAGAACGTCACTTACAAGTATTATATCCGAAAGCAAATTGGAAATGGTTTATAATTTTTTTTGATAGATACAAGGATAATTTAGTAATTTTACAATCTTGTTCCATCGATTCATAGTCTTACCAAACACTATATAGATAGATCATTTTAGTCAAGTCAAGTCCAGTCCTGTCATGTTCAGTTTAATCCCGAAACCAAACACTACCTTAAGGAGAAAATAACACCTATTAGCTCTTGTTTTTCTTCATATGAACTCAAAATTCTCTATCAATTTGACTTATGTTTTTTGTGCCTAGATTTGTAAGGGTCCCCTTGGGATTATCCTAGACCGAATTCCTTATAATCTGGGCATAATGTAGAAATATCAGTTCAGAAAGTGTTTACACGATCCAAAAGGGTATCCAAATCTCCACTATAAACCTTACCAAACTTTCTAACAGTGCATGCATAGTTAAATCTATAATTTAATACATATACACAGGGGTGGACGCAAGAATACATACTAGGTGTTATCGAGGTTGAAGTAGGTGTTGCCGATGCAAGAAAATAGGTACAAAAATAGAAATGTTTTCCACGACGTACAGAAAAAGTAGGTGTTGTCGCCCATGCATATACAAGTTTCAAAGATGTTGAACTTATACTGTGTGTGTGTGTGTGTATATATATATATATATATATATATATATATATATATATATATATATATATAATGAAATCTTTAAGGTGTTGTTTGTTTTTTCAGAGACGAAATTTTGCGATCTACGGACCACATCTGTAGTAGAAGAGGTGGACCAAATGCTTGCAGTCTGCAAAAAAAAAATTGTTTGTTTTTTAAAGTCTGCAGACCGCTAAAAATAATTGATTTTTTAAAACTTAAAAGACTTTGAAAAAAAGATTAATAAACAAATTATAATAATTTACATACAATGTACAAAATCTAACAATTTCTGTTGCATTATCCGGGTCATGGGCGGAGATGTCATACCCCAATCTGTTGGGGTGAGTTTGGACATCGGGTCATGGGTCAGACCTAGGTGGTTCTGCATACTACAAAGATAATCTAGTAGATCAGGCAACGATTGCAGACCACTCAGAGTCGGAAGAAGTGTAACACCCAAAGTTTTGAAGGCCAAGAAAGGAAAGAAAACCTTAATTTTAAGGGGCGACTCGGCGAGTCCAAGGAGGAACTCGGCGAGTCCGAGCGGGATCCAGGTCGAGGAGTAAGTGACCGACTCGGCGAGTCGGCCAAGGTGACTCGGCGAGTCTGGTCTGTGCGTGGAAAACCCTAAATTCGGGACTTGGAGCCTATATAAACGTCTTAATCTTCTTCCTAGGGTTCCTTACTGCCTCTTTAGCCCTGGATACCAAACCCTAGCCGTCATATCCTTTGATTGAGCCATTTGTTGCCTTGGAAGGTGCATTAAAGCTTGGAGAAGGAAGAAGGAACTTGGAGGAGCAAGAAGGGACTATAGATCTGGGATTGTGAGTTCATTTTGAGCATTTGGAGGTAATAAATTAGTTCCTGGACCCTTTTTGCACCTAGATCTATGTGTGGTTGTTGGGGCTTTTTAGCCATAATGTTATTATTTTGAGTTAGAAGCCAGATCTGAAGTTGCTACTTCAGATCTAAGCATATTATGGTCTTGAGAAGCATAAAGTAGCAGCCCTTGAGTTGATTATGGAGCCTCTTTGCCTTAAACCCTAGTTTGTGGTGTATTTTGCCTAGATCTCCTTCTCTATACGTAAAGTTTGCAACTTTACGTGAGGAATAGGCTTGGGAAGGGTAGATCTACAGTTTGGAGTCCCTGCATGACTCAAAAGTCCTCTGCATGTACGAAGGACCGGATGGACTCGGCGAGTCCTTTGAGTGGACTCGGCGAGTAGCTTGAAGATGAGGAGGAACTCGACGAGTGGGATGAACAGCTCGTCGAGTCGGATGAAGTTGGGCATGAACTCGACGAGTTGGAAGAAAAACTCGGCGAGTTGGATGAAGATTGTCTTGGACTCGGCGAGTCTGTTCTTGGACTCGGCGAGTCAGGTCGTGAAACCCCAAACCCTTCGAGTTGAGACTCAAATCAGTGAGTCGAATGGAGACTCGGTGAGTTGGACAGGTCAGGACTCGGTAATCGGTAGACTCGGCGAGTCATGGACTGACTCGGCGAGTCGAGTCGCGAATAGAAGGACTCTGAACATATGAACTCGGCGAGTCAATAGGGTGACTCGGCGAGTAGGGTTGACCTGGGAGGTTGACTTTGACCAGGACTTTGACTTTGGCAAGAGTGACTTAGTTGACCTTTGAAGGTCAGTTAGACTAAGTGTTATGTTGATATTGGTAGCTCGGGGAGCTAGTGGAGCAGCAGTTCGGAGTCAGTGGTCAAGTAGCGGTCAAAGGGATTAGCAGCAACAGTTTAGCAGTATCAGGTGAGTTTCCCTTTGTATGAGTGGGTCTACAGCCACAATGCCGGCCCATGTAGTTATGAGTAGAAGACCCGGGGGTTAGCCCTAGGCACAGTATGCTAGTATGATATTCAGAACAAGGTCCAATGATAGCGGGTGGGTGCCCGAGGAATGGTTTATGTGATAGTTATACTTGCTGTCTGCGTGATACTTGTATGTGCCTGGTAGGGTGGTGAGTGTGGGCGAGGTCCCGTACCTCACCAATAGCAGAGTGTGGATGGCGTTCCACATCTCATTAGCAACAGATCAGGGGCGAGGCCCAAGATAGGGAAAGAGTGAGGGAGGGCTGGGCCCGTATCTCACTATCAGTAGGAGCATGGACGAGGCTCCCTGGCTCATCAGTAGAGTTCGGTTGTTAGGACCGGAGGGTAGTCTGACACCCCAGATACGTCTGACAGTATGTGATGTTATGTTTATGTGCTAGCATGATATGATGTTATGTGATAGTGGTAGTAGGGGTGAAATAATCCCCACTTACCGGTCGACAGGACCGAAGGGGTAGGCCAGCACCCAGATATGCTAGGCAATATATGGCTTATGTGTTTATGCTATGCTTTTATGTGGTAGTGTTAGGGGGTGAAATAGTCACAGGTTACCGGTTGAAAGATACCGAAGGGGAGGCCAGCACCCATATATGCTAGGCAGTATCCGGTCGAGAGGACCGAAGGGGAGCCAGCACCCAGATATGCTAGGCAGTATCCGGTCGAGAGGACCGAAGGGGAGCCAGCACCCAGATATGCTAGGTAGTATCCGGTCGAGAGGACCGAAGGGGAGGCTAGCACCCAGATATGCTAGGCAGTATCCGGTCGAGAGGACCGAAGGGGTAGGTCGGGCACCAAGATATGCCTGACAGTGTATGTATGTTATATGATTGTATGGTATTATGGGGGAACTCACTAAGCTTCGTGCTTACGGTTTTCAGTTTTGGTTTCAGGTACTTCCGGTAGCGGATATGGAGCTCGGGATGATCGCATGGCACACACCATAGATTTGCCAGCCTGGGAATGTTTACTCTGATAATGAACATGTGTTTTGAAAACTTATACTCAGATTATGTTTTGGAATGATGTCTTTGCTTAAAGTAATGTTTTATTAAAAGAAATTTTTGGTCTTAAATTTTGGGTCGTTACAAGAAGAGTTATGCCGACCGACGCTGATCCGAGTTGGAATTTCATGTCGGTGATATGGTGTTGCTGAAGGTCTCACCCTGGAAGGGTGTGACCCGCTTCGGGAAGAGGGGAAAGTTGGGTCCCTGATATATCGAGCCATTCCAGATTATTTCTAGGGTAGGCAAGGTTGCTTACAGGTTGGACCTCCCGGAAGTGCTCATTTAGATCCATAGCACTTTCCACATATCATAGCTACGGAAGTGCGTGTTGGACGAGGTCACGATTGTGTCGCTAGATGACATTCAGGTTGATGAGTGGCTGAACTACATAGAGAGACCCGTGGCTATATTGGATAGAAAGGTGAAGGGTTTGAGAAGTAAGGAAGTACCTTTGGTGAAAGTATGATGGCAACATCGAAGGGGTTCCAAGTGGACTTGGGAGCCAGGGGCAAAGATGTGGGAGCATTATCCAAAGTTATTTGCCGCAACAGACTTCGAGGACGAAGTCAAGGTCGAGTGGGGGAGAGTTGTAACATCCTGGAATTTGTAGGCATTTTCGAATCCTCCCTTTTATTATTATCCTCGTCATTTGTAGTCCTTGGGGATGGAAGGGTGGAGCCATGAGATGCCCTAATGGCTAAAGTTGCAAATTTGGATCAGGAGGAGTACATAAAGCATACATAAGGGTACGCTAGGCGTACACTTGTGTACGTTGGGCGTACTCACGTCATGAGAAAACCCTAATATTTAGGGTTTGGGTGGTATATAAGTATCCTTATGAGCTCATAACCCTCTACCATTTCAGCCTCCATAGTTTTGAGCTGTTTTCCCCAAACCCTAACCTCTCATTTGAGTGTATGAGCTAAAAGTGTGGGTTTTGAGTGGTTGAAGAATAAGAAGTTGCATCAAGCTGTTGGAGAAGTGAGGCAAGCTTGAAGATCTGAGATTATCTTGTCCATTAGAAGCTTCGGGAGGTAAAAAGCTTATACCTTTATGTTTATATGATGTAGATCTTGCCTTGATAGCTTTATGACACCCTTCTTGTCCTAAAAAGTCCCAATATTGAGCATGTTATTGTAACATCCCGACTCCCATGTATAAATTTTAAAGCTTTATATTCATATTACTGAAGGAACTCGACAGGTTAGAGACCCCAACTCGTTGTGTCGAATCTGATTAGCCCGCATGGTTTATGGTATCTACTCGACGAGTTGGAGGACCCCAACTTGACTAGTAGAGGCTGTATATGAAAACCCTACTTTTTAGGGTTTACACCCTATTTAAAGGACCTTAAGCCCTTTCCTCTAGCCTCCTTACCACCTTTTGACGCCCAAAAGCAACCATGATCGATCTAAACCCTATTCTTGAGTGTGTGAGAGGCTAAAGTGTGTTTTTGGTGCATTTGTTGATGAAGTTTGAAGATTAAGAAGCTTGGAACGAGGGGAAGTTTGTAGATCTGGTATCTACATTGTGTTGGCATCCAGTAGAAGGTAAAAAGTCTTTACCTTGGCTTTCCATTTCTTAGATCTCTTATTTTGTTGGAATATGGGCATTTTGGTGCAAAATGGAGTCACTTTCAAATTTGAGCTTGTCACAAGGGCATGGTTTCAGATCTGGACTCCTATAGGCCCTTATGGACATAAAGCCTCAAGCTTTATGAAGCTTTGGACCTCCTCCATGTCCAAAACCTTAATCTAAGGCTAGTTATGAGTGTTTTAGCCTCATGGAGCCTTTCATGCATGTAAAGTTTGCAACTTACGTGATAACAACACCCTAGGATTCTAGATTTACAATTTGGAGCGTTGGTTTCACTTGAAAGCATCTGAATGAGAAATGGACTGAAGGAACTCGACGAGTTGCATAGTCAACTCAACGAGTTGAATGAGGGTTTCCCGCTTTCTGGATTCTGCATGAACTCAACGAGTTAGAGAGGTAACTTGACGAGTTGGTTAGGGTTTTCCCGACATTCTGGATACTGCATGGACTCGACGAGTTGTCTGGAAACGCGGCGAGTCGACTAGGGTTTTCATGACTTCTTGAGTTCTGAAGGAACTCGACGAGTCAGTAAGCTACAATCAACGAGTTGGGTCAACATTGACTGTTGACGTTGGCTGTTGACTTTGACTTTAACCAAGGGTTGACCACTTTGACTTCTAGGGGTATTTTAGTAATTTGGAAATTTATGGAAGTGTATCATTGGTGGATGTAGGTGTTTGTTTGGAGCTGTATTTGGGGAGTTTTACATTATCATCCCGAGCTACTTGTGAGGTGAGTTGTCCTCACTATACTAACGGGGTCGAAGGCACCAATGCCGATCCTTCTTTTTGGATTGTTATCCTGGTTATTTCTTGATGATATGCTTAGTGACCTGGTAGGTCGGTATCCTGGTATATAGGATGATGCTATGTTAGTGATCGGTTAGGTCGGTATCCTGGTATAGAGGATGATGCTATGATTAGTGATTTGGTAGATCGCCTTGGCTATCTGTACATGCTAACCAACGTATGATATTTATGTGCACATGAGTGTTTGATTGGGAGTTGGATTAAGGCGGTCATGATTTGTGCTTGTGTTAACATACTCAGGGTGGATCGGATAGATTGTAGACCCGGTTAGGGCATACTAGTCAGACCGAAGGCCCTACGAGCGGTCTGGATAGGCTGAAGGCCCTGAGAGGCGGTCCAGACATGCCGATAGCTCGGAAAGCGGTCCAGATAAACTGATGGCCCTGCGAGGCGGTCTAGTCAGGCTGATGGCTCATTATGCATGTTTGTTTTTATGATATTGATATGGTTTGTATGGCATTGGTATTTTGGGGGAGGGGGAACTTACTAAGCTTCGGGCTTACAATTGTTGATTTTGTTTCAGGTACTACTGATGATCGCGGGATGGAAGAGGCGTGATCGTGCACCTCCTTATGTTTTATGATTTGATTATGGGATACTCTGACATGAAACCATTTTGAAAACAAATTTGTAATAATTATCGGTTTTTGAATGATTTAAAAAGTTTTTAAATTGGCATGATTTTTATGGGTGTTACAAGTTGGTATCAGAGCCTTGGTTTGAGTGAATAGGAGGAACACTCGTGTGAATCCAATCTCAAACCAAGGAAAAGATTTTCAAAATGATTTTCAAATGGTTTTCAAATACTAAAGGAGCATGCAGAGTGTACGATCAGTGGGAGCCAGTAAGTATACCCCAAAATACCATACGGGTATTTGATATTATGATATGTTAGAACAACATGCTTGTTCTAGGCTAGGGATCTTCAGGAATTGCATGATAGAATTGTTTGATTATATGATGCCTGATAGCCTAGGGTTTTCCTTATATGAAATTGACATCATTAATGTAGTTGCTTAGTGTATGCATCATAGTTGTACATAATTAGGATCTTATAGCCTGAGAATGTTTGGTTTGACCTTATTTCTTGTGCTTGTTTGATGAAGGACTTAGGGTAGGATCAGATATAATAATATCTATAGGGTCCAACGTTATGTATGACTAGCATACACGAGTGTTGCGGGGTTGGTGGAAGTTTCATGGGTGAGTTGTGCGGGGTCAGTCAGCCAGTTATGAGATATTTAGCCTTCCTCTAGGAGTGAGGATTGAGCGCACGCCATGCTTACGTATATTGCTAGGGCGTTGTGATGACACTTGAAACAAATATGGGTAGGTGTGGAAGGTAGTATGGGCCCGTACTACTGAAAGCACAGGACCCACACACTTGGAAAGGAAGTCACAACCCCTAGGGTTTTGTTGGGAGTTGGTTCCCGGATTATTATATGGAATGTCTAATATCTTCCTGGTATATTTTCAGCATGGTGGTTACCAGACTATTTATAACTGGATCCAGATCAGGATCAGGAGATGGAGGTTAGGAAGGACCAACAGTGCTCGAGTTCATTGGTCAGATGAGGTCGGATGAGTTCGACGCAAGGATTCGAGAGATCCTGTATGATGAGGTTGCTACTCTGTTTCGGGCACAGTTGACGGAGATGTTTGGGTCTATCAAGACTGCTATGGTGGAGTACTTTGTGGCTCTTGTTGAGACAACTGTCGTTGCAGCCTCTGCAGCGGTAGCTGTCTCTGGTGGTGGGACCAGTCGGGCTTTCCAGTACCGGGACTTCGATAACATGAAGCCCTCGACTTTTGATGGGATTCATGACCCAATTGTAGCTATGAGGTGGCTGTCTGACGTGGAGGGATGTTTCTTCACTTGACCATGTCCTACTAACCAGAAGGTCAAATATGCCTTGAACCTGCTGAGGTTCGGGGCAAAGGACTGGTGGAGGTTGATGACAGGGTCGTATACAGATGATCAGAGAACTGCAGTTACTTGGGAACAGTTTAGGGATATGTTTCGCGCTCACTACATTCTGCGGGTCGAGCGGGAGCGGTTAGCTCAAGAGTTCTTGGAGTTAAGACAGGATGTTGAGATGGTGACAGAGATCAACCTTATGTTCACCGAGAGGGCGATATTTTTCCCAGAGTTTGCTTCCGGTCAGGCTCATATGACACGTTATCTGAGCATACTCAAGACTGACATCTGTTAGTTTGTTGCTACCTAGCGTTGCGATACACTGCTGGAGTTAAATGAGGCCGCTATGCGGTGTGAGCTGGAAATCGAGTTACAATTACAAGAGCAGAGGCAGGCCTCGGTGTAGTTACAGCCGACGCCAAAGCGATCTAAGATTGTTGATTCTAGGTCGGGAGGCTAGCATGGCCGCACTTGTGGCAAGTGCGGGAAGGGTCACTTTAGGGTTTGTAGATCTAGTAGTGTGTGTCGCAAATGCGGCTAGGAGGGGCAATTTGTGATGGATTGCCGCAAGCCAGCCCCGGTTCAGGATATGAGGATATGCTACCCCTGCCATCAGGTTGGTCATGTGAAGACCAACTGTCCACAGCTCGCTGCCAGGCCGACGTAGGCTCCAGCGCCGGCTATGTTGGGTTTTGAGCATTCTAACACTCCTAAGTGTACATGCAACCCTAAATACCTTGGATCTATGTTTTCTCTATTATACATGCAAATATGAAATTTCCAAGGTATTCATCCTAACTAGCATAATAACATTGATTCATATGAATATATCAAGTTAGAATTATGTACCTCTTTGATGTAGAATGTCTTCATGAAGCTTGAGTGCCTAGTGCCCCAAGTAGGACACCTCAAATGGTTCACACAACATCATATGCACTTGGAAAGACTTGAGAGAATATACACACTTCATGTAAATCGGCTAGCCCTTTCTCTCACACATTGTGGCCGATTTTCTCCAAGAATAAGATCATTATATAGTTCGGGTTACACCATGTAAACCCTAATTGTCATGGCCTTTCATTTCCATGATCCATGGATACAAATACACCATGGAGCATCCATGGAGCATATTATGGGTTTTAGCCCAACTTGACAATCCATGGAGCATTAGCCCACTATATAAGTATGGATGATTACACAATCAACCCATATATTTAATTAGTCTTCTTTTGAACACTTAATTAATACAAGATTAACTCTTGATCAATACTAATTAAATAATCTTATTAATATATTAGAACTTATAATATATTAACCAACCTTAAGTGTTATTTCTCTCATTATAGTCTATCCAAATGCATGATGCCATGCAACCAAAATGGACCATGTCGGGTCGGGTCAAGTCTTATCAATTACAGTTATGGACTTAGACATTAATCCAATAGGCTACACTGAGGATTACTGACGGGAGTCAGAGTAGAGCAGGGCTCCCGAGGGCTCAGGGACGCACCTTCTAGCTTACAGCTGAGGAGTCCAGGGCAGCACCAGATGTGGTTACTGGTATGTTTCTATCCTTTATCTTACTGATTATATTTGTTTTATGCTTATATTTTTTGTACCTTGTTAGGTACATTCTTAGTGAACTCCTTACCTTCTTTGGTATTATTTGACTCCGGGGCGAGTCGGTCTTTTGTCTCTCAGTCGTTCAGGAGGGAGTTCGACTTGCCTGTAGGAGAGCTAGAGTGTCCGTTGCGAGTCTCCATCGCCAACGAACATGGTATTTCTGCTTCTTCAGTCTATCGGGGTCATGTTTTGGAGATCTTTGGGGTATCTTTCCCGATAGACTTGATTCTGATTCCCATGGGGGATGTATGTGTGATTGTGGGTACGGACTGACTTAGTCGCTTCCGTGCCACGATCGACTACGAGGGTTAGCGGGTGATAGTTAGAACCCCAAGTAGGGGAGAACTAATTATCTACGGCGAGGGCACCAGATTGGGATCAAGTTTTTGCTCAGTTGCCAGGGCTCGGCAGTACATTCAACACGGGTGTGCGGGTTATTTAGCGTATGTGGTAGATACATGGGTCACGGATCAGGTTTTGGTTTCAGATGTTCCGTTTTTCAGAGAGTCCGCTGATGTGTTTCCGGAGGAGTTGCCTGGAGTGCCTCCAGAGAGGCAGGTCGAGTTTAGGATCGACCTTGTGCCAGGTGTGACCCTTATCGCCAAGGCGTCGTACCGAATGGCACCACCAGAGATGCAGGAGCTGTCGACATAGCTACATGAACTAATGGGCAAGCAATTCATTAATCCAAGTAGTTCTCCATGGGAAGCGCTGATTCTCTTCATTAGGGAAAAGGATGGTTCACACCGGATGTGCATTGACTACCGCGAGTTGAACAAGTTGACGGTGAAGAACTGTTATCCACTCCTGAGGATAAATGATTTTTTCGATCAGTTGTAGGGAGCATCTTGATTCTCCAAGATAGACCTGAGGTCCGGGTACCATCAGGTCAGGGTTAGGGAGGAGGACGTGGAGAAGATCACGTTCTGGACTCGTTATGGACATTACGAGTTCTTGGTGATACCATTTGGGCTCACTAACACGCCTGCAATGTTTATGGACCTGATGAATTGGGTCTGCAGACCGATGCTTGATCGCTTGGTCACCGTGTTTATAGATGATATATTAGTGTACTCTAAGACCAGGGAGCAACACGAGGAGCACCTTCGGGAGCTATTGGGAGTCTTAAGACGAGAACGACTTTATGCCAAGTTCTCGAAATGTGCGTTTTGGTTGCAAGAGGTTCAGTTCCTTGGACGTTTCGTTAACCAGGACGGCATTTTGGTCTACCCGGCCAAAATCGAGACGGTGTTGCAGTGGGAGGTTCTGAAATATCCCACACCTATCAGGAGTTTTCTGGGTTTGGCAGGGTATTACCGGATATTTATTCATAATTTCTCTAAAATTGTAGTACCCCTCACTCTTCTGACGAGGAAGGGGGTAGATTTCTGGTGGGGCCCTAAGTAGCAGACAATGTTTAAGACCCTTCGGAAGCGACTGTGCAAGCCTCCAGTCTTGACCCTCTCGGAGGGAGTGGAGGATTTTGTGGTTTTCTGTGATGCATCCATCACTGGACTGGGAGCGGTCCTCATGCAAAGAGAATGAGTGATAGCCTATGCTTCATGGCAGTTGAAGCCGCATGAGATGAGATATCCCACGCATGATCTTGAGTTGGGATCAGTGGTGTTCGCCCTCAAGATCTGGAGGCATTACCTCTACAGGGTCTGATGTACCCTCTATACGGACCACAAGAGCTTGAGACACATTATGGATCAGCCGAACTTGAATATAAGCAACGCAGGTGGCTGAACGTGGTTAGGGATTATGACTGCAAGAACCTTTACCATCCGGGTAAAACGAACATGGTGGCGGATGACCTGAGCCACAAGACAATTGGATCTTCTGTTCGGATATCATGTACGAGGATTACCGTGGACTCTCCACTCGTGGGATTGATTAGAGAGGCTCAAGCCAAGGGGTGCGAGAGGAAAATTAGAAGTTTGGGAGGATCAGGGGCGAGATCGCCAGATTCGTTCAGGATAGTTGTGGATTGTTGACCCGTTGTGGTCGGGTGTGGGTTTCGATGGCTGGTGGGGTTAGGCAGATCGTGTTGGAGGAGGCTCATAAGTCTTGATT
Organism: Lactuca serriola; assembly: GCF_051521515.1. Taxonomy (NCBI): domain Eukaryota; kingdom Viridiplantae; phylum Streptophyta; class Magnoliopsida; order Asterales; family Asteraceae; genus Lactuca; species Lactuca serriola. The sequence goes on along the minus strand of NC_136412.1, from coordinate 275,048,895 downwards.
CTCTATTCACCCAGAGGCCACCAAGATGTACCGGGATCTGAGACTGAGTTACTGGTGGCTATGCATGAAGAGAGAGATCGCTTGGTACGTCGAGAGGTGCTTCACCTGCATGATGGTCAAGGTCGAGCATCAGAGGCCGCATGGCAAGCTGCAGCCTCTGGAGGTCCCCATGTGGAAATGGGAGCAGATCATGATGAATTTTATCACCAATTTGCTGAGAACGACAAAGGGTTACGATGCTGTATGGGTCATCGTGGATCGATTGACCGAGAGCGCCCATTTCTGGCCATTCGGGAAAGTCCTTCGGCCGAGAAGTTGGCCGATGTGTATATCCACGAGATTGTTGCTCTCCATGGGGTGCTGGTCTCTATTGTTCCAGACCGTGATGTTTGGTTCACCTCCCGTTTTTGGCAGAAGTTCCACGAGGAAGTTGGCACGCGGCTGTATTTCAACATCGCTTATCATTCGCAAACCGACAAATAGAGTGAGCGAACCATTCTGAACCTCGTGGATATGTTGAGGGCATGCGTCATCGATTTTAGTGAGAGCTGGGAATCCTACCTACCCATGGCAGAGTTCTCCTACAATAACAACTTTCATTCCAGTATTGGTGCTCCACCTTTCGAGCTGTTGTATGGGCGGAAGATGTCGTACCCCAGTCTGTTGGGGTGAGGTTGGACACTGGGTCATGGTTCGGACCGAGGTGGTTCTTCATACTGCCGAGATGATCCAACAGATCAGGCAGTGATTGCAGACCGCTCAGAGTCGGCAGAAGAGTTATGTCGACCGACGTCGATCCGAGTTGGAGTTTCCAGTCGGCGATATGGTGTTGTTGAAGGTCTCACTCTGGAATGGTGTGATCCGCTTCAAGAAGAGGGGAAAATTGGATCCCTGATATATCGGGCCATTCCATATTATTGCTAGGGTGGGCAAGGTTGTGTATAGGCTGGACCTCTCGGAAGAGCTCAGTATGATCCATAGCACTTTCCACATATCGCAACTACAAAAGTGCGTGTTGGACGAGGTCATTATTGTGTTGCTAGATGACATTCAGGTTGATGAGCAATTGAACTACGTAGAGAGACCCGTGGCTATATTGGATAGAAAGGTGAAGGGTTTGAGAAGTAAAGAAGTACCTTTGGTGAAGGTACGATGCCAACATCGAAGGGGTTCCAAGTGGACCTGGGAGCCGGAGGCAAAGATGCGGGAGCATTATCCAAAGTTATTTGCCGCAGCAGACTTTGAGGACGACGTCAAGGTCGAGTGGGGAAGAGTTGCAACATCCAGGAATTTGTAGGCATTTTCGAATCCTCCCTTTTATTATTATCCTTGTCATTTGTAGTCCTTGGGGATGGAAGGGTGGAGCCATGAGATGCCCTAATGGCTAATGTTGCAAATTTGGATCAGGAGGAGTACGCAAAGCGTACATAAGGGTACGCTGGGCGTACTCACGTCATGAGAAAACCCTAATATTTAGGGTTTGGGTGGTATATAAGTATCCTTATGAGCTAATAACCCTCTACCATTTCAGCCTCCATAGTTTTGAGCTGTTTTCCCCAAACCCTAACATCTCTCTTGAGTGCATGAGGTAAAAGTGTGTGTTTTGAGTAGTTGAAGAAGAAGAAGTTGCATCAAGGTGTTGGAGAAGTGAGGCAAGCTTGAAGATCTGATATTATCTTGTCCATTAAAAGCTCCAGGAGGTAAAAAGCTTCTGCCTTTATGCTTATATGATGTAGATATTGCCTTGATAGCTTTATCACACCCTTCTTGTCCTAAAAAGTCCCAATATTGTGCATGTTATGTTTTGGATGTGTTAAGTTGTCCTTTCAGACCCTAGGAAGGGTTCTAAGCGATAAAAATGAGGTCCCAATGGCTAGAAGTGTCTCATGCAAGTGGTAGAAAAGTCTTGATGGATTAAGACCTTGCATCAAGGACTTACTGGATGTCCAAAGCCTTAAAGTTTGAGACTTTATGGTTCTAAGACACATTTGGTCGACGCATCTGGAATTTGGGCTTAAGTGCTTAAGCCATTGAGCACTTATTACGGTTTTGGACTCAGCGAGGGTACACCCTACTTAGAGAGAAGTACGCCCCACGTACGAAGTCAACGTCTCCTTTTTCAAGTCAATGCAAGGTGTTTATACGCTCTGCTTAGCTTCGGGGTACGCCCAACATACACCCTATGATGGGTTTTTGCGAGTTGGGCTTCAAATTTAGGCCACCTTTGGGTTAGTTTGGTGTAATGACCCAACAATTAAGGGTAAAAATTTTATTTTTAAATATAGCTAAAGCATTGATACCATTTATTTCAAACATTTCAAGTTATCATTAAGTAAAATGTTTATTAGAGTTTATCCCAAAATCATACATTGTGGAAATCATAAGTGTGTGCACTGCGATTAACCCGAGCCCTTCTTTTCCAAATCGATGACACCTGAAACCACAAACAATACTGTAAGCACGAAGCTTAGTGAGCTCCCCAGATCATACCCCACACAATCCACATAACCACATAATCCATATCAGCTATAACAACTACATAACCCATAACAATCGCATAAGCATGCATATACACATATAAAGATGCCATGGAAACCCTCCAAGGTCTTATTGGCATACTCACGTAAATCATATCAACTACACCAACCATGTATATAAACATATAGGGAAGCCATGGAAACCCTCCAAGATCTTACACCGGGTGCCCTGGAAACCCTCCAGGGTCTTAGCCCATTGCCATGGGAACCCCCACATGATCTTCACTAACTACCAATCAAACCATACATACAAACATATAAGTTAAACATGCAAACACATAAGGATGTCCTGGAAACCCTTCGGGGTCTTACACCGGGTGCCATGGGAACCCCCACATGGTCTTAGCCCAATGCAATGGGAACCCCACATGGTCTTAACTAAGGATTCCATGGAAACCCTCCAAGTTCTTACACCCTAGTGCCTCGGGAACCCCCCGAGGTCTTTACCTAGGATGTCGTGGAAACCCTCCAAGGTCTTACACCTAAGTGCCCCAGGACCCCCCCCCCCCCCCCCGAGGTATTCCATGCAAGTATCACAAACACAACTAGCTTATCATATACCACATAGTCAACTAGCATACCGCATAATCACTATCATACTCCCATTGGTATGGTGAGAAAACTCACTTGGCACTGCTGAAGTCTTGCGGTTGCAACTCCAGCTGTTGGTTGACAGATTCACGAGCTGCCAACATCAAACAACACCCAGTTAATAATTGGGTTCCAACACATAACCACAACTCCATACTTGGGATAAAAGACTACTTTACCCTAACTTAGCTTTATTCAGTCCAAGGCCCAATCCAAAGGCCCAGAAGTCAAACCATGGACCAAAGCCCAACATATGACTCAATTTTCCAAATTGGGCCCAAGACTCTTACATGGGCCTTGTCCTAAAACCCATACAATTATTTAGTCCATTTACTTATTCTTGGAAAGCCCATTAATAGTCTAATCACCAAAGCCCAATAGAAAGGCCCAACTCAAGGCCTAAGTGACATTTGGGTTCCCACATGAAATGACGATTAGGGTTAAGTGTTTCTTACTTAACCCATTAAGGACTTAATCCATTAAGTCCAATATTGCTTTAGGTTAATTTGCCGATGATTATTAATTATTATTTTAGGTTTAATAATAAGTTCTCGTGCGGTCCCGATCAATCCCAAAGATAGGGTTTCAAGGCATTAGGGTTTTCCAAACCCTAATTAGGGTTTCCAACTCAAATACTAGCCCATTAATCAAATGGTTGGGCTTTTAGGTCAATTAGGGATTTATTGGGCCCATTAGAGTTTCTTTGGGCCCATTAGGGTTTCATTGGGTCCACTTTGCTCAAGCATCCCCAAACGAGTCAAAACGCAAACGAGGGACACCGCCACCCAACGCGACGGTTTGTGGCGGCAGGAGGCGGCAGCCACCACCTCACGGTGGTGGTTATGGATTTTTCTATTGATTATTCCGGCACGATTACAAACAATATTATAATTAACACACACACACACTCAAAATAACATAATAATACACACCCACGACCACCTTTGTGGTGGCAGGTGGTGGTGGTGGTGGCCTTTTCTTGGTTTCCGGCTAGACAAACACCCACAACAGATATTAGAAGCAGAATCACACACTACATTACACATAGTCTTACTCACAAAAGGAATCCAACAGGTGGCGTAATGTAGCAGACGACGACTATCATTCGGAGGACGTCATCGGAATGGATCAGTCGCTGGAGTTATGGTGGTGACGCAGCAACGGAAGAAGGTGGAGAAGGAGAATGGGTCGGGAATAGCTATCCTAGCTGTCGTAACGTCCGATGACAGTTTCTTCTTCAACGGAAGCGAGCAACGACGGCAGCAGCTCCGGTCTTCGACTCTGATGGTTGTAGGAGCGACGACGGCTGGGTTTGGCGGTCACAACAGCTTCTAACGGTGGTTCATGACCCACCTTCGCTCTGCGCTCCGCCGCTGGCCTCCGTTGGACTTCCCAGATGTATGCTGCATTTCCGACAACGGTGGTGTTGCTACCATGGTGAGATATCGGTGACGGAGGTGGGTTTCCATGGTGGCGACGACCAGAAGTTAAGAAGGAGGCGGCGGCTGTTAGAAGAGGAAGGCATAAGGGTGGTGCAGCTGAGTGTTCTAAGGTTAGGGTTACCGGGAGTCCAGGACTATATACCCGCCTCCTATATAACTTCCTTCCATAATGACAAGATCAGTCCTTCCCTTCTCTTATTTTTCAAACTAAGTTCATAATTTACCTTTTCAACCCTGAATTCAAAAATTTCTTTAAACTCCAATCCCAAAATTTACCCAACAACCCCCAGCTTTCAAAATCCTTTCACACTAAGTCCAACACTTACCAAACACCCCCCCCCCCCCCCCCGTCTTCTAAAAATATTTACAAAATAAATCCCAAAAATACACTTTAGCCCCCGAATAATCCAAATTATAACGTTTGGCTCCCCAAAACCAACAATCCGCTAAATAATATGAATTTAGGGCGACTATTCGTTCATCAGTTTTTATCTATTTATTTATTTAATAACCAGGATGTTACGTTTGGCGTGGGCCCTTGCTGGACTTTCTGAATAAAAGTGTATATTTGGGCCATTTTTGGAAGTGGATCTTAGGATGAGGCCCATATAGAGAGTTGGGCCCAATTTGGAAAATTTGGGCTTTTGGATTAAGGTTTTGGAGTTGGGCCTTGGCCCAACTTAAGGAAAGGATAAAGTGGACTATTACCCTATGTTTGGACCCTTGGTCAAGGTTGATATTCCAATTGTTGACTTAGTATTCGTTATTTTGATAGTTCGAGATTTTCGGTGAGACAACGGTCAGAGACTTTCAGTCCAATTAAGTAGTACTTGTGAGGTGAGTTTTCATCACTGTAATTAGGGGTCGAAGACACCAAGTTCGACCCATTGGATTGATATCCTAGTAGTTATTGATATGCTGAGTATGAGTCGATATGCATGCTAGTTTGATATGCTAGTCTGGTAGATCTGTAGGACTACCTGTGATACTGCCTGATTATATGTATGTATATTTATTTGTTACATGTAGACATGTCGTGTGGGTTGGGTTGAGGTTGTACCGCTTCGTGCTGTAGCCGACAAACCCTAAAGTATGCCAAATATGAGCTTAGGGTCAGGGAGGGCATACCAGACTCATACTGAGGACTCATGAACATTCCAGATACAAGTTGAGGGCCGGGCAGGGCATGCCAGACTCATACTGTGGGCTAATCTTTGTATTCCAGTCCAAGGACTGAGGGAGCAAGCCATACATAAATTATGAGTCTAAGGGGCAAGCCAGACTTATGTTGTGGGCTCGGGAGCATTCCAGACATGAATTGTGGGCCCGATAGGCAAGCTAGACTCATGTTGTGGGCTCAGGGGTAATCCGATTTGTAAAGTTGTGGACTCATTACCTGATGTTATTATGTGTGCTATTTGTTATGTATCGGTATTTTGGGGGAACTTACTAAGCCTCGGGCTTACAATTTTGGATTTTGTTTCAGGTACTTCGGATGATCGCGGGAAGGCGAATGCTTGATCGTGCACCTCGTCACATTTTATGATTTTGATTTCTGGGATTCTCTGATATGAAACTACTTTGAAAACATTTTGTAATAAATAATAGTTTTTGAATGCTTGAAAAAGTTTTAAATTTTTATGAGTTTTATAGAGGTTACAACTTGATGTCAGGATCATATTTTAAGATCATAATTAGTATCCTAAAGATCTCAATATAGATCTTGCTTCAAATAGATCATAGTATGACCGACAATATTTTTCGTTTGTAAAAACTTTAAATCATAAGATTTTAAGATGAAGATTGAGATTTAACAACTATGGATGAAACACACACGGTCTCATACTTTTATTTTCCAAAAACAATTTAATTTCCATTTCATATTTTTTTAGTGTCCTAAAATTAGTTTTCCAAAGTTATCAATGTAAAAAACATAATTATAGAATCAATGATCTCTATGAGAATCCAAAATACTTATAGCCTATAGTAGTCTATTTGGAAAATATGATTGGAAGTAATTAGATTGTTGGTTTCTATAAAAAAATTAATAATGATTTTAAAAAATATTAAAAATAATTTTATGTTACTTTAGTTTATTATTTTTGTGTGTGTGTAGTTTAGCATTTTTATAATTTTATTTTACCATTCTTTTTCCAATCCGAAATCGAAGGAGCCCCAAATTCATCAAAACGGTCAGCGGGTTTCATTTCCCAGATTCAAATTTTCAAATTGAATCATCCCTCCTTTCTCTCTCTGGTCATCTCCTCTATCTGCAATGGCGACCTCCGACAACTTCTTGAAAACACCTAGTAAAACACCAATGAACGATAAAGTTTCTTCGTCTGCTAGAAAACACAACCACCAAACCACCTTCTCATCGTCTTCGTCTTCCACTAAGTCCCGGTTCGACGCTTATAACCGCCTTCAGTCTGCCGCCGTCGCATTTGGCGAAAAACTCCCGATTCCCGAGATTGTAGCGCTCGGAGGTCAGTCAGATGGCAAGAGCTCTCTTCTGGAAGCGCTACTTGGATTCCGATTCAATGTACGCGAGGTCGAAATGGGTACACGCAGGCCTCTCATACTCCAGATGGTTCATGATCCTACTGCTCTTGATCCTAGGTGCCGGTTTCAGGTCAATTCCTGTTTTACCTAATCATACACTCTTATTATATGATGGAATTGAATTTATTAATGCTTAATTAGGGTTTATAGTTTCTAAAAAAGTGACGACAATGAAGTGAATACGTAGTTAGGGTTTAGCAAGACCAAACTATTGGATCAGAACCAGCTCTTATTTCTCTCAAAATCGGACCATGGTATTAGGGAATAGGGGGTGTTTGGATGTGCATTGAAATTGACAATCAGTTTAGAGTCTATGTATGAATTATGATACTGATTGTTTATAGTAATGACAGGAGGAGGATTCAGAGGAATACGGAAGTCCAATTGTTCTAGCATCAGCAATTGCAGATACCATTAAATCACGAACAGAAGCTCTGTTGAAGAAGACTCAAACTGCTGTCTCACCTAAACCGATTGTCATGAGAGCTGAATATGCCCATTGCCCCAATCTCACCATCATTGATACTCCAGGGTTTGTTCTCAAGGTACTTTATATCATCAGACTCTAGTGTACTCATGCATATTTATACTTTATAGTAATCCGAACTACATTTTGCAGGCTAAAAAGGGTGAACCTGAGACCACACCAGAAGAAATTCTGTCAATGGTGAAATCTCTAGCTAGTCCACCTCACAGAATCCTTGTATTCCTTCAACAAAGTAGTGTGGAGTGGTGCTCATCTTTATGGTTGGATGCCATTCGTGACATTGATCCAACTTTCAGAAGAACATTAATTGTTGTCTCCAAATTTGATAATCGCCTTAAGGAATTTACTGATAAATGGGAAGTGGACAGGTACTTAAGTGCAAGTGGGTACCTTGGAGACAACATACACCCATTTTTTGTAGCCCTACCAAAAGAAAGAACCACAGTTTCAAATGAAGAATTTCGCAGACAAATCTCACAAGTGGATGCAGATGTTATACGCCATTTACAACAAAATGTCAAAGGTGGATACGATGAAGAAAAGTATAAATCCCACATTGGTTTCGGTTGTCTCAGAGATTATTTAGAATCCGAGCTTCAAAAAAGATACAAAGAAGCCACACCTGCAACATTAGCTTTACTCGAACAACGTTGCAGTGAAGTCACAGCTCAATTAACCTCCATGGATTCCAAAATCCAAGCAACTTCTGATGTCGCTCACCTCAGAAGATCATCAATGATGTTTGCATCTTCAATCTGCAACCAAGTAGGGGCATTGATAGATGGAGCAGCAGACCCTGATCCTGAACAATGGGGAAGAACAACAGAGGAGGAGAAATCAGAAAGCGGAATGGGAAACTGGCCAGGGGTAGTATCGGAAATAAAACCACCTAATGCTACCCTTCGTTTATACGGAGGTGCTGCTTTTGAAAGAGTGATGCATGAGTTTCGATGTGCTGCTTATTCCGTTGAATGCCCTCCTGTTTCAAGGGAGAAAGTTGCAAATATAATACTTGCACATGCGGGAAGAGGGGGTGGAAAGGGAATTTCAGAAGCAGCTGCTGAGATTGCACGTGCTGCTGCCAGGTCATGGCTTGCCCCTCTTCTCGACACAGCTTGTGAACGCCTTGCTTTTGTGTTGAAAAATCTGTTTGATCTTGCCATGGAGAAAAACCAACGTCAACATTTTGATTGTGATTGTAAGTATTTATTTATTTATTTATTTCTATTTCTTGGGTTTCATTTTGATTTTATTTATAATTTTAGATGGGAAGAAAAGTGGTGACATGGATGGGTACGTGGGTTTCCACGCTGCATTAAGGCGATCCTACAATTGTTTTATAAAAGATCTTGCAAAACAATGCAAACAGCTCGTTAGGCATCATTTGGATTCTGTTACAAGTTCTTATTCACAAGTGTGCTATGAGAGTGATTTATTGTTTAGTGCAAACTCCAGTTACAGAAACCAGACATCTGTCACTTCAATGTCGCTTGATTTGTCAGATCAAGAAAACATTCCGCCGGAAAATAACGATCGGGAGACAACACCGGGAAAGCTTGTGAAAGCGGCGGGAGAAGGAGAGGCTTCTGCTATGACTGTGCCGGAGACGCCGTCACCTGACCAACCACGTGATGGGAATTACGTTGTGAAAAAGGAAAATGGTAACTTTTTGGAAGGCGGCGGGAGGAAACGGCATCCTAGGATTCAGATGAATCAAGGTAACGGTGGTAAAGTGTTGGGGAACTTGTTAGGGCAAAACGGCGGCACGACGACGTATAACGAGATATGTTGTTCGGCTGCACAACATTTTGCGAGGATACGTCAAGTGTTGGTGGAGCGGAGTGTGACGTCAGCTTTGAATTCAGGGTTTTTAACCCCATGGTATGTTATTCTTTTTTTTTTTTTATAATTAAAATAATACATAAAATATAATGATTTTTTTTTGTGTGTGTGTGTAGTCGTGAGCGGCTTATGGTGGCGTTAGGAGTGGATTTATTTGGGGTGAATGATGAGAAGTTTATGGATATGTTTGTGGCACCGGGTGCGATTGATATACTTGAGAATGAAAGAGAGTCTCTTAAGAAACGTCAGAAGATATTAGACTCTTGTTTGACTGAATTTAAGGCTGTCGCAAGATCGCTTTAGTGATGGACTTTTTTTTTTCCTTGCTTTCATCTCGTGAGCAAATGTTGGTTTACTATGATTTTCAACACGTGTTTTTATTAAGAGATTTTTCTGTTTTGAATTGACATACACCGGTTGAAATTGCCACTTATATTGTTAGGACTTGTTTATCAATGTGTTTTTATTTTATGTTGACAAAAGATCTGAGATGTTGCAAATGATGCAAAAACTGTGCAATGAATGAAAAGTGTTGTTTGAATACCAATTAAAAATGCGGATAAATAAAAAGATACAACAAGTTTATGTGGTTTATTGATTTCATAGGAAGGTTTTCAATTACATTGAGATCTACTTACAGAGCTAAGTAAGCATTTGAGTTCAAGCTATTAGACTCCACAATAGTCTGGATGATTTAACTGTTAAATGTGTGCAACATGACAATTTTTTAACACAATAAAATATTTGAGCATTATATACGACTTTGGTCTTCAACAACCACATTCAAGTTGACGGACAATAAATGGGCAAATATCTCAAAATATTGATAAATAAGATAAAATAGACTTTTTTTTTTTTTTTTTTTTTTTTTTAATGTTTTTGAGTTTCTTTATTAACCATATATATTCGTAGTCTAATCATCGTTTTTCTTAATTTCTTCATTCAATACAAAGATGACAAAAATTGTATCTTTGTTTTGTACAGATGTACTTTGAACCCCACCCCAACGGGTCAAAATCAAATGCTCCTGTTGGACTGAAAGTTGCTAAAATACATTTAAACATTTACCATCACCTAAATTAATTTATCGAAACTATTATTATCTTAATAACTAATTTTCACATTCGTATTGTTTATTTATAAACTTCAAAAAAAAAAAAAAATTGCTGGATCAGCTTCCAGGTCATTACTTTATCCTTTACACTGAAAACAAATTTGACTTTATGCAAAAGCGCCTCATGAAAACTCTAAAAAGTAAACAGGGGAAACCTCGTTTACATTACATAAGCAGTTTTATTTAGTAATTGTTAATTTAAGCTAAATAACTTTTTATCCATAGGAATATAGGTAAAATTGCCATAAAAACATATATATTTTTTCGAGGAATAATACTTTTTAATCTGATTATTAAAAAATGTTATCCCAAATTCCCAATCTACTACACGTTCATACAAGAAATTGAACAAAAGATGTTTTTTGCAAAAAAAAATTACGTTTTTTTTTTTAATAAATGAACTCTCGCTTAGCACGTTACCCAACCCATAATACACCTCTTAACAAATAAGAAAACAGCATTACAAAAAGCCATTCCAATTAGTAGCAAAATACAACTAAATAATAACCCTGATGAGTCATGAAATTCCCGAAACTAATCAATCATGATTCATGAACACAAGATCTTGATCATAATCTGGAAGACTGGAACACATGACAAAATCATGAAAACTCATAACCTGGAATACAAACAGAGATCATCATTCATGACATCTATCTATCTAGTAAACACACTTCATCTAGGACCCAGCTACTTTAAACAAGATCCTACCCCAATTAACACATTCAAATTTAATCTACCCACCACACCAAGATGAAGATGATGCAACAATTATTTAATCTTATACTACTATTATAACATACATACCCATATCACATTTCAACAAAATGCACTTCACTTCACTCTGTCTTCTTTTCATCCTTGCTTTCTTTCTCAACAGGTTTACTCTCTTTCTCCTTGGGTTTACTTTCCTTCACTTGTTTCTCTTTAGGTTTCCCCTTTTTAGGCTTCACAAAACAAAAGCAAGAACAACATGGACACTGAAACAAAAACTTCATCTTTACCTCTATTCTCTATCTCTACCCAATCCCCAAAATTTTCAGATTTAGATCTATTTTTATCACTACAATTATATGATTGGATTCCATTTCTGTCACTTTCAGTCTCAAAAGTGGGGACTACCACCCATTAACTCACAGCCTGTTTTTCACCTTGTGGGGTACAGGTACACTCTCGAAACAAAAGCCTTTCATTCCGGAATTGAAAACTTTATTGCTTACAATAGTCTTAACACTATTACTACTAGAGTGTTACATAAAAGGATATTCCTGTAAATAGATTAAATCCTGGAGGGCTGTTTAGGAAATTTAGTATAGTCATAAACACCAACACCTCGTTTTTTACCTAAGCGACCTGCATCAACATATTGTACAAGAAGAGGGCAAGGTGTGTATTTAGTGTCACCTAGTCCTGCATGTAGAACTTTGAGAACTGATAAGCATACATCTAGACCAATAAAGTCTGCCAGCTGTAGAGGCCCCATTGGTTGATTGGTTCCTAGTTTCATTCCTGCATCTATGTCTTCTTTTGTTGCAACACCAGTGTAAAGTGTGTAAAAGGCTTCATTAATCATTGGCATTAAGATTCGATTCACTATGAAACCCGAATAATCCTTTGAGCAAACAACAGTCTTTCCGAATCTGTCATTGTTAAACATTAAAAGGTTAAAATCAGAACCCAAAAACCTTTAAAAAAGGTTTAACCACTATATGTAAACAGTAAACACCTCTCAGCCAAAGTTTTTGTCTTGTTGTAAGTCTCGTCTGATGTTTGTGCACCTCGGATGATCTCAACAAGTTTCATGATGGGAGGAGGGTTCATGAAATGCATGCCAATCACCTGAAAGTACAAAAATGCCCTTCCCAATATCAATATTTACATAGAGAATGATGCACAAAATCATCATAGGCTAATATGAAACCTGGTGTGGTCGTTTTGTTGCAGATGCCAAACGAGTAATGGAGATGGAGCTTGTATTTGATGCTAAAATGGCAGACCCTTTAACAATCTTATCTAATTCTGCAAATAGTTTCTTCTTCACATCCTCAGATTCAACGATGGCTTCGATTACAATATCTGCAGATTGAAGATCTTCTAGATTCGAAGTATATTTCACACGAGCTACAGCATCAGCCCCTACCTCCTGCCAAGTAGATTTTGCATAAATTTTAATGGTTACTGCATGCGAGATCATATTTTAATTTGAAATATTATCCATTTGATTATCCCGAGGAATTGCTATCAAATTTAGAGAGTTATTGAGCCGATATGTGCAATCGTAACACAAAAACCCCAATTACAGTGATTGAGAAGTCCAAGGCATAATTTTGAAGATTAAACGGAAGGAGTGCTACCATACGTAGATAATCATTGAATCAACAAATTCGAAACCCTATTACTATATTATTATCAACTAAATCGCAGAGCAGAATTCTGAACAAATTTTGGGGCTTAGGATGATATATGGCTATAAATATGACGAAGCTTAGGATCACAGAGACAGCGTAGAGATAGGACAGGAGACCTTGGAAAGTTGACCTTTGGAGACAAAACGTTGAACTGAGTCGGAGATAGACCTCTTGGCAGTGAGGAGAGCTTCAGCGTCTTTGTCGAGTAGTCGTACATCGGCACCGGCAACCGCCGCCAACTGAGCTATCCCGGAGCCCATTTGGCCAGCGCCGATCACTCCGATGACCTTGAATTCTGCCATGTAATCACTAATTCAACAGCTAACGCCACCGATTTAACTGGTTAATAGTCGCTGGTAGTTGGTTGGATCCCCAAGATGATAACAAAATATGGCAAGAATATTTATATTAAAAAAAATTATATGATATTTAATGTAACAAATTTACTATTCCATTATTATTTGATTGATTGTAAAAGTTATTTTAATGTTTCTATAACCCGTGGTTATCACATATTAGAAAGGTAAAAATAATTTTAATTAAATTATATGGTGATTATTGAGCAATGATAAAAAAAAATTAATAATTTAATAAATTAGGCAATAGATATTACAAATAAATTTTTTGTTGAGGTGTTTGATATGTGTAAAATGGAGGAGTGAATTAGTGAAAATTTAATTAATGAGGAAAAACCTTAGAATGACAAGTGGCAAATAATTAATGTGAAACTCTAATTGATTGACACGTGACAAATGTGCTACTCTTTTATTAGGTAGAGAGATTTAATATATATATTTTACTCTATTTTACTTAAGATTTTCATAATAGTAAAAAATACAAGTTTTTATTAATTAAACTTTCTAATTTTCATAATTGATTATATGATGATAATTATGTTATATACTTTTTAATTTAACCCTATATGTTATATGATTATATCCTTGCCATCCAACTACTTACTTATCGAAGTCAAAACGAGACAACAACAGTTAATAGATATAAATTAAGTAGTAATAGTAGTATTTATTTTACGAAACATGACTAAATGATTTTTTATTTTTTATTTTTATAAATTTTAAAACAGAGTTTTTTGGATTCTTTTTGTTTACAATTTAAAGTAGCAAGATATTTTAAAACACAAGTATTTTGATAAGTGAAATACTAAAAATAGTAGAGACCAAAATGTCGCCCATTTTTAGATACGTATGGTATGTATGACAATATGAGATTGATTTCAATAGCAATAAAGACTAAAGAGAGATTTATATAATAAAAGCATAGCATGTTATGTGTTACATCTTTATATATGTTTGAGCATGATAATTGACAGTCATCAAAGTGGTAAAGTTTTGGTAATTTATTTTGTTATTATTATTAGTGTTTATTTATTAAATAACCAAAAACTCGTCTACAAAATAAACTTGGTGAAATCTGGTTTAGAAAACCAGACTTGTACAAATTTGGAGTCTCTTTGAGTTAATTTTAAATCATCGGCTACTTCGGTTGTTAAAACTAGGGGTGCAAGTGAGTCAAGCTACTCGTGAGCTACTCAGGATCGACTCGTTAAAAGATCGACTCGAGATCGAATTAAACGAGCCTGAGCCGAGCTCGAGCCTAAATATGAGGCTCATTTGTTAAACGAGCTCGAGCCGAGCTTCAATTCATGGGCTCGCGAGCCTAAACGAGCATATATATATATATATATATATATATATATATATATATATATATATATACACACACACACACACACATACATACATACATACATACACACACAAACATATATATATATATATATATATATATATATATATATATATATATATATATATAAAGTTAGGTAAATGCTTTCACTATCTATTGTGTGGCTGTATGATTGATTCTGGACCAATCATTTTAGTTATTTTAAGAAAATAATTAATGCTTATTAAATGCTGAAGATGTAATTAATATCTATTATATCTTCAACATGTAATATGCATTAATTATTTTCTTAAAATAACTAAAATGATTGGTCCAGAATCAGTCATACATGCAAACAATAGATAGTGAAAACAAAATAATCTAACCCTACATATATATATATATATATATATATATATACACACACACACACACACACACACATAGAGGCTCGATTAGGCTCGCGAGCCCACTAAATTGTTCACGAGCCGAGCTCGAGCTTCATTTTAAGGCTCGAATCGAGCTCGAGCTTCCTCAAAATTAAACGTGCCGAGCTCGAGCTTGGTCAAGCTCGGGCCCGGCTCGGCTCGTTTACACCCTAGTTAAAACTTTGCACACGGCAACATTCATGCATGGAATCAAAGCCGTCTCACATGTAAAAACTTTAGAAAATTCTCTATTATGTTAATTTCACTCGTGATTGAAGTCACCATTCACCATGGCTTAACATTTCATATTTGTTTATAGGGTTATTATCATTATAGCCCAACAAACTTTAGTATATTGGTTTAAATGGTCACTCGTGACTTTTTTTTTTTTTTTTGCCTTTTAGAGGTATGTACTTGTGTTTTACCGTTTTAAAAGGTCATTATAAAAAATATGAAGGGGTCACCCAGTGAACCCCTTCCTAATCATCAGTTTTGATATGCCACGTGGCATTTGGTCAACTGAAATAGTCCACGTGGCGCCCATCTTCCTAATATCCTCATTCTTCCCTAAATTCAACAAATTGAGCACCAAATTCACCCGAAACAAAACTAGATTTGCAACCCTAGCTCTCGATAGGCTTATGATTCTACTTGAGGTGGAGGCTATGCCACCGATAATCGTCGACACAACAGCAACGACAACCACCAATAGTTGGTATGCCGACAAATCAAGGGAGGAAGCGACGCAATCAGGATTCAAACCGCCTACATCGCTGCCCTAAAAAATATTGGTGTCGCCTTCAGTGATTACGCCCTATGGGAGCTCCAATTTCCTGATCATCTCCACATAACGCCCTAAGGGACTTCTTTTTTTACGTAAATGGAGGGTGTCATTGGGTCTGAATTGGCTGAAGTTGATGAAAGGGTAGCAAAATCGGGAAACCTGAGATTCAGGGGAGGACGATGGTGGATGCTAAGAGTGGAAATGACGGTGGTGGCGGCTGCTGTCACCGGGCAGTGGTGGAGAGTGAGAAAGAACCACCCCTATCATCCATGAAAGAAGATGTGCATAGTATAAACTTGTTGCCGGCAATTATAGAGATCAAATATGGTTTTGTGAAAGCTTTTGAGAGTGCTCATGAGGTTTCAAAGATTCTTGAGGCCAATATGTTGTAATACCACACTCATTATATAGATAACATTGGTATGTATCCGAGCCATATGGTTCCCTATTGCAATACCACACCATATTTGTTTAGGTATATGTTTTGAGGTTCAACACGTCTATTTAAGAGTTGTTGAATTGGTTGTAGCCACATTAGATGGACCTTTACCCACAGCCACATTAGATGGACCTTTACCCACAACCACATTAGATGGACCTGCAACTCCCGTTGGAGCTCTGAGTAGCACTTTAGCTAAACTCCAAGCAAGTCCCAAATTGCGTAAGCTTCGTGAAGCTGCAAAGGTGATTGATGGGCTGATTGATTAAATTTCACCATTTTATCGATCGATTGATTCTGCAATTTAGTAAGAATACTTGAATATAAAATTCTTAATATGTGAACAGAGCATCACTAAGCACATCGGACCTCAAGCCCATGAAGTTGCAGCGAAGGTGGATGAGTATGTGAGGGGAATGATTAGTGCTAGTGGGTCGACATTGTTTAAGGAGCACGGGTTATAAAGGACACAATGTTGAAGATCTAGTCACCATTTTTGAAAAAGTCAAGTCAATGCATGCACTCAATTCTTATAAGTTGTGAAAAAGGCCATGTCATCAAGAATACCGGTAATAACAAGTCTTGGGCCTTTTTTAGCAGGTAAAAATAGACTTTATGCCCCTAAACTACCAAAAAAAGTCACGAGGGACCATTTAAACCAATATACTAAAGTTTGTTGGGCTACAGTGACAATAACCCTTGTTTATATTAAGGAAATAGTAATTAATTGCACTATCTCTCTAAGTGACTCACGTTTATTTGTACTAAAGCTCATATGGAAAGTCAATCGCAGAATACTAAGACTGTGTTTGGCGTGCCACAACTAGCTGATAAGTTAGCTTATTTTTTTGAGCTTTTTTATCTTGTCGTGTTTGGTAAGCCAAATACTAGGTTATAAGCTAGCTTTTTGAAAAACTACTTAGACTAGCTTTTTAGGAGTTTTTTAAAAAAATTTCAAATATACCCCTTAATTAATTATAAAAACACATACTATTACATGTCCTTTTATGTAATTTTATATATTTTAGCTTGTTTTACCAAACATTATTTTTTATTAACTAGTTTTTTATTTAACAGCTAGCTTTTCAGATAATACGCCAAACATAGCCTAACTAACAACATTTTGGACATGTCAATGTTTGAACAAAATAATTAGATATATATGAGTAAGTACTAAACAACTAAGGCCGGACGGAATGGGGTGAGGGAAGCTTCCCTCCCCTCTTGAACACCACTCCGTGGGTGAGGGAAAGGAGTGCGGGAAAAGAGGTGGGGGGAGGGGGTGCCGCACTCTCTCTTCTCTTCTCATTGGCCAGTTTTTTTTTTTTTTTTTTTTTAAAATTTTTTTTAAATATTTATAAAATTATATATCTACTATAAAAATATAAAAAATATATCAAAATTCATGGTTTTTAATTCCCTACAAAATGGATATAATATATGTATGAAATATATTTTAAAAAAAAAGTGAGGGAAGGGCTTCCCACCCATTCCTTGACTTTTAGGTGAGGGAAAAGAAAGTGAAGGAAAGAGAGATATGGCCCACCAAAAATGAGGAAAGAGTCCCTCCCACACCCTCCGGTCTAAAAGTATAATAAATAGGATACTTGTGTTGGCTTTTTTTTGGAAAGTTAACAAAGTCTAGTGCAATGTGCAAAAAAGAAAAAGAAAGATGCGACTTTAGTTGGTGATTAACTTTTGATTATACTTTATGGACCATATTGTATTTTTTGTAACTAAATGACAGATATGTGATCAAGTTAAGTTGACATCTTTTGTAAAGCCACAAATGTATCGTACCATGAGAATTAAACGTTGTACTTGGGTTGTATATAGTGACACGTTTTTAGTAATTGTGAAAACATGGTAAAGGCTAAAAGCAACACACGTTTTCAGCTATGTAAAACATGGTAAAAGCGGTAAACTGTTAGATTAGAATGTTAGTTTCAAAAATTCGAATGCTATAAAATCCAGGGAAATAACATACACAACTTGGCATGTATACAATATTATAGAAGACTCTGAAATGCAAGACAATTAAAAGATAAATATGATACACAAACTGAAAACGAAATGTTGAGGAACATAGAAAGACTCAAAAACAAACATGAAACAGCTTAATTTATATATATTATTCTTCTCAATGGCTGCATCTGCATAAGGATATATCATCAGAACCTTACAACAATGCACGAAATATCATCGGTGCTCTTCCTTGTAAGTGCCTCTTCGGTCAATTGCTTTGCAGCTGCCCTTGCATCCTTCACATTCATGATGCAATCCACAGCCTCCTGATTCGTCATAACCTGCCATCAACACAACATCAGGACACATGTTCTCATGACATAACAGACTGTGTTTGATATTCATTGGACTGAGACTGATGTCAGTAACACAAACCTTCCACACACCATCGCTTGCCAAGATTATGAATTCCGTATCATCATCTATCATTTCCATGAATACATCCGGTTCAGAACTCAAGTGTTCTTTCAAGCTCTTGTCACCAAATGCTCTGGCCACAGCCAACCGCCCATCGACACGTGGCACATCACCTGTCATCCATCTAATACCCTGTCATACCTTCCTTGTTGTAGTAGGTAATAAAGATAAAAGATATATATATATAATTTACCTGGAAAGGTGGACACAAAGCCTCCTCTATCCTCAATAACCTCGCGTTCCTTGCTAGGCTCATGGTCAATTGATAACTGTTTGGCCACACCTTTCTTGCATATCACAGCACGTGAGTCACCTACATTAGCTACTACAAGCTTTTTACAGTTTATCAGGATTGCAGTAACTGCTGTTGAACCTCCTTTACCCAAATCAACTGCTTTTTCAAGTATAGTTTCATCAGTTATACGGTACGCCCTTCTAATTGCACACTCGGTCTCTGTCCAGAAATCAGGCTGAAAAGAAGGAAACAGGAGGTGTAAGGAATCTATAAAATAAAGTTTAATGGAGTGAAGAAAAAGGGTGTTTCTTGCCTCATTCAAAATGTTTTCAAACAAATGTGAGCGGAGATAATCAGGAACTTCATGGCTTAAGTGACCATCGAATATGGCAAACAGTCCGAGTTCATTATCATCAACCTTTTTGAACTGTGCGAATACATAATCTTCCATGTCATGATATGATTTTCCTTTAACTAAATGATACCCATGTGTAACGTGTTTAGACATCTTGCTCTTTCCTTTTCCAGTTTCAGCTGAACATGACGATAGCCCAACCTTTTCCTGTCAGACAAGGAAAGGAGATAAGATTTTAATGGCGGAAAGGTTATATATGCACATTTGCTGTTTATTAGCTATATATTGATGCAACCTCCTGATTTAACGTTTGCCTAAATTGTTAATCAGATATGAAGAAACTTGAAATAAGAACAATCCAGCACTATAAACCCTAACTTCTCAGATTCAATAATCAAGTATTATGTACATAATAATAATAATAACATACAGCCTAGCGTTATTAAGCTGGAATCCAGAACTAGAACTAGAACTGGAAGCCTGATTATACTTATACACAAGAGAAAGAAACTAGAACAGAATATATACAGAGTGATAAGTCTTAGCACCTAATTGCAACTGCTAACAAATCATGAATGCATTGAAAACAGAGTAGAGAAAGAGACTTAACAAGTGATGAGAAAATTGCTTGATATACGAATGATTATTGTGAGTTACCTTCATCTTGTGCAGGATTTCTTTGCCTATCATGGTTGAATTTTGTGATCGTAATCTGTGAGAGAGAGAGAGAGAGAGAGAGAGAGAGAGAGGAGTATGACGCCGACCACTTCCTACAGTTGACACGACCCACACAAAGTCCAGATGTAATGTAACACCAAAATGATAAGCACCGGAAGTATCGGTGACAGATCATACGGGATATATATACGTACTTATACAGGCTCTCAAATACCAGTGAAAACAAAACTTATTTTTAAAACATTCCAAAAAAGAACAAACATTAAAAAAAGAGAAAAACTTACTTTTTTGGAATATGAATATATACGTATATTTTTGTTGAAATTATGTTTTTTTTTTCAAATAATTCATAAATTATATTGCATATTTTTGGTGTATAGATTCAAAAATATTATAAGAAATCCTAGTTTAAAATATGTAGTTTTTGACTTTTGTAGACGTTTCAGTATATAATTTTCTATGAAAAGTAATTCGTTTGACTTGTCGATGATTTTGTATAAATTTACAATTGGACAAAAAGTAATATATTGATTTACAAAAATGATCTCACAAAGTTACCATTTTAATCTGAAACTACTTTATAGACGAAAAGTAATATATTAATTTAAGATTCGTGCTATTTGTGATTGGTACTATGTAATTGTGTGTTGGATTGGTGCTTGTCTTTCTTTATTGTAATTTCTTTTTTGTGATTAATTTAATGAATATTAAGTCTTTTTATAGTGAATTATTTTTGAGTTCGATGAGATACGTTTTTGTCTCTCTCTCACACACACACACACACATATATATATATATATATATATATATATATATATATATATATATATATATATATATATATACACACACACACAAGAAGATTGCGCAACAGCGGCGACACGTGTCGCCGCTAATACCTTTAGCGGCGACATGTCGCTGCAAATACGTCGCCGGTATTGCTTCGTCGTTAATACGCTTAATGTTGCCGCAAATACTAGCAGTCGCTGCTAATGCTCCCGTCGTCGCTAATGCTACTTGTCGCCACTAATATGTTATCGCCACTAATGAGGTTGTGACGCCACAAAAGCTGTCGCCGGTAATACTCTTTTGATTTTTTTTTTAAATTTATTTCACATTAAATTTATAATCAATCCTAATATTAATCTATATAGCATTTGAAAAGTCTGATATTTTATATAAAAATATTAATACATATTATATACAATCAATTCAAAATATTAATCCATACCACATTTAGTATTGTTTCAAATTACAAAACGTTTCATAAAATCCTAAAATAACTACTCGTCCTCATCATCATCTCGATTATTTTGTGGCGGCAATGAGCGAAACCACTCTTCCAATTTTAGGGTATTAGCGGCGACAAACGGAGGGAAAACTTAGCGGCGACGCCTTTAGCGGAGACAGCCAGCAATAGCGGCGACACGTAACGCGTCATTTACGTGTCGCCGCTATTGCTGGCTGTCGCCGCTATAGCTTTGTTTTCTTGTAGTGTATATATATATCTAGGTAGAGGTTCATTTGAGACCACCTATATTTTGTGAGACATGAAGACCAAATCTTAACCTTTGATCAAAACTAATCTTGTGGCTAAAAAATAACCCAGATTAAGTGCCTAATTAAGTTGTTAGGGGCAGTTTAGTCAATGTTCTAATCATAATAACTAATCATGTTTTATCTCCTATTCATCATTTAACGTAACAAGATGTCGTCCCATTTATCTGATGATTTTCTCAATCGCAACCAAATCGATCAAATCCTCCACAAAAAGTTATCTCATTCCCTTGATGAAATCGCAACTAAAAGTATGATCTGCAAGAACTTGAAGTTTCGATTGTTAGTCTATTCAATGATTTTCATCAGATCATCATCATCAGCAAATTGATATCGATTTGCAACAATTTTCAAGCTTTGATTTTTTACAATCAAATCTGTGATTTCAGCAATTCATCATCATCTTCGATGTATTCTCAATTAGAGGCTTTGATTTCAGCTATTAATAATTTGTTTCAAGATTTATTTTTTTCCTGCGCATTCGAGCACATATTACGTAAAGAAAAGCAAGCAACAACAACGAATCTTTGAGCTAATATGTATTCTTTCTATAAATGAACGAGGTATGTACGAAAAATTATTATTATTGAGCAAGTTCTCTTAAACTAAAAATGCACTATACCTGTTTGATGAAAGTCCTAAATGAATAATGAGTCTTATTTATCACTCCCTCCTTCCTACAACTTAAGTCCTCTTTAATAATATGTGCATACTTACAAAATATGAGTCACAATTGGTGAAAAATGATATAATGTTTGCTTCTGATATTAGCTTCACTACAGTTTTGTTTAAATATGATTTTTTTTTCATACACAAAAGGTTGGAGATTGATTTTAGCATAATTTTGTTTAAATATTGATATAATTGTATATTATTATGATTAGAATAATAATATGTTTTATGTTTTATTTTAAGTATCATGATGTATATTTATGCATGTTTGAAAGATTTTGAAAGATTGGTGCTTGCATCGTAGGGAAATATCTGACCATGTTGATGCTGGGAGCTTGGAACATGTTTTATCATTGGTTTGCCTCTAAATGATTAAATCATATTCTTGTTAATATAAATGTTGTTGTTTTTCCATCATATTTAGATAAGTACACTAAATGGTGCATATATGAAGGATTGGTGTAATCATTGTAGGGAAATCTCAGACTATGTTGATGCTTGAAGCTTGAAGCTTGAAAGATGTTTCCTCATTGTTTTTATTACTTTGATTATATGAGTGAAAGGTTTAGGTTAGTTACTATCATCCTTGTCAGTAGCATGTGAAGTAAAAGATGAATTTGGACCAGTTTAGCATGAAGCAGAAATGGTACTTGGTCGCATTTCATCATATTTTTTTTATTACATTACATAGTAAATAATATATTATTCTGATTAGAATAATTGAAAAACATTACTCATACGTCCTTCTATATTTAGAAAATTAAGTTTAGAATACAATTTTGTAAATATTTATACAATAATTAATATTAATGGAATACTTTTTTGTAGGTCAAATTAATGATGGTGCTGAAGAATCACACTCAAGCAGTGAACTTGTTTCAACTAATGATGATTTAGTTTGGATTCCGGATATTGTACGTGTACATATATATAATGTTATAGTCTACTTTGATTTTTGTTTGTTGAACTACTCAATTAGTTCCATATTTTGTTTAGAATATGATACATGATATAGTGCACATATTTAATGATATAGTCTATTATTATATTTTCTATATTGATGATACTCATATCTTATTGAAGTGTATAATTCTATTTTTAATAATTTATAAGTGTAATATTCTAATACATGTTTATAAATGATGATGTAATTGAATGTGTTTTCTTACTATGACTAATATTCTAGATTGGATTATTGTTATGTATTATATTCTACATTGATATTTGTTGTTGATATAATCAAGTAGTGTTATATTTTAAAAAAGCTCATTATGTATAAACCTCTAAAATGTAACAACATATAACATTATTATAATAGAATGTTTTACATATACTACACATTATTTTCATGTAATAAATTAACTTATTTATTTTAAAAGCTATAACATAATTCTATTAGAATATTCTACATATACATTTATGAAAACAAATAACACATAACATTATTCTATTTGAATATTCTACATATACATATTTTTTTTATTTAATAAATGAAATTATTTAACAAGAAACTTATAAAATTATTTAATTAGATTATCAACATCATACATCATGCGCTAGATTCAAATGAGATGACCTTAATATTGTGAGGCCATGAGACCATGAGACCACATTTCTCTAGTGAAATATTCTAATATTTAGTGTTCATGAAAATATAATATATGTAATATTCTAATGCTCTAAAACATATAACATTATTCCAAAAGAATTATTATACATGAACATACAACCTGTAAAATTATTCTATCAGAATATTCTATATATACATAATAAATAAGTCTTATTAACATTACATATAACTATAAATTCATTTTTTTTTGAAAAAAGGTCATTACATATAAATCTATAAAAACCAACAAAGTTTAACACTATTCTAATAGAATTAATGTTCTAAATGTCAATTTTTTTGAGACCTTAAGACCATTAGACCACTTTTCTCTAGTGAAATATTTTAATATTTCTGTATTCATAAAAATATAATATATGTAATTTTCTAATATTCTAAAACATATAACATTATTCAAACAGAATTATTATACATAAGCATACAACCTATAAATTTATTCTATTAGAATATTCCTCATATACACAGTAAGTAGGTTTTATTAACATTACATATATCTATAAATTCTAAAATATTATTGTAAAAAGGTCACTACATATAAATCTATAAAAAACAACATTTAACATTATTCTAATAAAATATTATAAATGTACAGAAAACATATAACATGACTCTATTAAAATATTGTACATGAACTATAACAAAAAATGAACATTTGATCATAAAAGTATGATATTTCAGATTAGTAAAAGCATAACTATTTTTTAACCATGACTATTATTACGTGAAACATTCACTGGCCATTGAAACAACCATACCTATTGTTCAAAACTAAAAAAAGATAACCAATATTCAAACAAACAAAACACTACCATGTCATTCATAATCAAATACTTACAAATATTCTAAAAAAAAAATTATTCTTATCCTTCCAGTATGTTTCTTGCATCGATCCATTCCTTCATCATTTTTAATGACCATCATTATCAACATTTACCTATTCCTTTGCTTCGTCAGTTACTTTCTTATGGAATTGGAATCTGATTGGTCAAAGCATAACTATTTTGTATGCTTCTTATTCTGTAGAAAACCTTCTTTACCCAAGTCAATATTTCACATTTCCACTTATTATTCCAGAATAAATTTCCATCTGTCGCATTAAGAACACATCAGAATAAATTTCATTAGCTTTTAATGTGTCTCAAACACTAATCCTAGCTACAGTAAATAATTTCAAAAATATTTAACCGAAACTACAATAAAGAAGTTCATTTTCTAGCCCAAGCTATAGTGAATTAGGATCAAACACTAACCATAGCTACAATATAAATTTCAAAAAAATAATTCCTAAATTAGAATAAATTGTTTAACAACTTCCTAAAGCCTATTATAAGAGGTGATTTAGAATCTACATTATGTACAATCTAAATCTGAATCAAATATTATCGAACTAAAACATAAAGATATGAATTCAGTTATGTCAGGATAGAATAACAAATTCTCAAAATTTTAGTTTTGACTTATCAAAGTAAGTAGTAACATCTGGTTAATCAATAAAATAACATCTTAAATCAAATTTATGAAGTAACACCTAACTTTACAAATCATAATACCTAGGATATTAAGTTACTAAAGACTATTTTACTAATATTTTACTGGATCATCTAACTTATCAAACAAAGTAACATCTAAATTAAATTAAGAAGTACCATATTACTTATCAAAACTAGAATACTTAGAATATCAAATTATCAAACTATATTTCACTAAATATTTACTAGATAATCCAATTACTCAAACAAAATAACATCTAAAATCAATTTAGGAAGCAAGTTATGTTTGCATAACATTCTATCATTTTCAATAACAATTTTCTTGCAGAAAATATGAAATCAATACAGAGTGCATTATGTCGAACACCTAGCGGGCGATGACTAAATTTACCAAACACCTAACTGACACTAGAAGTATGAAACTAATAAGATAAACCAAAAAAACTAAGATCTTGAATCAAATTATAATTCAAATTCCTAGAATATCTCTACAGATTTTGTGAATAACTTCATTTATGCATAATAACTTAGCTTGGATTGTAGATTTATTAACATTGAAATTGTTAACAGCAAAAAATGAGTCAATGGAATCTTTTATTACCTGATGAGAAAAATCCTTCCTCAACTAAGAATCATGAGAAGAAGTAGCAGTTGAAGGATTGGCAGAAACATGATTCAAGATCAGAATATGAATAAAAACGTTTAAAATCAAAATGACAGTGAATCAAAATCGACTTTTAGGGATTTATTGGGGGGTTTTGGAAGATCGATGCAAAGTAGAATCAGAGTGAGAAGAAATCTCATAGATGAATACATCAACTCATCATCACATACATATTATAAAATCGACAATTAGAATATTTTAACTCAAAATCACCCACAAATATAAAATCAAGAAGAAATTATAGTATTATACGTCACCTGGATTAACTCTTGATGCAAATATGAATTCGGTTCTGTTGAATGATCCATTTGTTGTAAAACTAAGCTTCGATTTCATTTGATTCAGGAATGTTGATGCTCGAGAACTTGATCCGATTTTAGAATCAAAATAACAATGTTGAAACTCCGAATCAGAACGAAGTAGAAGATGTTGATAATAGAGATTGGATAAGACGAATTGTGGTGTTCGTATCGAGGTTGCTTAGGGTTTTGCAGATCAGAATGAAGAAGATTGAAGAGGATATATAAAGTTTTTACGACCTGAATGAAATAGACAGTAAAATCCCCTTACTGCCCCTCCGCACCCTTATTCTAATCCTGAAGTTCCATTTAATTGCAAAAATGCCACCGTCTCCTTGTGCTTCCTTATTGTGTAATTTTATTTTATTTTAGTCTTATATTATTCAAGATGAATGGTCAAGATTTGGTCCCCTTGTCTCACAAAATACTATTGTCTCACGTGAACCTAACCCTATATATCTATATTATATTATAAAGTAAATCTTACTATTTCTAAAAATAGATTCAATATAATAATAATATTTTTTTTTAAGACGTTCAAGTCATTAAGCTAATACTACAAGTAACCATTAATAAAATAATAATATTTTTAAGTTGTACAAATATATAAGCTTTAAGTACAATTATCTCTTATTAAAATAATAATTAAAAGTTAAATTAACTATATTTTGAAATCTTATCCAAATGGATTTTAAAGGCACCCACTAAAAAGTCAAAACCACCCATTCAAAACCATTGTTGGAAAACTCAATTAAAAAAATATTAAAAATGTAATGAACTAACGAAATATTATAACCTGTCCACTTTTCAAAACTACTTTCACGTTTATTTTAGAGTAAATTATAGAAATGACCCTTGAGCTTTTGGTCTGATTGAAGTTTTGGTCCCTAAGTTAAAAAGTTAATAAGTTTTGGTCCCTAAGTTAGAAAATTAATAGGTTGTATCCTTGTGGTTTATATATATAACAGTTTTGGTCATTTGGGATAAAAAGACTAACTTAATCTTCCTTTTTTTCAATTTATTATTATTATTATTATTATTATTATTATTATTATTATTATATAACAATTTTATTTGTTCTTTATTTTAATAGAGTTTGTATAGATTTCTTATAAAATTATATTTATTTTTTTTAATTAATTATATATATATATAATTTTTCCGGTGATTAATTTCCAAAGACAATTAGTTTTTCATTCCGTAAGCTTATTCAAGATAAAAATAAAAAATACGTTATTTTGGGTGACAAATAAAAATACATTGTTATTTAGGGTTAAATGTATAAATATATTATTGTTTAAGATTAAAAGCAAGAATATATTGGTTGTTTTATACTTTATTTTTACTTAGTTTCTTATTTAAAAAAGTCTTGTATAAAAATTATATTAACCAAAAAATAATATAAGTGATAATAACAATTATTTTTATTATTTGGTACATTGATCGACTTGTATACAAATTATTTTTATTTAGTTTCTTATTTGGTACAGTGACCGACTTGTAAATTATTTTCCGCAAAACCCTCCGAATACCGGCACAACAAAGAAGTATTATATATATATATATATATATATATATATATATATATATATATATATATATATATATATATATATATATATATTAAAGTGAAATAATAAGGGTTGAAAGTAATTTTTCAAAATAGAAAATTATATAAATTGAAAATATGTTTTAATTGAAAGGGGTTAAGATGTAAAAGTAATTTAATATTTTGATAAAATATTGTTTCCATCCGGTAAATAAAAATAAAAATGTAACAATATATGTTAATATGTAATTATTACCTCTAAGTCATATCAATTACGGTTATTTAACTCATGTAAAGATGGTATTGACTTTTTAAAGTGGTTTTATCTTTAAAATCGGGTGTGTTTAATAACACCCATCTTATCCAAATTTCATGCAGCTCATCTCACATTATTATCCTATTGACCTGACTTATTAATTCTCCACGTATCTTGGCAAATCCTTTTTTTTAGTTAACGTGAGCAATTCCCAGTTCATTGGAAGTGGAGACTCCTTCAGAAACCAAAAGCCTCGAACTATTCACCGATGACACTTTTCCTGGTATCATACCAGATGAAAATGTAGTTGTATATTATCTGTTTTTGGTATAACGAATCCAATGTAAGAAAATATATACCGAACAAACACAAAGACAATCAATAGACTTACAACGCATGTCCAATAAAATGCGAAAGTTCAAAAATTTCCATATTCGATTGACCAATGTGGTAACTGTTTTTTTGGAATATGTTCTCTAATAACAAACTAATTTTTTGTCGCCGCTTTGCGCGGGCCAATTGCTAGTGTGTGTGTATATATATATATATATATATATATATATATATATATATATATATATATATATATATATATATATATATATATATATAAGGAAAAGTGAATATGTGGCTGTCATGTATATAATATTAGGTATAGAACCATCGAAATTAACTTCATTTTGATTAAAAACACAAGTTTTTTCATTGTTAGCTTCTTCCTATTGCTTTTGAGCTCATATTATTTTTTGATTCATAATTTATCTCCAACATCTATGTATTTTGAATGTGTTGTTTATATTAAACATTTAGTAGGCTTCATAACTTTCTTTGACACTTACCATATATATATATATATATATATATATATATATATATATATATATATATATATACTTGCATGGTTCTTTTTGATGTGTTATGGGAAGAAGTTTATTGGGTTTTTAATGAACAATTTCAATCTTTCATTATAGTTTTCTATATTAAATTTGAATATGAAGATTTATAGGTAGTTGATAATGTATTTTTATACATGGTTTGTGTTGCAAAATTAAATATTTAAAACTCCATAAAAATATGTACAAAGCCTATCATCTAGTCTAATAGAGAATACAAGAAAGATGATAGAGAGATTTTATCGCATTTTATTAAAACGATTTAGTTTTTGATGGTTCTATACCTAATATTAGGTACATAACAGCCACATATTCCCTAAGCCCATATATATATATATATATATATATATATATATATATATATATATATATATATATATATATATATATATATATATATATGGTTGAGATCGGTTGAGAACTCATAGTTTCCCGAGAACCCGAGAACTAAAAGTGGAGCGTTGGATCAAAAGTAATTCATTAAGGACATGATTGTCATCTTATCAATCTCATTTAATGTTTAATTTTTTTTGTGTTATTTAACATATTAATATAAATGTCTAAAAATTTACATCATAAATCAAATTTTCATATATATATATATATATATATATATATATATATATATATATATATAATATATATATATATATATATATATATATATATATATATTTAAAATAGTATTTTTCATTTTTTTTAAATGCATATTTTTTTTATTTTTTTATAAAAAACATAAATTTTTGAAAAAACTTTTAAAAAATATTTTTTTTAAAAAAATGCAATTTTTTCAAAAAAGTGCAGTTTTTTTTAAAAGAAAACAGCAGTTTTTTCAAATAAAAAAACTGCAGTTTTTTCAAAAAAAAAAACATCAGTTTTTTCAAAAAAAAACTGTAATTAAAAAAAAACTGCATTCTTAAATAAAAAAGCTGCAATTTTCTTTAAAAAAGTTGTAAGTTTTTTAAAGAAAGTTCTAGTTTTTTTAAAAAAAAAACTATATTTAAAAAAAACACTGCAATTTTTTTAAAAAAAAGGTAAAATTTTAGGTATATATGTGCATATTTTTTCAAATGCACATATGTATATGTTTATATTATAATATGTAACGACCCAATTTTTACCGAGAAAATTTTCATTTTTAATTAATCAAACAAATCGCATAATCCATAGATTTCCAAACCATTTGTTTTCCAATTCGCAATTATTACAATTGCATTGTACTTTTTGAAAACATCAGAGAGTCCCAACACACACACAAGAGAGGTAGAGTGCACGCCACGTCATCACGCCTTGCCTTTGCCCTTAGGCTCTGAAGTGCCTGAAACAATCAACAATCTGTAACCGAAATGCTTAGTGAGTTTCCCAGAGTATACCACACACACAATCTACATATCACATATCCTGTTAGCTATAAAAGCTACACACATATCACATAAGCCATGCATACATGAAACCTGAGAGAATGCCATGGGACTACATTGTCTTCACTTAGGACTGCCATGGGCTACTCCACATGGTCTTACATCCAATGTCGCGGGCTTCCCCCGGGGTCTTCATACAAAACATGCAATCACATAACAAAACACAGAATGTCTATCACATATATCATGATCACATAATGGGCCGACCTTGGTGCCTTAGACCCATAGGTATGGTGAAAAGACTCACCTGACACGAATGTTGAACTGACACTTTGCGACCAAATATACCCCACGAGCTGCTCCACTCAACTGCCTAAAAAGTGCCACAAAATATCCAGTCATTTCCCCAAAGTCAATCCTGGACAACTACAGCCAAGATCAAGTCAACAGTCCATGTTGACCGTAACTCGCCGAGTACAACTAGTGACTCGCCGAGTTTCCCGGGATAACGTCTACTCGCCGAGTCATCGAGGTGACTCGTCGAGTTCACATGGTCTTGATTGAAAATCTAAGGTCATTCGTCGAGTTTCCTTGCTTGCCACTCGACACGTCTACGAACATCCAATAGCTGGGGGAATCTTACTCGACTCGCCGAGTTGTTCCTTCAACTCGTCGACTTCTAGGTAATCTTCATCCGACTCGCCGAGTTGTTCATCCAACTCGTCGAGTCTATAACAATATTCATCGGGCTCACCGAGTCGTTCATCCAACTCGCCGAGTCCATGCCTGCCTTCATATGACTCACCGAGTCACCCCCTGCGACTCGTGGAGTCCTATCAGATCTTAAGCCATACAGACTCTTTTGAGTCATGCAATGCTTCCAAATTACAGATCTAAGCTTCTGAGGCATGCTTTCCACGTAAAGTTGCAAACTTTACGTGCATGCAAGGCTCTAAGGCCCTAAAATAGCAAATCTAAACTTGGAATGGAGTCCTACACTAGAGGGTAGGCACAAGCTAAGAACAACTGATAACTTTATGCCTCTAAAGGCCAAAAGGAGTCCAGATCTGAAGTTACAACTTCAGATCTTGGCTTAAACACAAAAACCCTTTCTTAGAATCCATGCACAAGAGGGTTTTGGGTGGAAATGAGCCAAGGAACGGCTTAATACCTTCAGAAAGTGCTCCACAAAAGTAGATCTTGAATCCCCACGAGTCCTTTGCTTCCTCTGGCTTGCTTCCTGAAGTATTTCCTTCACCAAATCCTTCCTTCAAGCTTAAAATCACCAAGAACACACTCACACTCGAATCAGGGTTTTTGGGAGGTAAAGAGTTGTAAAGGGGAGGCTAATGACCCTTTAAACAGGGTGCAAGGCACCGAAATCTAGGGTTTCATCTGCCAGCATCTACTCGTCGAGTCCCATATTGGACTCGGCGAGTAGGTCATTAAACTTCGCGGACAAACCCGCTACTACTCGACGAGTAGGGAGGCCAACTCGCCGAGTAGGTTCTTCAAAAAATTCCAAACCAAAATATCGTTATTAATACCTGAGGATCAGGGTGTTACAACTCTCCCCCACTTGAACTAGGCTTCGTCCTCGAAGTCTGCTGGTCCAAACAACTCCGGATAGAAACCTCGCATTTCATCTTTCGATTCCCAGGTCCATTCGGAACCCTTCCAGTGCTGCCATTATACCTTTACCAACTTCACTTCTTTATTACGGAGCTTCTTTGTCTTCCTGTCTAGGATCGCAATTGGTCTCTCGACATAATTCAGGCCCCCATCCAACTGAATGTCGTCCAAGGCTATGACTGAAGACTCGTCGGCAACACACTTCCGGAGTTGAGACACATGGAAGGTGTTGTGAATCCGACTATGCTCCTCTGGGAGCTCTAAACGATATGGCACCTTGCCCACCCGGGCTATGATCCTGAACGAACCTATGAACCGAGGCCCCAATTTTCCCCTCTTGCAGAACTGGATAATCCCTTTCCAGGGTGACACCTTCAGTAAGACAAAGTCTCCTTCCTGATATTCGAGGTCTGATCGCCGTCGGTCCGCATAACTCTTCTGATGACTCTGCGCGACTCGCAATCGGTCGCACACCTGCTGAATCAGTCTGGTGGTCTCGAGCACCACCTCCGTGCTCCCCAAAACCCGATGCCTAACTTCATCCCATCACACTGGGGTCCTGCACCTCCGTCCATATAACATCTCAAATGGTGCTCAGTCAATACTGGCATGATAACTGTTATTGTACGAAAACTCTGCCAGTGGGAGGTACGTATCCTAACTCCCTCCGAAATCCAGCACACATGCCCGCAGCATATCCTCCAGTGTTTGGATCGTCCTCTCACATTGTACATCGTCCTAATTTCGTCTACTTTGATTTCTCGTAAGCCTTAGCGAACGAAGAGAAGAGGAGCACTATGTCCCAATACTATCGTAACTACCTAAGGCTGTCGGGGATGCGAAAGACACGATGGCCCAACTCGCATTTGATTACTTTGACCTTACTAGCCTTACTAATGGGTCACTAGAGTCCATTAGCACATAAGAGCTATTGAAAGTCCTTTTACACGTAATTGGGTCATAAGAGGCCCAATAACACATAAGCGTTATCCCTTTGGGCCCAAAGATCATTTTGATGGACTTGCAAGATCCATCAAGCATGATTTGAAACTCTCAAGCCCAAAGTTTGAAGATTTACTCATTGTAGTTATCGCGTATCTATTGAAGTGTTTTGATTTAACGATTGTTGTCTTGTATTGATTCGAGACCGAATCAATTCGTTTATAACGATATTTGGTGTTGAAAGTGTATTTGTTTTCCATTTTGTCGGTAGTCGTGGATTTTGTATTTTGACTTAATGAATTAATTTGTTTAAAAGTAGAAGTTTGACCTTTTCACTACCTTTCTTTTTATAAAAATAACAATTTTAGTCCTTTATATAAAAGAATTTCATTTTTAGTCCTTAAAACATTTTCTTGACACTTTTGCATCATAAACTTGTTGAAAAGACAGTTTTAACCCAAAATTTATTTTGTTAATAGATTCAGCCCTTCCAGAATGGTATTTCTCGGTTAAAACCCCATTTTTCGCAACTTTTACAGTTTTGGCCCAAAATCTAAAAACTTTACATTTTTGGTCCTTTTTGATAGTGAAAAGCATTTTTGACCCTTGAAATAGCTTATTATGCTATTTATCCCCTTTTTTTACAGAAAGTTTCATTTCAGCCCCTTAAATTTGTCATTTTTCGCAATTTGAGGCTTATTGGGCCAAAAAGCCCAAAATTAGTCCATTAAGCTAAAAATTCACATTTTAAGTCCTTTGAAAATTGTATTATTCAGAAAAACAATTATGGAAACTGTTTTGACTATTTTGGCCCTTAAGAAACCGTGACTTGGCCATTTTTAACCCTAGTTTTGTATATTTGACATTTTAAGCCCAAAAATGGGTTTTTATGTTGAAATATGTTTATTATAATCTTATAAATTATTATTCATGACTTGATTAGTGTAGAATAACCTAGATTATGTTTGTTTCTCTTCTCATACCATAGATCTCGAGATTCACCCTTTTTTTGTTACATATTTATCACAAAAACACATAATTATACACATACATGCATAAAATCACACATAACATACATATACACATAGATCTACACATTTTCTTGTATTCTCCCCCATAAAACACATGAAAACCAAAAAGAGAGAGGTATGAAGCTCACCTTGAGTTGTGGTTTCGGTTTTGAAGAGAGGAATGAAGAAAATTTCGATCCTAGTAAGCTTTCTTGGATGATCTCGAATTTAGAGGCTTCTAAGATGCAAGATCACAAGATTGAATAGATTTAGAAGAAATTTTTGATGAAATGAAGTAGCTAGATTATGGATCCAAGCAATATCTTATCTTAGATGATGAATTTTGTGGGTTAAATCTCCTTGAAGGCTTCGTTAATCTCGAAAATTTGATGAATGAGTGTAAGTGTTCTTGAAAGGATTTGGAGAGAGTGGAGATGAATATTGTGAGTGTTTGTGTGTGTCTTGTTTTGGCCGAGAGCAAAAGAGAGAGGAGAGAAGAGAGATCTTTGAGTTGACTTGCATGAAAACATGAGATGGATGTATGGAAAACCTATGGATAAATGTGAGGTGGCATAGGAAAAGTCAACTCTCTTTCTTTTGTAGGTTGGGCCGAAAAGGGAGAGGGGAAAAGAGAAAATTTGGGCCTTGTATGCTTAAGCCCATTTTATGGTTAAGTTAGATGATTTTTGGCCCAACAAAAATCAAAGAATGATTTTTATGACCTATTAGAGCTAAATTAATTTGGTTGTGACCCAATAAGGCCCATTAAAGTTAACCTAGTTTATTTTGGGTTTATAAGGCCCAAAATATTAAGTTTCATGTATATGGGTCCAATTAGGGCCCATTTGAGAGCTCTATGTTCAAGATGGTTAAATTGGAAGCCTATTGGTCCATTAGGTCCAACAAGGAAATCCTAGTCCAAAATGGATTTAAACCGAGATTTCAAGGGTTTCCAATTCTGTGTTGACTATTTGTAGTGCTTGAATGAAGTATTTGATGAAGTTTTGTTGTTATTGAATAAGCATCATACATGCTTTCATATTGTTGATTCATAATTGATATAAGTGTTGTCGTTACAGGGCCTCAAAATTCCTAGTTGTGACATCATCCCCCTGTTAGAGGGAATTTCGTCCCGAAATTCTTTTGAAAGCTAGACTTGAGAATGCGAGAATAGATGAGGGTACTTCTATTTCATTTGATCTTCGCGTTCCCATGTGAATTCTGGTCTGCGTCTCGCGTTCCATCGAACTTTCATGATCAGAATGCGGCTCTGCTCGGATAAGCACTTCTTCAAGTTGGAGACGTGGAAAACAGGGTGTACACTGCTGAGCTTGGCGGGTAGTTGCAGTCTATAAGCCACTGGACCGATTTGGGCAAGAATCTCGAAGGGTCCAATGTATTGAGGGTTCAGTTTGCCCCGCTTCCCAAAACGAATCACTCCTTTCCAAGGAGAGACTTTTAGTAGCACCCTATCTCCGACTTGAAACTCCAAGGGCTTTCTTCGTTTATCGGCGTAACTTTTTTTATCTGTCTCGGGACGATTGCAGTCGGGCCCTGACCTGGATTATCTTCTCAGTCGTCTCATGTATGATTTCCGGTCCCATTAGGGCATTGTTTGGAGTCTGCCCTCCCGCTAGTTGGGTGTCTCCTACCTCAGCCCAGCACAACGGTGATCTACATTTACGCCCATATAATGCTTCAAAAGGAGCAACTTTGATACTCGAGTGATAACTGTTGTTGTGTGAGAACTCGATCAAAGGCAAGTGGGTATCCCACGATTTTCCAAAGTCTATTACACACGCGCGAAACATATCTTCTAGTGTTTGGATGGTTTGCTCGCTTTGGCCATCCGTTTGTGGGTAGTAGGCAATGCTCATGTCAAGTTGTGTTCCCATAGCTTTTTGAAGCGATTGCCAAAAGCGGGATGTAAATCTACTATCTCTATCTGAGATGATAGATACAGGTACTTCGTGGAGTCTCACGATTTCCTTGATGTAGATTCTTGTCAGGAGCTCCATCTTGTATGATTCTTTTATTGGTAGGAAATGGGCGGATTTTGTTAGTCTATCAATTATTACCCAGATCGTGTCCAAACCATCCGTCGACTTGGGTAGTTTGGTCACAAAATCCATGGTAATCCTTTCTCATTTCCACTTTGGAATTACTGGTTGCTGTAGTAATCCGAAGGGCTTCTGATATTCCACCTTTACTTTAGCACAAGTAAGGCGTTTGCTAACGTAAGTGGCAATCTCTGCCTTCATATTAGGCCACCAATAATGTTGCTTAACATCCAAGTACATTTTGTCTGAACCTGGATGGATGGAGTATCGCGTCTTGTGGGTTCCGTTCATGACTACCTCTCTGAATCCCCCAAGTTTAGGGACCCATATGCGGTTCATGAAGTAATATGTTCCATCTTCCTTCACCTCCAAGTTCTTATCCATTCCACGCAGTGCTTCACTCGTTTTGTTTTCCGCCTTCATGGCATCTGACTGGGTTGTTCTGACTTGCGAGGTCAGGTGGGATTGGATGGTTATCGAGAGAGTTTTCACACGCCAATTTGAGTATTCTTTTTTACTCAAGGCGTCGGCTACCACGTTAGCCTTTCCTGGGTGGTACTTGATTTCGCACTCGTAGTCGTTTAGCAGTTCGACCCATCTTCGTTGCCTCATGTTTAGCTCTTTTTGATTCAAGATGTGCTGGAGACTCTTGTGGTCGGTGAAGATGGTGCACTTGGTACCGTAAAGGTAGTGCCTCCAAATCTTCAGGGCGAAGACTACTGCTCCCAACTCCAGATCGTGGGTCGTGTAATTCACTTCGTGAGTCTTTAGTTGCCGGGACGCGTAAGCTATCACCTTTCCACGCTGCATGAGTACACAGCCTAAACCCTAATTTGACGCATCGCAGTAGACTATAAAGTCTTCCGTTCCTTCGGGTAGCGATAGCACCGACGCATTGTAGAGTGCTTGCTTCAGAGATCAAAATGCGGCTTCCTGCTTGTCCGTCCATACGAAGGGTACACCCTTTTGTGTAAGCATGGTAAGCGGTTTGACCATCTAAGAGAAGTTCTGGATGAATCTCTTGTAATAGCCTGCAAGACCCAGAAATTGGCGAATTTCTGTGGGTGTTGTTGGAATTTCCCATCCTTCGATGGCTTGGATTTTAGAAGGATCCACATGAATTCCTTCCTGACTAACAACATGTCCCAAAAAGTTCACGCTTCGGAGCCAAAACTCGCACTTGGAGAGTTTTGCGTATAACTTTTCAGTTCGCAGGGTTTCCAGGATTTGTCGAAGATGTTGGCCGTGTTCCTCTTCGTTTCGGAAATATACGAGGATATCATCGATGAAAACGATAACGAACTTATCAAGAAAAGGTCGGCAGATTCGATTCATTAGGTCCATGTATGCGGCAGGAGCATTCGTTAGACCGAAGGGCATTGCGACAAATTCATAATGTTTGTAACGAGTTCGGAAGGCGGTTTTTGGAATATCCTCCTCCCGAACCTTGAGTTGGTGGTATCCAGATCGCATATCTATCTTTGAGAAGTGATTAGCTCTTTGGAGCCGGTCAAATAGGTCGTCGATTCGTGGAAGTGGATATCGGTTCTTGACAGTGAGCTTGTTAAGTTCTCTGTAGTCGATACACATCCTGAAGGTACCGTCTTTCTTCTTGAGAATGAGAACTGGAGCTCCCCAAGGTGAGAAACTGGGCCGGATAAATCCTTTATCCAAAAGCTCACTAAGTTGGCTGGACAACTCTTGCATCTCCGCAAGAGCCAATCTGTAGGGCGATTTGGCGATGGGGGTAGCTCCTGGTACAAGGTTAATTCGAAACTCGCCTTGTCTTTCTAGGGGTATCCCCAGAAGATCATCAGGGAAGACATCTGGGAACTCACAAGCTACTGGAATGTCTTGAATGTTGACCTCTTTCTTGGATTTGTCTACTATGTGAGCCAGGAATGTCAAGTCCTTCTTTCGTGGTTACTTTTACGCTTTAATGCATGAGATAAGACGAAGGTTCGTGCTGGGGTTGTCCCCGTAAACAACTAGGGTTTTGTGATTTGGGAGATGAAGGCGAACGACCTTCTCGTGACACATAATTTCAGCATGGTGGGGGCTTAACCAATCCATGCCGATAATCACATCAAAACTCCTAATGGAAACAGACATTAAGTTTATTTGAAAGACGTGATGATTTAAGGCTAGGGTACATCCGATATAGATTTCCCCAGCGGATTCTGTCTTCCCATTAGCCATTTCCACCGTGAAGGTTTCATTAAGCTTCTGGGGTTGTTGATTTAACAAGCGTTTTAATTTATTGCTCACAAAACTTCGTTCTGCCCCGATATGAAATAGGATGCATGTATAAGTGTGGTTTAGGAGAAACGTACCAGTAACAACAGCGGGATCCTGAACCGCTTCTCCCTGACCCATAGCTAGCACCCTTCCTGTTCCTACGTTCCCAGGGTTGTTGGTATTGGGGCAGTTCCGACGGATATGCCCTGTCCTTCCACATCCGTAGCAAGTGGGGCTTGATCCTGTGTTATTGCTGTTGTTGTTGGTTTTGTTGTTATTGTTGTTGCGGTTGCTGTTGCTGTTGTTGTTTCCTTGTGGTTGACTTTGGAGAGGATAGGTCCTGCAATACTTTGTTGTGTGACCCTTCCGATTGCAACTAGTGCATTGCATTTCCTTGCATTCTCCATTATGATGGTAGTTGCACCTGTTGCACTTTGGGAGATTCCCAGAATACTGTTTGGGAGTGCTTGGATTAGTTGAGGCTGGAGCATGTGGTGTGAAGGGTACTTGAGTGGTCGCAACATTGACCGTCACTATTTGTTACTTCTTCGCTGATTCCGAGCCTTGTCGCCCTTTTCTCTTGTTGTTCTTTCCTTTCTTGTTGTCATCCTCTTTCTTGCCTTCAATTTCCGTTGGCTTCTCGCCCTTTTTGTTGTTGTGGTCGTATAGTTTCTTGGCCAGACTCTTGGCACTGTCGAAAGTCTCAGGTTTTGCAGCGATCACATTTCCTTGAATTGGGGAGGTCAATCTCCAGATGAATCGTTCGATTTTCTTCCCTTCAGACGTAATCATGCCAGGGCACAATAATGACAGCTTGCTAAAATTTGATATGTATGCATCTATATTAGAGTTTCAGATGGTGAGATCCCACAACTCTTGCTCCATCTTCTGGATTTCGCCACGAGGGCAGTACTCAGACATCAACATTTCCTTCAGATCCGTCCATGGCATAGAGTTGGCTACAAGGAGAGTCATGGCCTCTATATGTCCATTCCACCAGGTGAGAGCCTGGTCGACAAAGGTGCACACGGAAAACTTCACTTTCACTTCCTCGGTGCATTCACATATTTCGAACACTGATTCCACCTTCTCAATCCACCTTTTCAGGGCTATCACTCCACCCGTGCCATTAAAGGTTCGCGGCTTGGCATTGGTGAAATCTTTGTAGGAGCATGTTTTGGTAGGTCCTTGATTGATCCCGTTGTTCGAACTTCCTGCCCCTTGTCCGTTGACTCCTCCATTGTTCCCTTTGGTGAATTTGTGCCATTGCTGCGGTGACCGCAGCAGACACAGCTGCTTGGAATGCAGCTAAGTCAACTTCTGGAGGGGTTTGCCCAGGGTTACCGCGAGTTGGTCGTTGAGGCATCTTTCTGTCATGGAACGAAAAGATGTTGAGTGCCTATGGTTTTGTGAGATTGTGATCCTATAAACTAGGTGTGTGGCATGAACTTAAGCAATTTCACAAATTAGCATATGCTCATGGATATATAACACATAGCAGATTACAACATCACAGTAGAACACATAAAACTTTTCGTTAATATTATCCGCGTTTTTGATACATGAAAATTTTGCTCAAAAGAGCATACATAAGTGGTGCAAATTTGGCAGCATAACGACTCTATGAGTAGTGTAATCACTTAAACATAGATTCGGTGGTACATAGCATATATCCTAGTACTAGTAGGGTAAGTCTACTCCTAACACTCGATGGAGCGTCCTACGACTACTGCGAGGTCATATGCCAAAGTGTTGTGCCAACAACTGGGCCATCTCAGTCATATCTCCAATGACTTCATCCCTCTCATGCTCAGCTTGCACTGCTCGTGCTTCCATGGCGAATAACTGTTGCCGCAGGGTGGCAATCTTAGCTTTTGGGGAGCGGTTCTCCCTTGCGGGATTTACTGGTGGGGCGGGATGGTCCTGCTGCGCCTCGCTGACCGGTGTCGTGGCAGAGTCCTCGCCGGTGTCTTGTTCTTCCTCCATGTCATCCTCAGCCTCATCGAAC
The DNA here is from genome assembly GCF_051521515.1 of Lactuca serriola. Classification (NCBI taxonomy): domain Eukaryota; kingdom Viridiplantae; phylum Streptophyta; class Magnoliopsida; order Asterales; family Asteraceae; genus Lactuca; species Lactuca serriola. Next base: position 275,008,607 of record NC_136412.1, on the reverse strand, counting down.
TCGTAGTCAGTGTCCGTATACTCATAAGGTCCCACGTCGTGTGCTCCCCCCTGATCTCCATCCGGCTCATCTTCGATCATCCCGTGGGCTACTAAGACCTGGTGAAACTGAAGGCCCTGGTGTTCTCCTTCCATGTCGACTGAGAAAAGGCATGCGAATAATTAACATTACTCCAATGACACCTCAATTATTGTATAGATGGAGTTGCTGTTCTCTTTTTGGTGATAAAGGGGTATGTTTTTAGGTCTTCCTACCATCACGATTTCCTTGGGACACGTGATAGTTGTACCTTGGAGGAAATGTAGTTGATCAGGCTACATCCTCTCCTTGATACAACCATGAACAGTCCCGACTTAACCGAGATGATAGCATTATCTTGTTTTTGGTATTATATTCAATTTCCTAATTCACACAAGCAAAGAGGTTTTACCGTTGTGTTTGATTTGTTTTGTTTTGTTCATAGTTGTGTTAGTCCCTCTTTGGTTTATAGTTGCATATCAATGTGTGGTTAGATATGCTAGTTCACTATAAACAGAACTCTGATACCAACTTGTCACACCCCCGAACCAGACGGTGGAAACGTCCGAGGGCTCGCATGAATTTAATTGAATATCATCACAATGAATATACATGAATCATAACATAAACATCACCATGCATCAATATATTACAACTGGAATTGTTCACATCAAGTACATTGTTTTAACATTACACATTCATAACATAAATTGTTTGAGTATTTTCAACAACATAACATTCTAACATTACTTCATATTACCCTTCTACTTACCTGTTACCTAAGAATACAAGTTATTTTGGAAAAATGTCAACATATGAAATGTTGGTGAGTTCATAAGCAATGTTGAGATAAAATGACTTGTATAGTTTGTAAAACCCAGAAAATCCGATATTTTCTGAAAAAAAAACTTTTGTTTATCAAAGTGTGAAGATCCATAAGTTGTTGCATGAATGATTTCAAAAACATATATATGAAGGGTATTTTGTATTATAGTTATAAATATTTCGAGCGAATAGTATTGAATTCCCCGGAAAACCCGATGTTTTCCGATACTGACAGGTATCCGTGATTACTGATTTTTGTATTGTCTTAGCGAAGGAATATTGATTACTCCACATTGTACATCGTCCTAATTTTGTCTACTTTAATTTCTCGTAAGCCTTAGCGAACGAAGAGAAGATGAGCACTATGTCCCACTACTATAATATTACCTAAGGCTGTCGGGGATGCGAAAGACACGATGACCCAACTCGCATGTGATTACTTTTACCTTACTAGCCTTACTAATGGGTCACTAGGGCCCATTAGCACATAAGAGCTATTGAAAGTCCTTTTACACGTAATTGGGTCATAGGAGGCCCAATAACACATAAGCGTTATCCCTTTGGGCCCAAAAATCATTTTGATGAACTTGCAAGATCCATCAAGCATGATTTGAAACTCTCAAGCCCAAAGTTTGAAGATTTACTCATTGTAGTTATCGCGTATCTATTGAAGTGTTTTGATTTAACGATTGTTGTCTTGTATTGATTCGAGACCGAATCAATTCATTTATAACGATATTTGGTGTTAAAAGTGTATTCGTTTTCCATTTTGTTGGTAGTCATGGATTTTGTATTTTGATTTAATGAATTAATTTGTTTAAAAGTAGAAGTTTGACCTTTTCACTACCTTTCTTTTTATAAAAATAACAATTTTAGTCCTTTATATAAAAGAATTTCATTTTTAGTCCTTAAAACATTTTCTTGACACTTTTGCATCATAAACTTGTTGAAAAGACAGTTTTAACCCAAAATTTATTTTGTTAATAGATTCAGCCCTTCCAGAATGGTATTTCTCGGTTAAAACCCCATTTTTCGCAACTTTTACAGTTTTGGCCCAAAATCTAAAAACTTTACATTTTTGGTCCTTTTTGATAGTGAAAAGCATTTTTGACCCTTGAAATAGCTTTATTATGCTATTTATCCCCTTTTTTACAAAAATTTTCATTTCAGCCCCTTAAATTTGTCTTTTTTCGCAATTTGAGGCTTATTGGGCCAAAAAGCCCAAAATTAGCCCATTAAGCTAAAAATTCACATTTTAAGTCCTTTGAAAATTTTATTATTCAGAAAAACAATTATGGAAACTGTTTTGACTATTTTGGCCCTTAAGAAACTGTGACTTGGCCATTTTTAACCCTAGTTTTGTATATTTGACATTTTAAGCCAAAAAATGGGTTTTCATGTTGGAATATGTTTATCATAATCTTATAAATTATTATTCTTGGCTTGATTAGTGTAGAATAACTTAGCTTATGTTTGTTTCTATTCTCATACCATAGATCTCGAGATTCACCCTTTTTTTGTTACATATTGATCACAAAAACACATAACTATACACATACATGCATAAAATCACACATATCATACATATACACATAGATCTACACATTTTCTTGTATTCTCCCTCATAAAACACATGAAAACTGAAAAGATAGGGGTATGAAGCTCACCTTGAGTTGTGGTTTCGGTTTTGAAGAGAGGAATGAAGAAAATTTCGATCCTAGTAAGCTTTCTTGGATGATCTCGAATTTAGAGGCTTCTAAGATGCAAGATCACAAGATTGAATGGATTTAGAAGAGATTTTTGATGAAATGAAGTAGCTAGATTATGGATCCAAGCAATATCTTACCTTAGATGATGAATTTTGTGGGTTAAATTGTTGGAAGTGTGTCCAAGATCATTAACTAGTTGGTGATATTTCTAATAATAGCAGGGTCCTCTTGGGTTGCCCTCAAGACTCAAAATTGAGTAGAATATATAATAGGAGTAATTAGTTTTATTAATTATTATGGTTTAATAATTAATTAGAAACTAATTGGAAAACAATTTGGGAATTAATTAACAGTTTAATTAATAGAAGGGTTGAATGTGAATTAATCAATAGTTGATTGATCAGGGAACATTCCAGAACCCTAGAAGGAAGGGGGTTGGACAAAAATTCCCTTTAGATAAAGGGAATTTCGTTCATAGCATATCCCATCCTACATGGGTGGAAGGATAAAACCCTAGGAGGTATCCAAGGCTATAAATAGGGCCTTAGGGATTCATTCCTCCTTGCTCATTTTCTGACTTGAGTATTCGCCACCTTCTTTCTCCCTCATTGTGGAAGAACTTTTCGTGAGTTCATCCCTCCTAGTTTATATTTGTTTCTACTCTTTTGAGTTCATCGGGTGTGAACCAAGAGAGGGATTCTAGCTTAGATCCTCATCATCCAAACAAGGTGGCACGCACAAGGAGTCAAGCTCGAAGATCATTGGTTGCTAAAGAGGTTAGTATTCTTCTTATATTTTCGGTTTTTCTAGGGTAGAAGTAATAGTATGAAGCCATAGATCCATAGGGTGCATGTACACTTAGGTAAATAGTTTTGTTGTTTCGATTATTCTGCTGCCTAGTTATAGAGTGTATTTGATGCATATGTTTCCCAACAGTGGTATCAGAGCCATTGGTTCATGGTTACTATCAACCTACATCCATGTTTTCTGAAAATATTGATTTGGAACTGAATGATGAAAGTTTAATTGAAAAATTCGTAATTTGATAAAAAACCCTAAGTTCACGACGTGAGAAGAGTAGTTCACGACGTGAACATTGGCAGATCAAAACTATCGGTTTTGATCTTGATTATTTTTCAAATTAAGACTTTATCTTGCATGGATAATTACCTAATTGGATTAGATCTGAAAAATTCGAAATGTATGAAACCTTAATCGCAGCTCACGACGTGAGAGCTATAAGCTCACGACGTGAGCTCAGCAGATTCGGGATTTTTGTTCCATTTTAAATTTGAAATTTTGTTTAATATGGATAAATGTCAAATTTCAATTGTGTAAATCTGATAATAGATAAATATTATTTAAATAATGATTTTAAATATTTTAATATTGTTTGTAATATAGTTTTATGAATTTGAATATTAATCCCTCATGTTTTATTAATTGTTATATTGCGTCCTTGTAATTAATTTGAATTAATAATAGACAACTAGATTTAAAGAGTTTTAAATTTTCCCCTTTATATATATGTAAGATCCATATATTGTATAAAAGAATTGCAATATGCGTCCTCGCATATTTTAAATATTGACATTGTCGGTCTTACCTCGACTAGGCTCACCCGTTCTAATGTAAGGGTTTAAGGAGGTCTCTATGATTCCTAATGAGGTCAGTTTTTAAAATGCTTCGCGCTTACCACCCTCACCGCCCCATTGCATTTTGTGAATGGAGTTACCGAAAGGGTTTGATAGTGATAATGGTCAATCTAAAAGTATTTTAAGTACAAGTATAAAACAAAATCCCGTTTTATTTAAATAAAGTGAATCTTATGTTGTCCGTAAAAATTGCACATTCTCCTTATAAATTGTTGATGGAGCTCGTGTGGTTAACCGGCGCATCAATTAGAGAGTATAAGTAGAGAATGATGTGAAACTCACGAATCTCAAGCGTAACTTGAGCCGGGGACCACGCAAATTTGTATGGGTTATTCACCATCTATTCAATGATCCGCGACATCCCCGTCATTGAATTTGAGATGAACATAATCCGAGATGAACATGCCATTGATAGTCAATGAATCTTAAAGATCTAGGAATTTCATGGTGATTGAAATTGACAAAGAGCTTTGTCTACCTAAATAACTTTGTGGTGTGTTTACAGCATCCCTTTACGCATCACGAAGCCAAACATGGATCCTAGCCTTAATCCAATAATTCATTTAGGGTAATTATTAATTAAGGACTTATATCAAACTAATTGGGGTCTTATCTTTTGTAGATGTCGAACCAAGCAAATAACAACAACAACAACAACAACTTGCCTCCTCCTCCTCCACCTCCTCCTCCAATTCAAAACTCAAGCTTCTCTCTCATGCCGGTTCTTAATAGGGAGAAACTCAAGGAGGATGGATCCAACTATCTTGATTGGATAAGAACCTTGGGGATCACGTTAAGATATGAGAACAAGGAGTATGTTCTCGACGAAGATGTCCCAGTGCTTGGAGAAAACCCTACCCCAGAAGAAGTCACTGCCTACAACAAGCATTACGATGAATCGACCAAAGTGGCTTGCCTTATGTTAGCAACCATGGGTTCTGGTCTCCAAAAGAACTTTGAGACATGGGGTGCTTTTGATATCAACCAGCAGCTCGAGGAAATGTTTCAAGAGCAAGCAAGGCAAGAACGATTCGAGATCGTTAAATCCCTCATGGCATGTAAGCTACAAGAGGGAGCTTCTGTGTGTGCGCACGTCCAAAAGATGAAGTCGTACATAGACAGACTTGGGAATCTAGGTGTTGAGCTGCCTAAGGAGTTGTCCATTTACATGGTCTTGAACTCGCTTACTAGTTCATATTCTCAGTTCATCATGAACTTCAATATGAATGGCCTCGACAAGACCTTGATGGAGTTACATTGCATGCTTAAAACTGCTGAAGTAAGCATGAAGAAGCCTAACAACTCTAACCCTACTGCTCCCATGCTGGCTATTGACCGTGGTTCTGCCAAAAGGAAAAGGGCGCCTCAACCCAAAGAGAAGGGTAAGGGTAAGGTCGGACAGTCTGGTCCTCCTCCCAAGAAAAAGGCCCAAGGTGAAATAGCTCCTTCTTCAGATCCAAGTGAGGCCATTTGTTTTTACTGCCAGCAAAAGGGACACTGGAAGTGTAGTTGCCCTAAATACCTCGAGGACCTTAAGAAGGGCAAAGTCAAGGTGGCTAGCACCTCAGGTATGTTCATGATAGAACTCCATAACACATTTACTTCTAACTCTTGGATTCTTGATACAGGATGTGGTACTCACATTTGCTCTGATATGCAGGGACTAAGACAAAGTAGGAAGTTGAAGCATTGTGAGCTCAACCTAATCATGGGAAACAGGCACAAGTCAGCTGTTACAAGGATTGGGAAGTATGAGCTAATGCTTAGTGGTGGTGTTTGTCTTAGTTTATTAAATTGTTGCTACTCGCCTGATATGGCACGAAACATTATTTCTTTTCATGCACTTTATAAGGATGGTTGTTGATTTTCTTTTGATAATGATAATTGTGACATTTTGGTTTATAAGAATGGTTGTTTTATTTTCAAAGCTAGTCCTTGTAAAGGTGTGTATGAAAGTATTGTTTGTGATGGTGATATTGATAAACTAATTATGAATGTTGGTTCATCTAATAGTGAATTATATAAATCGTGTTTGTGGCATTGTCAACTTGGCCATATAAATAGGAAACGCATTGCCAAGCTGCAATCTGATGGGATCTTGGAATCATTTGACCTCAAATCGGATGATGTATGCGAATCTTGTTTACTTGGCAAGATGACAAAGGCGCCATTCACAGGCCACTGTGAAAGAGGCAAGGATTTGTTAGATCTCATCCACACAGATGTTTGTGGACCCTTCAAATCTGCCACAAGACATGGAGAAAGATACTTCGTGACTTTACCGACGATTTTAGTAGATATGGATATATCTATCTAATCAACCATAAGTCGGAAACCTTTGAGGTTTTCAAGGAGTTTCAAAATGAAGTAGAAAACCAATTGGGTAGAAAGATCAAGATGCTCCGATCCGATAAGGGTGGAGAATATTTAAGTCTTGAATTCTACGATCATCTTAAGAATTGTGGTATACTTTCACAATTGTCTCCTCCTAGAACACCGCAGTTGAATGGTGTAGCTGAGAGGAGAAAGCGAACATTGTTAGACATGGTTCGATCTATGATGAGTCGAGCTACACTTCCGATATCTTTTTGGGGGTATGCCTTAGAGACAGCCGCCCATATCCTAAACCTCGTACCTACTAAGAAGGTTACTAAAACACCCTCTGAAATGTGGAGTGGGACACGTCCTTCTCTAGCACATGTAAAAGTTTGGGGATGCGAAGCTTTTGTTCGTCGCGAGGCGAATGGCAAGCTTGAACCCCGATCAGAGAAGTGTTACTTCATTGGCTATCCGCAAAAATCGTTTGGATACTAGTTCTACAAGCCTTCGGAAAACAAGGTGTTTGTTGCTCGAAGGGGATTCTTCCTTGAGAGGGATCTCATTTCCAAAGAGGACAGTGGGAGCCGCATAGATCTTGAAGAGCTTCAAGAATTGAATGAAGAAGAACCTTTAGTAGACACTAGCACTCAACTTGAGGTGCAGCAGCCTGTTGAGGAAACTCAAACCGAGGCTGAGCGACTTGTTGAACAAAATGATATATCTCCACCTCCCCTTCGTAGATCCAATAGAGTTCGTCTTCCTCCTGAATTCTATGGTTTCCATGTGAGTACAGAAAGAGACGTACTGATCAGTGATTGTACACTGATTGATATGGATGAGCCATCCAACTATAGTGAAGCGATGGCAGGCACTGAAGCTGCTAAGTGGAAGCAAAGCATGGAGAGCGAGATTCAGTCTATGCATGACAACCAAGTTTGGAATTTGGTTGATCCTGCACCTGGCACTAAAATAGTTGGGTGTAAATGGATCTTCAAGTAGAAGACATGCATGGATGGGAATGTGCACACATTCAAGGCTAGGTTGGTTGCAAAGGGTTACACTCAGACTCGAGGAATAAATTATGAGGAAACCTTTTCACCAGTAGCCAAGATCAAGTCTATTAGGATATTACTTGCCATAGCAGCCTTTCATGATTATGAAGTATGGAAAATGGATGTGAAGACCGCTTTTCTTAATGGAAAACTCACGGAGGAAGTGTATATGGCACAACCTGAAGGTTTCATAGATCCAAAATATCCAAATAGAGTGTGTAAGCTTGAAAGGTCCATATATGGACTAAAGCAAGCGTCTCGCAGCTGGAACCTCTGCTTTCCTGAAAAGATCAAGGAGTTTGGATTTTCAAGAAGTGAAGGGGAGTCCTGTGTATATATCAAAGCTAGTGGGAGTAATGCAGTCTTCCTAGTATTGTATGTTGATGATATACTCCTTATAGGAAACGATATCCCGACGTTGCAAGGTGTTAAGACGTGGCTTGCGAGTTGTTTTGCTATGAAGGATCTAGGAGAGGCTGCATACATACTTGGTATAAGGATCTATAGAGATAGATCAAAGCGTCTAATAGGGCTAAGCCAAAGTACATACTTGGATAAGATCTTGAAGAAATTCAAGATGCATGACTCCAAGAAAGGGTATCTACCTATGCAACATGGCACAAAATTGAGTAAAACTCAATGTCCTGAGTCTAGTGATGAACAGGAAAGAATGAGTCGAGTCCCGTATGCTTCTGCTATAGGATCGATCATGTATGCCATGACATGTACTCGTCCCGACATCTCATTTGCTCTGAGTATGGTGAGCCATTTTCAGGACAACCCAGGCGAAAGTCATTGGACGGCAGTAAAGAACATTTTGAGATACCTAAGAAGAACAAAGGATATGTTCTTGGTATATGGGGGTAAGGATGAGTTGAAAGTTACATGTTATACAGATGCAAGTTTCCAAATTGTTAGGGACAACTCATGTTCGCAGTCAGGATGGGTATTCCTGCTTAATGGAGGAGTGGTCACTTGGAAGAGTTCCAAGCAGTCGACAGTGGCAGACTCTACGTGTGAGTCATAGTATATAGCAGCTAGTGAAGTTGCAAAAGAAGCTACATGGTTGAAGAATTTCATTGATGATCTTGGTGTCGTTCCGAGCATCAAGGATCCTTTGGAAATCTTTTGTGACAATGAGGGTGCAGTCGCGTTGACTAAAGAACCTAAAGACCATGGTAACTCAAGACATATACTTAGAAAGTTCCATTATGTAAGACATCGAGTCGAGGATGGAGATATTGTTGTGAGCAGAGTATCGTCAGAGGAGAATCCAGCCGATCCGTTCACTAAACCACTATCAAGGATCAAGCATGATAGTCACACGAGATCTATAGGCATAAGATTTGCTGAAGATATGGAATAGTTGTTTAGTTGTTTAGTTTGATAATCCTTGAAACATTGAGCAGTATGAATTTGTAATATAAGTGATGCTTGTTTTGTAGAGACTTAATAAAGTGCTGGATTGCTATCATTTCTGTTTATTTATTACTGTGTTTCACTTTTACATGTTTAGAACCCACTTCCCGAGTACTAAATACTTAAACCTCCACAGTCGGTCATACTCTTGGAAGTAAGTAGTGATTCAATACTGTCATGAGTGTTGGTGGATTACCGTTTTGATTGGCATAACATAGTGATTGTGTCAACACTCGTGAGTGCTTAATGGAGATTTAAGCATTGGAACAACCCACACTTAGAGATTACTTCATAGATTTAGTCACAAGTAATTCTAAGATGGTAATATCTTCTGTTCTTCAAACCGAGATACATGTGGGGCTTTGCTCTATGATTCTGTTATGCGTTGGTGTACTTCAACGCTATTCGTAACTGATGGCTATAACGGGTGCATTCATGTGTGATATGATGAAATAGACAACGACTATGTACTCAAAGTTTATTCGTCCCTTCCGCCTTAATAGGATAAGCGATATCTATGGGCCCCTCGATGATTTGGTGCTGACATCTTAAACCTGGCCAGGTACTGACTAGAATTGATGTGTTCGATTTAGTAGTCAGATGTAGTCATCACAAATCTATATCGGGAAACATGATTTTGAATTCTGGGATTGACCATTATCCATGCCTTGAATTCATACAGATATCATTAGGATGAAGGAATAGTTGATCACTTATCTGAGGGCTGATACTGATTAGTTCAGAGTTCGGCAGATGCATTGGATGGCATTCTCTCTGTTGATTATTTGAGAAATATAGAACCATGCATATCTAGTTGATGACTTGTCCAAATGGGAGACTGTTGGAAGTGTGTCCAAGATCATTAACTAGTTGGTGATATTTCTAATAATAGCGGGGTCCTCTTGAGATGCCCTCAAGACTCAAAATTGAGTAGAATATATAATAGGAGTAATTATTTTATTAATTATTATGGTTTAATAATTAATTAGAAACTAATTGGAAAACAATTTGGGAATTAATTAACAGTTTAATTAATAGAAGGGTTGAATGTGAATTAATCAATAGTTGATTGATCAGGGAACATTCCAGAACCCTAGAAGGAAGTGGGTTGGACAAAAATTCCCTTTGGATAAAGGGAATTTCGTTCATAGCATATCCCATCCTACATGGGTGGGAGGATAAAACCCTAGGAGGTATCCAAGGCTATAAATAGGGCCTTAGGGATTCATTCATCCTTGCTCATTTTCTGACTTGAGTATTTGCCACGTTCTTTCTCCCTCATTGTGGAAGAACTTTTCGTGAGTTCATCCCTCCTAGTTTATATTTGTTTCTACTCTTTTGAGTTCATCGGGTGTGAACCAAGAGAGGGATTCTAGCTTAGATCCTCATCATCCAAACAAGGTGGCACGCACAAGGAGTCAAGCTCGAAGATCATTGGTTGCTAAAGAGGTTAGTATTCTTCTTATATTTTCGGTTTTTCTAGGGTAGAAGTAATAGTATGAAGCCATAGATCCATAGGGTGCATGTACACTTAGGTAAATAGTTTTGTTGTTTCGATTATTCTGCTGCCTAGTTATAGAGTGTATTTGATGCATATGTTTCCCAACATAAATCTCCTTGAAGGCTTCGTTAATCTCGAAAATTTGATGAATGAGTGTAAGTGTTCTTGAGAGGATTTGGAGAGAATGGAGATGAATATTGTGAGTGTGTGTGTCTTTTTTCAGCTGAGAGCAAAAGAGAGAGGAAAGAAGAGAGATCTTTGAGTTGACTTGCATGAAAACATGAGATGGATGCATGGAAAACTTATGGATAAATGTGAGATGGCATAGGAAAAGTCAACTCTCTTTCTTTTGCGAGTTGGGCCAAAAATGGAGAGGTGAAAAGAGAACATTTGGGCCTTGTATGCTTAAGCCTATTTTATGGTTAAGTTAGATGATTTTTGGCCCAACAAAAATCAAAGAATGATTTTTATGACCTATTAGAGCAAAATTAAATTGGTTGTGACCCAATAAGGCCCATTAAAGTTAACCTAGTTTATTTTGGGTTTATAAGGCCCAAAATATTAAGTTTCATGTATATGGGTCCAATTAGGGCCCATTTGAGAGTTCTATGTTCAAGATGGTTAAATTGGAAGCCTATTGGTCAATTAGGTCCAACAAGGAAATCCTAGTCCAAAATGGATTTAAGCCGGGATTTCAAGGGTTTCCAATTCTGTGTTGACTATTTGTAGTGCTTGAATGAAGTATTTGATGAAGTTTTGTTGTTATTGAATAAGCATCATACATGCTTTCATATTATTGATTCATGATTGATATAAGTGTTGTAGTTACAAGGCCTCAAAATTCCTAGTTGTGACAAATTGTCATGACTTTCCATTTCCTTGGATCAATGGGTTCAAATACACCATGGAGCATCCATGGAGCATCCTATGGGTTTTAGCCCAACTTGATAATCCATGGAGCATTAGCCCACTATACAAGTATGGATGATTTACACGATCAACCCATATATTTAATTAGTCTTCTTTTGATCACTTAATTAATTCTAGATTAATTCTTGATCAATACTAATTAAATAATCTTATTAATATATTAGAACTTATAATATATTAATAAACCTTAAGTGCTATTTCTCTCATTTTAGTTTATCCAAATGCATGATGCCATGCAACCCAAATGGACCATGCCGGGTCGGGTCAAATCTTACCAATTATAGTTATGGACTTAGACATTAATCCAACAATAATCACTAACGAGGTGTTTTAGGCTTTTGATGCTTATGTCCGTCGTGATCTCGACTACTTGGTTGCTTAGGTCATGTGTTTTGAACGTCATAACTTTTTCATATTATCTCGGATTTTAACGATCTTTATATCTACGTGTTTGTATTTTAGTCTACTATAACTTTCGTTTAGATTACTCCTGTTAAAAAGTAATATATTTATTTACGATCTTTATATCCATATGTTTTTTATGAATGCATGTATGGATGTTTTTTTAATAAAATCGTAAGTAAAAACATATTATATTTTAACGGGAGTAATCTTAACAAAATTTATAGCAGACTTAAAAAACGAACACGTAGATATAAAAATCATTAAAATCAGATATCGTATGAAGAAGTTACGACGTTCGGAATACAAAACCTAAGCCAAAACACAAGACCTATGCAACCACGCAGTCGAGGCCGCGATGGACATAAGCATCAACAGCCCCAAACACCTCATCAATGATAGTCCTATGTTAGATGTCGTGAGAAAAACCATAAATAAATCATTTATAAGTATTGAATTGGTACAAAAACAAAAAGTGATTTATTTTGAAACAAAAAAATATTAAGGACTAAATGTGTACAAAAATATTAAGGACTAAATGTGCACAAAATGAAAAATATATTATCCTTATAAGTCATTTTTCTTGGCTAACCTGAAGTAACCGGTCATAAGGACTGGATGTGTACAATTTAACAAGTTGAAGGGGTAAATGTGGACGAAAAAAACTCAGTAACCAAATATGTACAAATCGAAAAATATATTACCCATTAAAGTCATTATCCCTTTTAGTTTATATATGTTCATTTATTTCTTTTAATCACATATGATTATACAAGGAATTTTATTATTAATCACATGTGATTTTATATTGCATTGATTTATGTATATTCAATTGTTTCTTTTATAATAATATATGATTAAAATGATTTCTATATTTGATCATACAGGTGAATGTTCTAGTTCTTGTAATGATGCAAATTTAAACAGTAGGACTAGTTCAAGTTGTGTATCAGAGTTTTATATGTCAGAGGATTTGCATGATATCAAACCAGATGTTCCTAATGAGTTTAAACCCACTAAGGAGACGAGGTTCAAAGATGTGGATGAGGGAGTTAATTTTTATAAAAGATATGCAGAGAAGGATGGTTTTGATGTTCGTTTGAATACATTAAGGAAAGTTGGTGATGTAATAAAGCATAGGTTTTTGGTTTGTAACAGGATGGGTAAACCGAAATTGAATCCAATAGAACATAATACAATCTATAGGGTTACAGATTGTAGAGCAAAAATTATTGTGAAACGTGTCAAAGGAACGTGTGAGTATAGGTTTAATAAGTTTCAAGAAAATCACAACCACGAGCTTGAAGATACATTTCACTTGAAAAGTACAAGGACTCTTTCATACTCTGACAAGGAGTTTATTGTTCAGGCGTCTACTGCAAAATGGGTGCTACAAAAGCTTACAAACTGAAATCAACTTTGAAAGGTGGTTTTCAGTATGTAAGGGGCAAGGCTGTAGATTATAGAAATTTTAAGAGGGATATGGGCTCTATTATTGTCTTCAGAGATGCTTAACTTATTGTGAACAAGATGAATTATCGGAAAAAAAACTATCTTAATTATTCATTTTTTTTATAGATGTGATGAGAATAATGTGTTAAATGCAATGTTTTGGGCCGATGAAACAGATAAAGCAGACTACAATGAATTCGAAGATGTTATGTCATTTGATGCAACATTTCGTACAAATAAGTAAGTTTTTCTTTTGTATTTATGTTTATAATCATATATGATTTGTATTTTTTAAATAAGTATACTGATGTGATTATTATTGTAATCATATTTGATTGATGGATGATTAACATATATGATATTTTGATTATGATTATAAGATTGATGATTGACTAATGCTTAACAAGTATTCTGATGTAGTTATTTTTCAAATCGCATATGATTTATCAATTGTCAACAATTATACTGTTGTGATGATGATTGTAATCATATGTGATTGAATAATTTCTCATCAAGTATTTGTAATATGATTTTGATTATAATCATATGTGATTTATCACTTATTATCAAGTATTTTTATGTTATTTATTTTTATGTTGTAAATATGTTTAATCTTATTTTGATTATTACATGAAATAGGTATTCATTGGTGCTTGTTCCATTCACTGTCATTGATCATCATAAATCATCTGTTACTGTTGGAGCTGGGTTGTTAAGCATGGAGGATGTGGATTCATATAAATGGCTTCTTGAGCAAGTTATGAAGGTTCATTCAAATAAACAACTATTACTTGTTTTAACTGATCAAGATGCAACATTAAAGCAAGCAGTTTAGTCTATTTTTTCTCAATCCAAGCATAGATTGTGCATGTGGCATATCATGAAGAAACTTCCAAAAAAGGTACATTTTTTTAAATCACATGTGATTTTACATAACATATATTTTTAAATCACATATGATTTTTCAATTTGAACAGATTTGAATCATATGTGATTTGTTTTCTAATGTGAACATATTTAAATCATATGTGATTTTGTTTCAATATTGTAATCAGATGTGATTATCTAAATCATATGCTTATTCTATCATAAATGATTATGAGTATTGATATGTGCATAATTAGTTAATTATTTAGCATACATTTTTATTCATTTTTAACTAATTATGTGTATAATGTGGAGAAAAGGTACTTAATACTGTTAAATTTTGTTTTCAGTCCAAAAGACATGCTTGGGAGTGAAAGGGAACAAGGGGAAGCAATTAGAGACCAAAGAATGAAGATTTAGGGACAAAAGCTTTCCTACTTGGCGAGTACACGAGCCTACTCGGCGAGTCCATTAAAATATTCCAGAAGATAAGTCACGACTCCTGATTTGAGACAGATAACTAGAACCTACTCGGCGAGTTGGGTCTGCTACTCGCCGAGTACACCCTGTTTTGAGATAGTTATAAAAACCAAGCCTTTATCCGATGGGAATACTTTTCTGGCTTTTTTTGGAGATTCATCTGCGATTGGAGAACCCTTGAAGGTGCTGAGGAACTCTAATCTTCAATCTCTTGAAGAATCAAGGCAACTAGGTTAATCATTCCACTTAGCTTTAGGAATTAAGTATGTTTAGCTTAGTTAAATATGTTTTTGTGTTTGTTTTTACTGCAACTATGACCTTAATACGTTTTTGTTTCTGTTTGGGGAATACCAAGTAACTCCTATGGTTTAATTCTTAGCTTTTGATTGATTGTTTATTGGTGAGTTATTAAATTAAGTTTGTTAAAGAACCTTATGCATTAATCACAACTATTTTCTGTTAATTGGAAGACAATTAAGCTGCATGAACATCTCTTAGTTGTTAACCTCATATGTCTATGTGAACACTTAATCATATGCTTAGGAATAATGAATATGAAACTAAGATTAACAAGATAATGGGTAGATTAATGTGTGAGCTTGTTTGAGAAACCAACAAACAAGAGGTTAATTGAACCACTAATTTGATTAACCACTACAAATCTTATTTAATCCAAATCATTAATCTAGG
This sequence comes from Lactuca serriola, assembly GCF_051521515.1. Classification (NCBI taxonomy): domain Eukaryota; kingdom Viridiplantae; phylum Streptophyta; class Magnoliopsida; order Asterales; family Asteraceae; genus Lactuca; species Lactuca serriola. Next base: position 274,993,288 of record NC_136412.1, on the reverse strand, counting down.
GAATTAATTAGTTTAAACACTTGATCACCGCTTGAATTAATTGATTGTCTAAGGGTTAGGAGTAATGAACATGAACCTAACCACTATAGTTGGTAGCCAATAACAATTAATCTATCATAAATTCAAAATGACCATAGGAGTGAATTGGTTGAACCTAAATAGAAACATCTTTATCAAATTTGGTGAATTAGTTGTTTGCTTTAGTTACTTAGTTAATTAAGTGTTTTTGTGGTGTGTTTAAGTTTCTAGTCTTGCAAAACTAGAGAAAAAACCTTTTTACTTTCATTATTTGCTTAGTTAAAATTAGCCATTAGTTTAATTTTCCCGTTCCCTGAGATCGACACCCTACTTATCTAACTATACCACTAAAAGACAGGTTCACTGCCTTTGTGTGCTAAATTTATTAACAAAAAGTAGGAAGAAAACAAATGCATTTTACACACATCAAGTATTAACACACATGATTATTCCAAATCATATGTGATTATATTTATAATGACATATGATTAAAGGATTTTAAGTTATATCATGTGATACCTTTATATTTTAATATTAATTTATAATATTTGAATCACATGTGATTATTACAGCTATCTGTGGAATTTCTTAAAAGCATGAATTTCAAGAAAAGGTTCAATAAACTTGTTTGGGACATGTATATTGAGCGTCATATTTTCGAGAGAGTTGGGAACTTTTGATGAAAGAATTTAATCTTGAAGATGAGAAATGGTTTAAAGATATTTTTGAAAATAAGGAAGCATGGGTACCTGCATATTTCAATGATTTTCCAAGGTGTGGGTTGATGAAGACAACATCAAGGTCTGAGAATACAAATTCATTTTTCAATACATATTCAGAAACTAAAAATTTCTTTCAAAATTTCATGATGAATTATGAAGCTACCATTAAAAAACAATGTTATACAGAACGTGAACTTGATCATAAAACCAAGGGAGCAAAGTATTATTGGAGGTCACCACATATGATAGAACAACATGCAACAAAGGTGTATACTAGCAAAGTTTTTTTTGAAATTCAAAAGGAGATTTATAAAGGAGGTTGGTTTTGTGAGGTTAAAGATTTAGGGGAGGGAGATGGATGGGAAATTTTTAAAGTTATCCACAAGAACCAAAAACACGAAGTAAAAGCAACATATAAGGTATTTTATTTTTTTATTTATATTATTTATATTTTTTATATATATGATAATGTTTTGATCAATCACATGTGATTATAAAGATAATGTGCATATGTCGTTGGTGTGTATATTGTTTTCATGTGTGTAATCATATGTGATTGATATATTTTGTGTATTTAAAACATTTTAATCACATATGATTAAACAAGACTGTGATCTTTATTTGTATAATCATATGTGATTTTTCATTGTTACAGGTGGAACTAAAATATGATGAAAAAGAAGTTAGTTGCACCTATGGACATTTTAATCGGTTTGGTATTCTCTGTAGACATGCTTTTAAAGTATTGATGGACAAAAATTTTAATGAAATACCGAAACAATATATTCTTAGCCGATGGACAAAGGATGTAATATCTTTGAATTATCAGTTGTCGAGAGATCGTTTTGATGAAGAGGATGAAGAAGTTACCAAACTTGTTAATGAAGTATTTTTGAATGTTGAAACTACTTTAGACATTGTGAGACATGATAAGCAGAAGTTAGCATTTTTGGCGGAAAAAACAGAAATTTTGTTGAATGAGGTGAAGAGTAATTGTTCATGTGAAAAGCCTATTACAAATTCGGATATCCTTGAAAAACTTTATAATGTTACTATTCCAGAAGAAGTCGAGATTTTTGTTCCAGAAGTTCATCATAATAAAATATCACGAAAGAAGAGGCTTATTGGTGAAGTTGAAAAAAGATTTATGAATGCTCAAACGAAGAACAGAAAATGTTCACTATATGGTACAAGAGAACCACACAATAGGCGTACTTGTCCAAGTAGATTTAATGCTCAGAATTGATGAATAGACTTTTTATTATTTTTCAATTTTTTAAGTAAATAATGTTCATAACAGATGATAATCATTTGTGATTAAATTTATTTTTCCTCATTTGATTTTTTGTTTATCTGTTTATAATTATATGTGACTCTAAAATTTTTACTAGTATAATCACATGTGATTTGTTTCAATAAGTTGTTTATATAATAAGTATAAACTGTTAATAAAAGATCTTAATCACATGTGATTTTATAATATCATATGTTTTTATATACATAATCACATGTGATTTTATAATATCATATTTGCACTTAATAATCTAAATATATTACACATGATAATATAAGTATTATTTTTATAACTGTGATTATAAAAATAATACTTATACTAGTAATACTACGAAACAATCTTATTATATATAAATGTTTGCAAAAAATTATCACTTTAGTTATTATTTCTTTGAAAATTTTCTTTAAAACCTCTCTAATAAAACGAATTTTCCAACAAAAAATTTGAAAAATAAAATCGTCCATAGTTCCTCCACAGAGAGAGTTCTCCAACAAAAGTTTAAAAAATAAAAGAAAAAAATTACGTTTTTATACCCTTGAAAAAGAAGAAATCACAGATGGAAGCAGATTCATAGATAGACTGAGTCCATCTGCGAACGTACAAGTAAATTTGTTTTTTTTTTTACTATTTTTCACAAGGTAATTAAAGAATTAGGCTATTTTTTGTAATTTTCTCTTATTATTATTATTATTATTATTATTATTATTATTATTATTATTACTAGTTGTGAGACTCATGTATTACATGGGTTAATTTTTAAAAAAAAGTTAACTATAAAGGTCAAAATATTTGAGAACTTTGAATTTATAAGAAAATAAGAAAAATAACGACTTATTATAATGGAAATGTTTTTATCTTTTAAATTTAAACAAATAATTTAAATAATGAAAAGAAACTAATAAGCTTTAATTTTAGGAATTTTGAAATTAAAAGGTAAGTTTATTAGTGAAATTAACATCCATTTATTACTATATTTATTGTAATTATTACATTAAAATATTATGTAGAATTTAATAAAATAGAAACACTCATATAATAACATGTGGAAAAAAATAATTCAAAATAACAACAAAATGACATTTGATAAATTGAATGAGAGTGTAACAAATGGCAAAAAAAATCTTCATTTATTAGAAAAGATTATTAACCTTCCTTGTGTTCCTCGTAATTAGGCATTCACTTTTCACTTTTCTATTAACCTTCCTTGTGTTCCACATGGTAATTAGGCACTCACTTTTCCCTTTTCACTTTTCACTTTTCACTGCCTCTTGTCACGGGATGACTCTTTTAGACTAGTCAATACCGTGCGCCACTTAGTGCTTCTCCGACTAAGTCAGGCTAACTTCGATGATTTAGATGTACTAACGAACTTAGGAAGCAAGAGTTACGACAAGGGACACTTCAAAAAAGCTTCTATTATATAACTCAGCTTCTTTACAAGGCAACTTCTCAATGGTTTGGGAAAATGATCCATTCTCCCTTTTTATAGAAACCTTACACCTCCTCAAATGGAAGTTTCTAGGTCCTGATGATTCTTGACTAATCTAGACTCTTCTTTATCATATACATGGCCTTTATAAGACTCTAGAATATGGTATACTTGTCTACGATGCTCTAGAAATCTCTAGGTCGTCCTGACATTATCCAAATCATCCTTGTATGATCTAGCGTGTTCTAGATTGTTCCAAAGTCTTATGGGTCGTTCTAGCTCCGTCTAATGCCTTCGTGGTTATTCTGAATCGTTCTCCTTTGTTCCACTGACATATAATATTCTAGCATCTTCCAGGGTCCCGTAGAGCATTCTTGATCTCTCAGGAGACTTCTTGAGTATACTTGATCGTTTCGGAGTTCTCTAGACGATGGTGGAATTTTCCAAAAACTTGGTCCGTGACACCCTCCCCCACTTAAACCATTGACGTCCTCGTCAAGTCTTCTATACATATGTCTTAATCTTATCATGTATCTACTTTGTGTCTTTTCTTTTTATCCAAAGTATTGCTTCGAGTAAGGTGTGCTTTTATTTATCAATGTGCCTCGAATCTTACTTCTTCTCTCAGCCTCATAACTTCTTGAGTAAATCTTCAAGGGGGATATGGATCCCTGTTACTTCATGTATGCCTTGTTTACTCAAATTTCCTTTTTTGTCTTAATATTCTTTTTGATCATATTACTTTGGCAATAACACATGTGCATACTTCCTTTTCTCTCGGGGCCTTTATGAAACTTCATAGTTGAAAGGGTTCGAGCTTTTGTCTTGCTTCTTTCCAAGGGAATTATATGGATAATTGATACCTTGGTTATAACCATGGTGTTGTCTCTTTCGAACGACCGTGGACATACCATATCTAGGAAGTCCATTCCTAGTACCATACGATAGTCATCCATCGAAACCACTATCAAGTCGATGGTCCCTTCCCATTCTGCAATCTTCATGAGAATTCCACGAGAAACTTCGAGGATCGGATTGGATGGAGAGTTGACAACTTTCAACCGACCTAACTACTTTGTATAGTGAATACCCAACTTCTTGGATTCTTCCTCTGTGATGAAACTATGTGTTGCTCCGGAATCTACTAGCGCCTTAGTGTTCCTTGCATTCACTTTGGCTTCGACGAACATGAGACTCCCTCCTTTATTTTCTTCCTTCTTATATGATTTTATCTCATCCTTCGATATTGAGTTCAGAAAACGCATTGAGCTAATTTGTGCTTCGTCTTCTTTTTCTTGCAACACCATCGCGTAGAAGGTCTTTTTCTTCGGACAGTCTCGGATCAAGTGAGGACCATCACACAAGTAGCACTTGATCTCCTTCCGTTCTTCTCTTCGGTATCTTCGTTCGATTGCTTTTCCTTTTGTATTCAAAGGTCGAGTGTGTCTTGTTTTGGTTTCGATTCTGACATAGTTTGTTCTCCCCCACCATTCTTCTTAACTGTGCTTTCTCTTCGAAATTCCATTAGATCTTCAGCCATGGCGATAGCTTCGTCGATGTCTCTAACATTTCTCCTCTTGAGCTCATTATAAGCCCAAGATTGTAGTTCATCCATAAAATAAAATAGTTTGTCTTTCCCTTGTATGTCGGGTAACTTTAGCATCAAGCTCATGAACTCCACTATGTAGTCTCGGATAGATACACTATGCTTTAGCCCAGGAAGTTTCTTCATCGCTATGTCGTCAGCATTGTGTGGACAGAGTTGTCTCTTAAGTTGCCTCTTGAACTCTTCCTAGGTGTCTATGGTGTATAAGCCCTTTTCAATGTCTCCGTGCTTCCTTCTCCAACATAGAGTTGCACTTTCATATAGGTAAAGGATTGTCGTGTCGACCTTCGTCTTGTCTTCCTTTACTTGGCTAGCATTGAAGTAAAATTCCATCGACCAAAAGAATTATTCAAGTTCTTTAGGGTCATGTTTTCCTCCATACTTCAATGGTTTGGGTGCGTCTGTGTGTGCCAACTTACTTGCAACGGCTCCTCCGGCGATTGCTGCCTTGTGCAAGTTTACTTCGGCTTCCAGCGTAGCTACCTTCCCACGGAACTCATTCCGCAAGGTGTTGATAAGTCCAAGGACTTCTTCCTTGATGACATCGATGGTCTGCTTCAATCTATCGCTCATGTCACTTATCTCTGCAACGAACTGATCGACGGTATCCTTCCACTCAAGGATCTCACCGACGCTAATCTCCACCTTTGTAAGATTGTTTACTTAGCTTTCCAAAGGGTCAACGGATTGGTCCCTCCTCCTATACTTCCTTCCTTTCTCTTCTACGACAGGGGGAATGTTAGATACATCACTTCATCCTTCCATTTCTACGATCTCTTCCTCGTACGAACTCTGGATCTGATACCACTTGTCACGGGATGACTCTTTTAGACTAGTCAATAACGTGTGCCACTTAGTGCTTCTCCGACTAAGTCAGGCTAACCTCGACGATCTAGATGTACTAACAAACTTAGGAAGCAAGATTTACGACAAGGGACACTTCAAGAAAGCTTCTATTATATAACTCAACTTCTTTACAAGGCAACTTCTCAATAGTTTGGGCAAATGAGCCATTCTCCCTATTTATAGGAACCTTACACCTCCTCAAATGGAAGTTTCTAGGTCCTGATGATTCTTGACTAATTTAGACTCTTCTTTATCATATACATGGCCTTTATAAGACTCTAGAATATGGCATACTTGTCTACGATGCTCTAGAAATCTCTAGGTCGTCCTGACATTATCCAAATCATTCTTGTATGATCTAGCGTGTTCTAGATCGTTCTAAAGTCTTCCGAGACGTTCTAGCTCTGTCTAATACCTTCGTGGTTATTTCGGATCGTTCTCCTTTGTTCCACGGACATATAATATTCTAGCATCTTCTAGGGTCCCGTAGAGCATTCTTGATCTCTCCGGAGACTTCTTGAGTATACTTGATCGCTCCGGTGTTCTCTAGATGATGGTGAAATTTTCCAGAAACTTGGTCCAAGACACTCTGATCCAAACCAAACCGTTCTTTCGAGCAATCCATTTCCTAGGGTTTTGTGTTGCTAATCTGTAGAAAACTGAAACAGGAACAAATTCCAAATTTACAATCACTCTTCAGTCATCCACACTTCGCCTCTTTCCCTCAGTCCCTAAGTCCCGAAACCCTAACCCTTTGTGAGCCTGTAAGCCTGTGACGAGTATCTTTGTCCTGAAACCCTAAATAAAGATATTGTTGCTCTATGCCTACGATTATCATTTACTGATTTACTGTATCGTTGGCTTGATTTAATAACTTATTATCCAGGTTAATATGTTCTTAGTTTTTGCTTCTAAATGATAATGATTTGATTGGTTGGTTAGGGAACTTTTATATTGAATCCAAACCTGGGAAAATGATTAGTAGATAGAACCTAATTTTTGTCAAATCGTTTGAGATAATTCAGTTATCAAAACTCGAATAAGATTGTTGCTTTTCTTTCAAACTGGAATCCAATGATTGTTCTTTCTAGGATTATAATTGCTTTTGTTTACCAATCAGGTTATGTGTGTAGTGTGTTTATTCATTATGGGTGTGTTTATTCACTCTAGGATTACCATGTACTCCAGAATAGGTAACTTTATGTATGTATGTACATATGGTCGGTCAATCTTGAATTTCAATGAAACTTGTCTGAATTCCATGCATCCTTTTCACATACTTTGGTATGATTCAGCTTTGAATCATACACTATTCACAAAGTTTGTGTATCCCACCCCACCCAATTTGTTGTGTCTTTTTTGAAACTTTAATGTATAGTTGCTCACTGAACCTTTTTGTATATTGATAGGCACCTATTCCTAAGTCAGTTATTGTTTCTTTGATTTCTGTTCCAAAGTCAGTTCTTAGCATATATGCTGATTGAAGAAGTAAAACTGAAACTTTCTGTATGTATATGGTCCGTTGAGTTTTGATTGTATGATGCATACTTGCATCTTTATGACTGAAATGTTAACCCATAGGTATTAATGTATTATGCATGGTTGTTATTAAAAAAAACTTTTGGATATGTTTCGCTAGATTTTTTAGGTGGTTTAAGGTATTTTGAATTTTAGTTAATTTGGTTTTGGTGTTGTTTCAGATTGAGGAGTTGGAAATATGGATCCCGGTGGATGCGGAGATATATTTTTTGGAGTAGGGGTAGCAAAGATATCCGAAAATTTTGAAATGTAGATATTGATATCCGAATCCGAATCTGAAATTTCAGAGTCGGATTTAGATATCAAATATGATATCCGAAAATGTTGTGAATTCAAAATAGATCTTTTTAATCAATGAATTACAAAAAGACCCATTATTCAATTATGGTATAGTTGTAAAACAAATAATTTTTCTGTTCATTTGTTTAATATATATATAGACCATAAACCAAACTAATGTTTCTTTATATTTGCTAATAAACAAATGAATTTGAATACATTAAGTTACCGTTTGATAAATAGTTGTATGTTCAAGACTTCACGTAAGAATGTAAGTTCAATTGCTCTTAAATTTAACTTTATTGATATCGGATGAATATTGAATGTAACCAAAAGTTCAATTGCTCTCAAATTCATTTACTATTTTTTAACCAATATGTGATCATGTTATCTAAATAACAGTGCGTTCACACTAATTAATTTTGTAACTTCTGAGGCTGAATGGAGTGGGAGGTGCCAAAGCACTCACTAGGCTCGCTAATGGAAGGAAAACACCGCCCCCTAGCGCTCACTAGGGGTTCGCTATGTTGCACTCGTTACCTTTTTGGCGTGATGAGAGAGAAGGAAAAGGGAGAAACTGATTGTTGGTCAGGGACGGATTGGTGATCCAACAATTTGTTATTTGTTCGTGGCCTCTAGAACCCAAGTTCAGCTTTGTTTGTAAACCATGATTACAGAAGATGAGAACTGAGAAGAAACACAAATGCCTACTTTTTTTGGATCTTCAATGGCCGTTGCGTTCCACATATCTCAAAAGCGATTGGATTATGTATTCTTTAAAAGGCTTTATATGGGCTTTAATGGGCTCTTGGGCTTAAATTACTTTAGCCTTTCATTGAGTTATTTAATCTAATTATATATGTAAGTTATGTATTTCACTTTAACACGATTTGTGGTAAATTATTTTATTATCAGTTATTGCTAGTTTATTATGTTAATAAATTTGTTATTAAAGAATTTCTTTCGTTTGTGCAAAATAAAGTTTGGCATTTCATTTGTGCATAAAATTTGTTTAATATTTATACATAAAAAATGTTTTTATATTAAAAGAAAGTAATTTAATTAAATTAAAAAAAGAAAATAAAAAATAAAAAATGGAGTGCTAGGAGTGTTACCACTCACTATCAAATGCTAAGATTGGGTGTTAAATGGTCAAAAATGAGGTGACACTCCAAAATCTAACGTGACAAGGTGTTAAGAGTGTTACCACTCCCCTTAGCTTTAACCACATGACATGAATAAAATTTCACTACTTACATCACAAGAAAGAACATAAAATAAAACTTAGTAACCTAATAACACAGTCTGGACTCATTAAGTAAATGAAGAGGACCATTAAAGGTTAATAAAATATACCAAAGTTCCCAAATCTCCCCATCTGCTCCATTTTAAGATAAAAAGATATATATATAAAAAAAGTAATAAAAATTTAGTGGATATTTCGGATATCCGAAAATTCAAAATACCACTTTAAGAATCCAAATCTGAAATTTTGATGATTTCATTTTGGATTTTCTAAGACGGATATTTTTGAACACTTTCATTCCATCTGTTTTTTAAAAGATAGCAAAGCGGTAGTTGGAGGAACATATCCCATCTTCCAATCCCAAGAGTTGAGTTTGGCATATTCCAATCAGAACCTGACTTTGCTTTCTTCCCACCTGTTCCTTCTCTTTTGAGAAGGTTGCTGCTGTGTACTAAGTGCTAATAAGTAATACCTTCAAAGTCTCCTCTTTCTCTCTTTTCATGGCAGCTTCCCTCATGATATCAGCATAAGACCTCGTTTCAAGTTTTGGAGTCTTGTCCCCATTTGCAAAAGCATCATGTCTCTCTTCGTCATCATTGGTAGGAATCTCCCTATTATAATCCTGAAATAGATTGTTATTGCCATAGTATCAAAAGTAATAGAGTTGGGCGCTATGGTTGCCTTCATAATCTTCCTTTCTTCCTATGTCTTTGATATCTCAATATCTCAGCATCCATGTTTCCAACTCTTCCTCAAACTAAAACAACACCAAAACCAAAGTCAACAATCAATGTTACTTCGGGTCAAATGAATTAAAATCCAATATACCTCAAAGTTTAAGAATCCACATTAACATATATTAGACTAGCACCACTAAAAAACAAATTAAACATAATTTCAACACACACTATCCTACATCATCTAAAAGGAGGTAAACACCAAGTTCTCGAAGAAACAAACTATTTTTTTTTCTAAAACAACCCAACAAAACACAATACGTAATTTATAGGTTGTTGAAACCTACATGTAGCCGATTTTGGGCTTTCCTGATGCTAGAATCTCTGTGTGACATAAATGTTAATGAGAATTCAAACAACTACTATTGATGCTTAATGTAATAAGTTCTTGTTTTCAAATTATTCAGAAATCAGTTTTTGATCCTGTCCGGTTCGAAACCAAATCGGTTATATATTAAATTATTAGTTTTTTTTGTTATAGTTTGAAAGAGAGATTGTTTTAAGTATAAAATCTTCTAAATATGTATTCATTGTGACCGTATATTTAACGGCGGAATATTTAATTGTCATCGTACAATGAGTGAGATGGCAAACGGGCAACAAGCTGCACCGCTAAGCCTTTTCGAATGGTAAAGCTAATTCTTTTAAAGACTACATTCGAAGATCTAGGGGATATAACATTAATATGCATGATTCGTTGTACTCTTTTAAAAAGCTCTACCACATCCGATGCGAGGAAACCAAACGTATCAAATGCAAATGGTATGAACACGTGTTGATTTTCCATGCACAATTTCTCATGTTTGGTGACTTTGCCTGTAGCTGATTTTAAAGCAGCATGTCCCGCCGTGAAACCCCCAGCCCTCAGGCCCATGAGAGGGGATACCCCTGTAAGATCCACACATGCGTGTTTCCCTCCGACCCATCCAAAAATCAAAATGTTAGCCGGTCTGAGGGTTGACCTTCCTTCTGTCGGGTCAGTCAAGAAATTAACAGGTGCCTCTTTCTTAGCGGAAACCCTGACACGCTTAAATACGTCAAACAAAACATCACTAACCATATTGTGCCTGTATTTGAACCCCGGGAGTTCTTTACAGTGAACTGCATGCTCTCCAAAAGAGTCCAGACATGCCTTGCGACACACTGGACATATCTCGTCAGCTGGGAATGTGGGAATCATGAGTCGATATTTGAGAATAGTACGATACTCCATGAGAGACATGTGTTGGCCAAACCCATCTATAAGGATAGCTAGAAGAAAATCTTGAGCATGTGGTGCACGTAATCACTGGAAAACCACTTTCTGCCGAGTCGTCATATCAAGATGCACTTCTATATCTTGGACAATTTTACGAAAAAGGGCACTCGTCAGTAGTAAAATTATTAAGGTCAAAATCTAGAAGCTTGTTGCGAAGGGATGCCAAGGCACAATCATAATCAGAATCCATACCATGTATACCGCTATCCCGTAAGATGTGGTCTTGCAATACCCAAGATTGGGCCCTTGAGGCAACAAAAGCATAGGAGGTAGCCTCTACTGCCGAGTATAAACCCAAACCCCCAAACCTAATGGGTAAGGAAGCAATTCGCCATTGTATGTCACCAAAGAAAGGGATTAGAACATCTTCTAAATCCTGTTAACACTTGTGTTAACCAAACAAAATAAATTCAAATTAAGGACTTAATTTAGATGAAAAACAATAAACATACCAAAAAACTTAATAGATGTAGAATCACTAATAATAATTAAAGATATAGGTGTGCACAATGCAATGTTCTTAGATTTACATTCCGTCAAATAGATTCTCTAGGAGATACCCCAAAAATTAGACATGTTAACAGTAAATCAAATGTTTGACATTCCTAATTGGCTGAATGTTGATTCCACTTTTCAAGCGGACAAGAGAGAAGAGAGAAACAGAGAGAAGAAGTAAATGGAGGAACCGAGGAACATACCTGATTGCAGCCGCCAATAGTGGTGACTGGTGAGAGGTGGAGCAGGGTGATTGATTGCAGCGATGGTGAAATAATGTCCAAACTCCACTGAACGAAGATGGGGCGGTGATTAATCTAATTTCGACTTTTTGTTTAACTTGTGGTTCGATATCAGAGATCAATAGGGGTCAAAGCCCAAGTTTTAGAATATTAGGCCTATATCTATAAAAATTAATGGTATATTGCTACTTCTAACCTAAAATTCACGAGGGGCCGGTCGCAGCCTCCTGGCCCTATGAAAGCTCCGCCAATGGTAATCACAACGAATAAACTATTTAGGTGGCCAATAGTTTTTGTCAATTTTAGTTTCTATAAAATTCTTAAATTTGTCGTGATTCATCGACTTTTGGTCAATGACATGTTTAATTCCTTCCATGCTGATAAGAAGATTAGAAGCTTAGATGGTAAATCAACCATGCGAAACCCTAGGCCATCCCATTAGTTTTATATTATATGTTAGGCTTGCATGTCTAATAGAGCTCACTTACTTTCATGCTCAAAGTTGTTGAATAACAAGCCTTAATCTAAGATCAAGCTTGTCTTGTATGTTGAGTCGAGTCGTCATCAACCAAACATTGTTACGAGTGTAATAAACGATCTGAGCTATTTGTAAGCTACTTGAGATAGACTCGTAAAAATCTCGACTCGAGCTTGAGTTAAACAAGCTCGATTCGAGCTCAGGTAAGTTTCGGGCTTGTTCAATGGGTATTTACTTATGAGATCATTCCATTTATTATCGTATTCCGGTTCTGAATCCCTTATCCATTTCCAAACTAAGCTTCCCGCATGTATGCACAAATATATGCTCGAACACAGTCGTGAAGTCCGACATCACATGCTTATACTACCCACTAAAGAGAGGCGTTGCCACCATCTAGTACACATAAGTCACAACACCTCCCTTGTTCATCAAAGAACGATAGATCCAAAAACAAAAAACCTCGTAGATGCATAAGATTGATGTGATCGTGCTCGATTAATGTTCGTTTTTCCTTGTCTACCTATGATTGGTGGAAACCCAAAAGAAAAGATCAAGGGTAATCATTCTAAAAATACCAGTTGCATTGATCAAAATCATATTATTTATAAACTTCTTCACCATAAACATAAACATGAAAATAAACTAAAAAAGGTGGAGGTGTATGTGCAAGTTTGGATTTGTGTGGATTTAATGTTTTCAAAACCTAGATCACAACAAACTTTTTTTTCTTTTAACTTTTTGTTTGGTTTTAAAACCCACAAACCCTTAAACATTTGTCCTTTGAAGTTAGATTTCTTTTATTTGGTTTTAGAACCCCCGATTATGCATGTTTTTTATTTTGATTTATCTGGGTTATCTAAATAAGCACCAACTAAGTCATGAGTTGATTCAGAGGTACGACCCTTGGGGCAAGGATTTTGATGTGCTCTCGGAGGTTTACACCGACGACTTGTATAAAACTTTGGGGAGAGAAATCCCAGCGACACCTTTGACGTCTTCCTCATGGAAAACAACATGATAAGCGGAGTCGTCGGCATCGTGGTGGGTTCTGAGAGAGTGGGTAAATTTCATTTTTGCCAATGAACGGCGAGATAGGTCATTGGTAATTATCATTGTCGCACAACCAATATGAAAGATGTGGTTGGTTACCAACATCGATCTTTCTTCACCTTCGTACTGATTAAGCGTAATATTCTCGATAATGACAATGAGAACATTCTTGATTTTCCAGTCACCCCACGTAATATTTGAGCAGCTAAACAGTAGAAATAACGTCGGAACTTCACCCCATTGCGCTAAGATTATACGTTTTCACATAGGGTTTGAGTTTTTAGTTATTCATAATAAGAGAAGAAAGACAAGGCGTTGGAAGGAGATGTGAACAAAATGCGAACAAAGAAAGAGGTAAGGTAGATTTAATTTTTTTTTTTTTAATTAACTAAAAGCCATTTGTTCGGTCATATGGACCAAATAAGGAAAGGTACATTTAATTTTTTTTTTTTAATTAACTAAAATGTTAGGTCATATGGACAAAATAAACAGGTGAAAACCGACTTTATACCCATAAAGCAACACAAAAAATTAAGGGGCTAATTCAACAAATTCAAAATATGTAGTTGGATTAATATGTCATTTTCCTTTTATATTTCTATAGTATTAAGTTCTTTTATATGCACATAGTATTATTTGATATTTGATATTTAGTTTTGATTATTATATTTTAATGATCAAAATTTTCTATATAATATATTCATTTTTATTTTTTATATTTAATTAATTATAAATTAATAAATATTTAATATCTAAATAATAATTAGCTTTTAAATATATCAGCCAAAATACATATTCTAATAAATAAAAATCTTTTTTATCACATGTCACATTCTCATTAATTTAACCATATGTTATTTTGTGATTATTTTCAATTATTTTTTTTCCATATGACATTTTGTGTTTTTCTATTTTATTAATTCCAAATAGTATTTATAGGTCAAATGAACTTTCTTTTCTTGATGTAATAAATAGATCTCAATTTTAAAAATGTAATAACTAACTCACTTTCATTCAAAAGTCAAAATTTTCATATTCAATTTCCAACTTAATATAATTAATCTATTAATTTAAAATATATTATTACATGTAAAACACTATCTTATTATTGGTAGATTTTCAAAATGATTATTACAATACACTTATTTGTTATTTTAAATATTATGTTAAATCCAAAACATAAATCATATTATCAAATTAACTTATGAAACATATATTCGGATACTATTTTTCAAAATAGTTAAAAATGTTTAAATGTTGTAAATGTAGAAAGACAAGTCAAATTAAATAAAAATTATCAAAAAACTATTTTTTATTATAATTTAGTTTTTTTTCCAAAGAAGTGGTTTTTAATTAATAACACAAAAAAATACATTGTGTTAATTTACAAACAATGGTTTATAGCAATTAACCGTCATGATCGAAATTAAAAAGAAAAATAAATAGATAACCAGTTTGTAAACAAACACTTACAACATTAAATTGTAATACTAAATCGTAAACTATGTTTAGTTTTATTTAAATGCAAATCACGAGTAGATGCTATTGAATTATGCGAATATACTATCTACATATAATTGTATGTTATATGACAACAATTTTCTCTTATTACTTACTTGAAGTACATACTTATTTATCATTACAGTTGTATTTATTTTAATTTTTTAATTTAAAAATGTATAATGTTTAGACATTCATATATAACCTTTTATTTTAGTTAATCCCTATAATATACGAGTCTTACAATTAATACAAAATATATAAAATGGATAAATAGGTAGAGGTTAGTAACCTAACTTCCAATGGTTAAAAGCTATATAAGGATTTATTTTCAAATAGTAAAATGATATTTTAGCAACCAAACTAGCAAAATTCTACCATTACACATAAAAAATAACAATAACTATATTATGAACTCAATCAACTTAAATAATTTCCAGTATATCTAGTCAAACGGTATCAAGTGTTGTTTTCCCTCCTTAAAATCGATGGTTCAAATTCCGTTAGGGACATAGATGAATTTAGAAACAGAATAAATTTGTTGTTCCAAAAAAAACTAAGAATAAAAAAAGACTAAAGAACTATGTAATCAAACAAATCATTTTCTTTGGTTTACCGTTACAAAAATTGACTCGTTTCGAAACTCCTATATATATCCCAACAAGTCGCGAGAAACATTTCATCAAGACACTTCTTTTGATTGTAGTAAACTTGAGGCGAGTCTTGTATAACTACGATAAATTAGAGATATACGCCGTATCAATGTTCCACTGATTGATATTTTGGAACCAAATAGAAACGTAAAAAGACAAAAAAAAAAAAAAAAAAAAAAAAAAAAAAAAAAAAAAAAAAAAGAATGTGATCCAAGCTCTCAATTTGAGAGTCGCACATCACACATATAAGAGTATCCATCAATCTCACATGTGTTCATATTGACTTCGGTGGGCAGTTTGTTCAAATTTATTCTCCAAACAAGAATATTCACTTTAATAGGAACCTAATTGCTCCAACTAATCAACCAAATTTCCACCATTAAAGTCGAGTAGTCGATCAAACACATTACGCATTGTTGAAGAAACGAGTAATTTCTCATACCATCTAAATCCAACGCTCACCTATCACATTGATTAGACAAAATCATCTCACTCCAGTTATCCCACCCCTCCCCCTATACAGGCAACTTAGTCACACGAAGATAAGAAAATGGTCGAGTTATCCTGATCAAGTAGCTTGGTACACTCTTGGAAAATAATTTTGTGATAAGTGTAGCCCACACACATCACATCAAATAGTAAAAAATTTGTAGAAAGTTACAAATAAAGATTCTTTTAGAAGGCAAAATACTTAAACACAAACCAATGATATTGATGCAACAAGGAACGGCTTGTTGGATAACAACCGAAAACTATGGTTTGCACTAACATTTTTTTTTTTTAAAATTTATATTCATATATCTATATATCGTGATGTCGATTACTTGTTTTGTCTTTGACACTAATAGATAACAATAGGAATGTTATTAAAGGTGTTTTTGTCGAACCCTATTATCCTTTTATCACGTTCTGTAAGACCCTCAGAAACAATCCATTTCGAACAATGGGTCCCAAATGTTCTTCCACAAGAAACTCTTAAAACGAAGGGTGTTTGAGTTGTCCCTTTCTTTTAGTGTTTTGGCACTTGTCCATCAAACCCAAACTCTTTAGGTTAACATTAGATATATTTACCTCGTTGATCTAATCATTGATTGAAAAGCAAGCTTTGCATGTGATCGATTTTTTTAATAAAATTTTCTATATTTTTTTTATTTATAAAGTTTACCATCTAGTGATCGATCATTTCTAAAAGCTATGGTATATGAAAAGGAAAAAGGATGGAATCAATGCGTCAAAGCTGAGGGATATATATATTTTTTGTTATTTTACTTGTATTTTCCTAATGAAAGATTTTGATACTGTGTTTGATTAAATAAATCAAAAGAAAACTTTAAACAACATGACGCCGATATCTGTCGATATCCTTGATAGGTTATAACTTATATATAGTCCTAATGAAAGATTTTGATACTGTTTGAGTAAATAAATCAAAAGAAAACTTTAAACAACTTGACATCGATATCTTTGATATGTTATATATAGTCAGTAAGAATGTTATGGAATTATAGCTTTTTCTTGGTGACAACTTGGAAAAGTTAAGTTGCACTCATCATTACTTGGTCTTGTGGGAGCCCAACAGAGGCCATTAAAATGTGGCCATCCATCCAACTTGCATTATCCTTTTGAACTATGCTTTTGTCCTTTTTTTTTTCTTTATGTAATTATGTGGAATTTGATATAAACGTATTTTAAAACTATAATGGTTCTTTTTCTTTTTCATTACTCTCATATGGACTTTGTGGCATTCATCATTTACTTGACATTTCATAATCAATCAACTAATGATCCCAAATCCTATTAGTTTTTCAAGGAAGTGATTCGTATACAACATTTTTTTGCCATACACAACAATAACAATTCATGCATTGTTGTATAATACAACATTTTAAAACACAAATTATTGTGTATGGAGAAAAATTGTTGTGTATGAATCAGCTAAAATTTTCTTTCTCCAATTTTCTTAATGTAAATTTGTTGTTCAAGGTTTTAACTGTGTTCGCATGGATAACTACAACTTGTTTAAGAACATGGATATTGTTTTGACATGCATAACTAGAAACTTCATAACGATATTCAGGATGACATCCCATCCTAAGGTTTGAAGTTGGGTGTTTGTCAATTATCATAACCTTTTCTTATAATAATGTTACGCAACAAAGTTTCAAGATCTGAATCCATCATTATTAATTATAACTATCAATTCATCTATGAAGAAAGGGTAAAAAAATTGTTAATTCCCAATTATGATCTTTTGTATCTTTTAGAAAGAAGTCACATTTTGATCACAAAATCTAAGGAGTTGGCCACGTTGAAGCTTTATGAATGTGGCAAAACATACGACCCCAGATGACCTTCCCTTTAGGGGAAAACAACAGACCTAATTGGTCCCATTCCCTCAATTCAAGAACTTTCCGATCATATATATGTTTTGTGAATCTGCTCATCCCAATGCATAAACATTAAACCACCATGGAGAATCATCCCCGGCATAAAAGCAATTCCTCCGGCGACAACTTCACTTTTCCGGCGATATCACCAGACATGGAATTAGATTCCGAATTAGCAGACCATTTGTTCTCCAATGGCAAATTCCTCCTCCACACTTTTCCCATTCAGCCAAGAAGCTTCATCCTTTCAAGAACCAGCAGCGTTAGTAGTAGTAAAGATTCGCTCGTGTCATCCCGGAGCAACAGTACTAACAGCCGAACCAGCAGCAGCAGTAGCAGTTGCAGCAGCGCCAGAACAAGCACCAGTGACGCTTCCGCCGGAGTTGCTGTGAAAAGCAAGATCTTCCTTGAAAAAGGAAGTCGGAGCCCTGTTCGCTACTGTAACAATTATCATCATCTTCCCGCTCAAAGGTGGCAGTTCATGGCGCCGGTTCCGATGCTAAACCGCCGGCCTTCCCAGAGAAGAAAAGGTGAAGAGAACAGAATTGGGTCGCCGGAGAAGAAGAAATGCACTCCGAAAAAAGGGTATTGCCGGAAGTTTTTCCGGTGGGTTGTATCAACATGCAAACGTTGTCATGCTATGGAGCCTTAGACTGCTCAATTTTCAATGTTTTTTCC
Source organism: Lactuca serriola (assembly GCF_051521515.1). Lineage (NCBI taxonomy): Eukaryota > Viridiplantae > Streptophyta > Magnoliopsida > Asterales > Asteraceae > Lactuca > Lactuca serriola. The sequence goes on along the minus strand of NC_136412.1, from coordinate 274,974,828 downwards.
TTCTAATTTTGCTAATTTCATGGTGGATTCAGTGTTTATATCAAAAAGTTTGACTAAGTTAATCCAAACGAGATACATAAACATCTAAAAACGATGAAAAACGACTACTAAACATTACGAAAAACAACGATTACTAAACACATCACTCCAAGAAATTCTCCATAACATCGGTGTACATAGCAGCCTCGGGATTATGTTTATCATGATTCAAATTCTGGCCACCGTCTGGCTGCTTTCCACCACCGAGTCCTTCTTCTGCATTGAATAAAAGCTTCGCGTCATCACTTCTTCCGGTGAGTGCATTAAAGAACGACAGCCCATTAGGCCATTTGATGTCGCTTTCAACATGATCAGAACCCATCATATTTCCCATTTGTGGTTCAGATGAATGAGGAAGAAGGAACATGTGAGTCTCGTCTTTAGGCGCAAACCCTAGTCTTGTAGGATTCTGGAAATTTGGCGATTGCATTGGCTTCTGCGCCGCCCAGTTAAAGGCGGCGGTTGGTGGTGAGTGGATCGGGACTGTTGATTGCTTTAATGGATTTGAAGATGTCGATGCAAATAACTGGGAGAGATAGAAACCAGATTGGTAGCCAAGTGATTCAAAGGTATGTCTCATTCGAAGCACAAAATGAAGGTCTTCAGGTACCTGATCACACATAAACACATACAGATTGGTTTTCATTGGTTAAAGATGATCAAAAATGGTGGATCACAGGAGAAGAAGATACTCACAATCTTGCAAGAACCAAGTTGCAGAAGCCCATGGCCAGCTTGTATTACAGCTATAGTCTACAAAACAGAAATCAAAAGGATATGATCGAAAATCGAAATGATTAAAAAGAAACAAATTGCGAAATCATGATAAAAGATTTTCACCTGGATTCCAGATTCAAACTGTTCATTCCATTCAGTTGGAAGCTGAAAATCAGGAATTTATGAGGTCCAATTATTGATAATGATTACAAGAACATGAAAGTAGGAAACTAAAAGAAATCTATAATTTAATATCTAATTATTAAGCAACAGTACAGTGTGTGTGTTTGAAGGTGTAAAAGTGTGTGTTCTTGAGAAACATACAGCGTCAAAAGAGCTTTGCCAATAGTTAGAGATGCTCTGATCACATTCTGAAGGTTCTTTGAATACCCATTTGTGACACTTATCAGAAGCAACTTTCCCCATTAATCTGCACATCGATCAAGAAATCAACCAGGATCAGGAAAATAACCTAATGATAAATCATTATTTTGACACTCTGTTGTTCATCTTTGAGCTTAATTAGAGATTATAAATCTAGTAATTAAAAATAAACACCTACCAAGTACCCACCCTTCTCCATAATTATACAACTGAATTGACATTTTGCTGAAAGCTTTTCTAACAGGATCGTCCCCTGCATCCATGTCTTCTAAGCAGTCCGCCATTCTTCCTCTGCAAAACCCGTCTTCCCACATCAACATCCTGCAAGAAACCATGGCGAACTGATAAACAAAAACCAGAAAATAATCGCACCATATCTCATGAGCGAATATACTCTGCTTTAGAAGACAGTTTACAGTGACTTACAGGCTACCGATGTCGTCTCCAACTTTACAGCCATTACCACCTCTAACTCGCCTGAAAAAATGGCGGAAAAAACACCCATTTCAGCAAAGATGAAGAATACAAGTGGGTTGATTTGATTTACGACATATATAAACAGAAATTTACGGGCGAGGACGAATGGTCCAGAAAACAGAGTAAGTCCAGTCAGAATTAAGACAAACACTTCGTAAAGCTTCATGAAGAGCCATCATTCCAACTGCTTCTTTGTTTCTATCTGTAGTTCCTGAGCCCACCATCTTTCTCTCTCTCCTCTCTCCTCTCTCTTTAGTTACTTTTAGGGTTTTTGTAGCAGCTTTGATCAACTATTCAAGGTTCGCGAAGGGGGAGAACACTGGTGCATCATGACTTCATACCCATATGTTAAACACTACCAATCCAAACAAAAAAAAGGAACTAAAAAGAGGCCAAAAATGGAAGGTGTTTGAGTTCGTTACTTATGTAGAGCTTTTTATGCCATGGTTGTGAGCTTGGTTTTACCAGGGGAAGAAGAAAGGCGGTGAGTGTTTAGGGTTTGGTTTACCTTTTAACTTTAACTACTCCTCTCTAATCCACTTATTTATTTTGTGGGTTAGAACCATTGATTAACCCACCAAAATCTTGAAAATCTTTAAATGATTGACACTTTAACTTCATGTAATAAATAAATTTCATCTGAAAAACAAGTTCATTTAATCTTTACCACATAGACTTTATTTTTACATGAGTAAAGGTCATTTGTCTGTATTAGGTTTATTTCATATATCACTTTTCTTTTCTTTTTTTTGCTTTTCCGTTTTATATACCATGAAAATTCCAACTTTTGCAACAACAAAAAGGGAGGCAAGTGAGGTCTTAAAATGGTAGTGATTTGGGGTTTGTTTGGATAGGGGAAAATGAGGTTAGCAAGGTCACAATCCATGACCAAACACACCCCTCAATGGTATGGTGGAAGGTTTGTTAAGGACATTGAGGGTTTGGCAAAATAGAATCTTTACTGGTCAAAGGCATGATAGGATTTTGAGGGTTAGATTTGGATTGTTATTTTATTAGATATGGTCTTAAATCATAATCATATATAATAATCATAATCAATGTGTTATATATATATATATATATATATATATATATATATATATATATATATATATATATATATATATATATATATATATATGGGTAAAGTGAATATACCTAACAACCTTATATAAGCTTAGGTACCTAACCTCATCAAACTACGTCATTTTGCATTAAATTTTCATTGCAATCATCCAAGGTTCTTAAACTTCATCCCTAAACTTGATTTACTTCAAAAAAGTTTGGAAATTCATCATTATATATCTCCTACATTCTTCCATTTGTAGCAATATGATATGAAGCCCATCAGGTGGTATTCGATAGAAAGACGTGATGTAAAAGAAAGATATTGGTGAAAGTCCAAAGATTTTTGAAGTAATCAAGTTATGGGGTTGAAGTTTAAGAACCTTAGACAATTACAATGTAAATATGATACAAACCGATATAGTATTATGGAATTAGGTACCTAAGCTTATATAAGGTTGTTACGTATATTCACTTTACCCTATATATATATATATATATATATATATATATATATATATATATATATATATATATATATATATATATATATAGAGAGAGAGAGAGAGAGAGAGAGAAAAAGAGAGTTATGTTCAAATGTTTTCACTATTTATTGTGTGCCTGTATGATTGATTCTGGACCAATCATTTTAGTTATTTTAAGAAAGTAATTAATGCTTATTAAATGTTGAAGATGTAATTAATATCTATTATATCTTCAACATGTAATGTACATTAATTATTTTCTTAAAATAATTAAAATGATTGGTCCAGAATCAGTCATACATGCACACAATAGATAGTAAAAACAAAATAACCTAACCCTATATATATATATATATATATATATATATATATATATATATATATATATATATATATATATATATATATATATATATATATCACGTAATCAATTACTTTTTTATTAATTGGATGTTCAAGATCTTATGCATTTGACTTTTGTTTGGTTTGATATTTTAGAAATAAAAGATAATGATAATCCGAAAATCACTTCATTATCCATAAATTTATTGAATGTTAATAACAGTTGAAAACGTATAAAATGTTAGTATTTTAATAAAAAAAATCCTTGTAGGAACATTTTTATTTTAATTAATTATAGCATTATAAAAGTTAACAGGAGATTATAAGATGGTCACGTGCACACGTGCCATGTGTGCGTCGGTGGATAAAGAAAAGAAGTCTGTTGCACTTGCATAAATTGCGGGGACACATTGCGTCTCTTGTCTTTGCATACCTTCAAGGGAGAGTGGTGTATTCACGCGCTAGTAACTGGAATACTTAATAATCGCGAGTCACGTGGACGACCGTCGTATACGCGTGGGTCAAACTACCATCCACTCCGGTTTGACCGCCCAAGGCCACGGCTACGAAACCCCACTAACGTATCTTTGCGGGTCCCATTTTCATTTTTCTAATTTTCCTCCAACAATAATAATGTCAGCTGGTTATGGTAAATTAAATAAAACGATGCAAATTCTCCTTGCAGTTTATTTTTATTTTATTGCAGATATTGTAAAAAGTTTTTTATTATTAGATTTCTTTTTAAAAAGTCTAATTATTATTAGAGAATTTGACAAAGGTTAATCCAACAAATTATTTGTCAAAAAATAATCAAAAACTAACAAAAATGCCAAAAAATAATCATGAATTTCATAATCATCTTCGAAAATCTTGTTGTTGCTCAATTTGAACTTTGATAATTTTTTTTATACAAACTTCGTATCATCATTCATTTTAATCAAGATTTTGTTTATTTGGTTCGATTTAATGCATTTTTAAGTAATTTTGATATAACTATGACCATCTAAATCAATTTAATCGGTTTTTGATAATTTCATTCGGTCTAATGGTTAAACAAAATAAAATTTCTTCTATAACTAATATTGTATTTTACTATTTGTCTAAGATCATATCCATCATCGACCTCAGATATGGTTTTTTTTTTTTTTTTTTTTTTTTTTTTTTTTTTTTTTTTTTTTTTTTTTTTTTTTTAACAAAATTATGGTTGTTAAAATCTTGATCCTAGTTGTAGGATCGTACAATCCTATCATTCCACATAGGTAAAGCGATCTCGATCTTAATTGGATCGTTTTTCGGTAGAATCAAATCATAGGATCGTTAAAATATATATATATTAAAAAATTTCAAATATTTTTTTGGACTACCTTACCTACATAGAATATTGTAACGTCACAATAAATAATTTTCATTCTATTTAAATAGAGTTTCCCATTTATAAATCAATTTTAAAGAAAACCATTTAATTCAAATACATTTATTGAAATCAGAGTTATATTAAAGCGTTAAATTTTCATTGTTGTTGATGAATGTGTACGGCCACGCCTTCATATTCTCATGATGACCGATAATACCTAAAACAATAAACAATTGAGTAATGGAATACCCATACGATAAACATACAAGCATGCATCAGGTCCACACAACCTTCGTTATGGAATACCGAGGATTTGTTGGTCTGCCGTCAACTCAACCGCTCATCCCGAGCCTCCATGCCTACGGCTTACAGCCGGATCACACCGAGTATCTCCGTCTACAAACTGCCTCAACCCACTACTACCATATGTCGACATATAAACAATCAGGATCAAGTAGGCACATAATACATGCAAACAGTAATCATACAACTCGCTACCACCTGAAAATAATGAGATTCCAAGGGTCAATTTGCGAAATCCTTATGAAACTGGAAAGATGGCTAAGTCAAATGTTGCAAAATTCGTTCTCGAAAAACACACTTTGAAAAAAAAGTTGAAGAATCTCAAAGAAGTAAAAACTGGTTGGAAGGGTAATGTATCTTATGGATCAAAGAAACGAAAGGTGAACACAATTTCGGATCAGGGTAACGATTTGAATCCCAATTTATTAGAAAAGAATTGAAAGAAAGAGAAATATGTGACAAAGATCTTGATGATTTGAATGCCTTAAAAGCAAAAATTGAAGCTGAAGAGAATAATGTTAAGGAAATTCTTGCTGAAAAGAAAGCTATGTTTCCAGATTGAACTGTAGATTGGATTCAGAAATAAGCAATTGATAATCCAAATTTGTTTTGGTTGGAACCTCAAACTTCGTTATCAGTTAAGAACGAAATGGATTGTCAGTTGGATTTTTTCAATTACTGCTAAAGCCTTTTTGTTTCGATGCTTTGAATCAATTATGAAAGATCCTCTAGAAAATAAAGTGATAAACAAGAAGTTGTTCAACTTTTACGTGAAGAATTCAAAACCATAATATGAATCAAGGATCTTAGAGAGGATTGTTGCATTGAAAGTTAGAAAACCTATGGGTGGTGATGGTTTTGCAAATGTCAATTTGAAGGTTTTTACGGGGTTCTTTGGCTGGTATTCCATTCATGATTCCTTATGATTGGATTTATCTGTTCAACATTATTGCAAAGGATATTGTGAAGTATGAGCCTATCTTTTAATTTTTGAGTAGAACGATACGGGCTTATATTCTTGAAATTACAAAGATGGATGTTGAAATAGCAACCGTTCTTAGTCGGAATCCCATTTTGAAGCTATTTCCTCATCCTAAGGATATTGATAAATTTTGGTATGGATTTATTGAAAAAGAACTTTAGGGGATGGCTTACAAGATGAAAGAGAATGAAGTAGTGAAGCACTACGTTATATTCCTAAGAGATAAACATTTATTCTCAACTGCTACGTTGAATCATTTCCTTGCAAAAGCTGAAGCGAACAAGTCTAGTAATGAAGGAGATTTGAAGTGTGTTTCGAATATGATAAAATTGTGGATAGTTATTCAGACGAATTTATTGAATACTATTTCGAAGGTGTTTGAAGCGATGAAGAAAAGACCAAAATAATAACTTGACACTAAGGGGGAGATTGTTAGGTTTCAGAAATTGGTTGTCTAGTTGTATGCATTGTTCGTTTCTGATTGTAATGTTTAGTGTCTTTTCTTAATTTCGAATTGAGTTGTTTTCTGATTTGGAATGTATTTAATCTTAGTTTTGCAATTTTGAACTGTCAACTTAGGATTCCTTTCTAATGCTTCTCTGACGCCCATATACAGGAGCATTAGTTAATAGAGTGGGTAGAGTTTTTGACACCGTATTGTTCAACACAATCTTTTGTAATGAATTGTTCTCTTTATCCTCTAATGCAAACAAATCTTATTTACAACTTTGTGTTCATCCAAATCATTTACATATTCATATGGAATTTTCATTTTAGAGTCTATCATTCCTATAAATCGCATCACTTAGTCTCAACTCGGCCAAACATTTGATTGTTAACACCCATCATCGAGGGGCCTATAATTATCTGTAACGACCCAATTTTTCAAAAGAAAATTTTTCATTTTTGATTAACCAAACACATTTCCATAAATTACGAAATCCAAATATAATTGTTTTCAAAACTCATATCAATTACAACTTTTATTTCAAAACATCAGAGTATCCCATAAAACGCCTGAGAGAGTGTACACCGCGCCATCAAGCATTGCCCTTGGGCTCGGATGTACCTGAAACAAATCCACAAACTGTAAGCTAATGCTTAGTGAGTCCCCCAGAGCATACCCCACACATATCATGTTAGCTATAAAAGTTACATATACCACATAAGCCATGCATACAACATATATGGATGCCCCGAAAATCCTCTGGGGTCTTACTTTGGGTACCTCGGGAACCTCCCGAGGTCTTAGCCCAAGGATGCCTTGGAAACCCTCCAGGGTCTTACTCTGGGTGCCTTAGGAACCCCTGAGGTCTTAGCCCAAGGATGCCCTGGAAACCCTCCAAGGTCTTACTCTAGGTGCCTAGGGAACCCCCCGAGGTCTTAGCCCAAATTCCTCGGGAACCCCCTGAGGTCTTTACCAAGGATGCCTTGGAAACCCTCCAAGGTCTTAAACCTAGGTGCCTCAGGAACCCCCGAGGTCTTTCATGCAAGTGTCACAAATAACTGGCATATCACATATTACATAAACAATTAACACATCACATAACAACTAATGGGCCGGCCTTGGTGCCTTAAACCCATTGGTATGGTGAGGAGACTTACCTCTATCTGAAGAATACGAAGGCTACTCTCCCACCAGTTCATAAACACCCGTGTTGAACAATAATAACATTACTCAACGTTAGGATCAAACACCATCTATGTGGAGAACCCAAATCCCCAAGTCCTTTCACAATGGCCCAAAAAGTCTTCCTTAGTTAATGGGCCCAAATTCCATATCCAGAATCATTAATGGGCCTCATGGCCCAATAAAGCCCAACCATAACATCCATGGCCCAAAACAAATAAACTGGCCCACTAACTCCAAAACGTGACTAGGCCCAATGACTAATTGAGGCCCAAAACAAGTCCAGGTCCAACTGTTGTATGTACGCCTGGCGTACCAACCTGGTACGTGCAGCGTACTGAGTCCCTGAGTAGTACGCGCGGAGTACACTAATTTACGCCCAGCGTACAAACAGATTAAGCACTTCCTTCCATTAAGTGCTTAATACTTGATGTTCTATCGTCTAAAACCAGATATGAGCTCATCAAGACATCCTAGGGCATAAAGTTGGCAAATTTATGCCCTTGCATGCTCTATGGGACTTAAAAATTTCATTCTTCGCATTAGGACTTCATTTAAGGCTCCAAACTCTTGCATGGAGTCTATATACTCTCCAAGATAACACCTTTATGCATCTAGCATGCTCACAAGGCTCAGATCTAACCATTTCAGCCTCTAAAGTTACTAAACTCTCAAGAGAAGGTCCAAAACCAACAAAAGGGACCATAAAGAAAACCCTAACTAGATCTAAAGAATAAGAAGGCAAGATCAAAGCTTTATACCTCCAGAAGCTCCTCAAGTTGAACTAGATACAGATTCTTGAAGCCCAATGCCACTCCAAGCTTGCTTGACAACTCCTTCTTCTTGAATGGACACTAAAATGGACATAAATGCACTCCTTATTCTCAAAGCACACTCTCTAATGATATTAGGGTTTTCAGAGACGTTTGAAGGTGAAAGAGGTTGATTAGGGTGAGGCTTAAATGAGATAAGGATACTTATATAGGCCTCAAGTCCGGAAATTAGGGTTTGTACATCCGTCACGTACGCTTAACGTACTATGTGACAACCCGAAAGCTTCTACCCGGTACATCTAGTCAGTTAATCTAAGTTAAAATCATTTTTGTTAACTCCTAGCACTGATTAAGGGCTCATTTAAGCATTTAAAGCCTTGAGTACAACCAAAGTTTGAATTAGGGATGGGTTGGTTTAAGATTTAGGGTTGCAAATAGGCCAAACACTCCATCAAAAGGAGTCTGTGGCCACAAACATGAGTGTGTGGCTGATGTGCACGAAAGTACCCACTAATTTTAATATTTATAACCTAACAAACTTAGACTAACTATGCACTTATAGGCAGTGTACCTAGTCAGATTACAGTATAGCTTGGGTAAGTTGGGTGTCGATCATAGGGAACAGTGTTGTTAATTTATTTATTCACTACTAAATTAATCTAATTATTAATAGGCTAAAAGGGTTTGTATCTAATTTTGCAAGTTTAGATAAACTTAATTCTTTAGCAAAACTCAATCAATAAACAAAATACTTCTGTTAGTTCGAATCCACTTTCACTCAATGGCTATACATTAGTCAAGACGATTACCGTTGGTCACCAATTTAAGAAGTATTAGCAGTTTAGTTCTAACCCTACTACTTATTAATCAATTCATGTAAATCTATGTATAGTCACACAATAGTTAACACATAATCTGTTATTAAGTAAGATTGGAGCTATGAATATTGATTAATCAAAACACAATTACAATCATAATATGAGTTCTCTAACATAGCTTAATTCAATGATTTGATTACTTATCTAAGATTGGTTTGATCTTAGCTCTAATAAACTAGTGTTCACTTTGTTATTAGGTATTCATATTCATGCAGATTTGTGTTCACTAACTACACAGAACAAGAATTTAAAGCAATTAAATCATTAACTAAACATGCTAGGTAAAATCAATCAACACAAGCATATAACCAACAAATAAAGTCTAATCTAATGCATTCAAACCATGAGTTCCAGCTTCATCTAGCTAACAGAAGCAGCTAGATTTAGCTGGACATATTAACAGCTAAACAGTCAAAAGCTATAATCAAACACATGATAAGTGTACCAAATTTATAAAGCAAATTATGAACTTCCTCTTCTTTGGTGTTGAAAACCACTTCCAGATCTCTTTTTCCTCTGAAAAATTCGCCTTCTGGAATCTCTTTCTTCTGCCAAAAGTCCCCTCAATTCATAATGGTCAAGGATATATATAGTTTCCTGATTTTAATAATTCACGTCGTGAACAATAAAATATTCACGTCGTGAATACAAGATAACCGTGCTCGGCAAGGATTCCTTCACCCGCGTACATATCTTCTAGAACTTAAGCTCACGTCGTGAATCTTCCAGTTCTCACGTCGTGAGAACACTTTTTCTTGATTTTCTTGTCCTTTAATCTTTTAACTCCCAAAGTTTCTTCCTTTAACGTTTTTAGTCCCTTTTCTTCAAAATGTCTTATTTTTGGCTGCAAATAACATTTAAACCCATAAGTACCATTATTCTAAACAAATTACCAACTTATATACAAAAATATACTTAAATATTGCCTAAAAATAGGTATAAATACGGCAATATCAAAATACCCCACACTTGGGCTTTGCTTGCCCTCAAGTAAATTTAAACTTAACCTTTTATTACTAACATCACATAGAACAATCCAATTCCAGCTCAGCCATTATGCCAAGACCTCAACGCTTGCATTAGTGTCTAAAATTTCCTAAAGTACCCCCATACTTTAAATACTCACAATCTTCATAAACACTCGCCCACTTCTTTCGAACAATGCTCATTTTATGCAACCTTCCGAATCTATCCGCATAAATCTTACTTAACCTCAAAGTATTTTTGTAAAGCTACCCAATCATACATAAACTAGAGAATTACAACTTTAAGATACCAATACTTGGAGCTCTTGAATTCTTCACTTCTTTGACAGTTTAATATTGATTTCTTTGAATTCACTTCTTTCATGATTTCTGGCATCTTCAACTTTTGATTCCTTAGAACTTTGATCTTTGATCTTCATACTTTGATAGCTCCAAAATTCTTCAAGAATTTTTACGTTTCAGTAATTTCTCTCTCTTTTTTTTTCTTTCTCTCTTTTTTTACATGTATAACTCACTTTTTTCACTCAAAACCTACATGCTTAAGCAGGGGCGCTTAACTTCAACCTTTATTGGTTAAGACATAGCTTTCCTGGATACATTTCAGGTTTAGACTGCTAAACATATTGCATCCCTCAAACCAAGCGGGGTTATGTTTTTGTTCCATGATTTCACTAAAATAAGGGATGCCACAAATGCACTATAACGTGTATTGGCTCAGCTAAACATTTGAACTCTTATCGGATCATCCCATATGACACTAACAATTCCAGTTCAAATTATTATTACTAGATTTGATTATTAAAATTTTCAAATTTTCAAATTTTAAATTTTACCATTATCTAGAAATTTAATTTTTCTACCCCCTACCCCACACTTATTTCATATAATGCCCTCATTGTATGCCTAGGATAAATCAAAATTAAGAAAAGGGAGAAAAAGGAACAGACTCCCCTGGGATAGCGACATAAACATCTCCAAAAGTGTGGAAAACGTGCATCTTGAATATGGACACTGAGAAATAGAAACTTGGATCTTGAACACGCGAGATAAGGAATGTACCGACAAAACATGAAATCGAGCCTTCAATCTTCTACAAATGTGGTGGAAATCTCCAAAATAGAACGAACAATGTGGGAAAGCATACGCCACATTGTATGGTAGTGAAAATGAGCCAAAATAATCTTCATAATAATGACATGAAGAATGGTATCAACCCATGGAATAATAATATGTCAAGGGCCTTGAACTTGTGAAGAACACCGATTCACGACGTGAGATAAGAAAAGTCACGACGTGAAGTCGCAATCACGCGTATTCTGGGAACCCCTGAGAACTGACTCACGACGGGAGTAACAAGAGTTCACGTCGTGAAAACTGGGTAGATAGAAAAACATTTAGCCAAATCTTCGTTTAATGTGCATAATTCAACCCAATGTCTTAATGTATTAAGACTCTTCTAAATTCACCAGTTTTTGACTCTTTCGCTAACTATCTACTCTCTTGACTCACCCACACTTATTTTAAAATATGGGTCTCGACTCTTGACTTTAAACACTCCCGGCTAAACACGTACGCACTTATATCTCGATATCCTTTTTAGGCGCTCCTAGCAATTTCTGAGAAATAACAACCAAAGAAGAATAAAGTAACATAATATCTTGAAAATCTTTACAGTCCCAACAAAATAAAACAAAAGAAAACAAAATAAAAACAAACCAAAACAAACCAAACAAAATAAAAATAAACAAACACTCAATCATCCTCCTCATCCTGGTTCGCTCCGCTAGTCCCGTCTCCATCGCCTCCACGTTCGCCATACTCCGTCCATCTCAGGCAAATCGGGTAATGATACCCCAAATGAGGTGGCTGCTCCACCCCAAGGTGTCGGACAACGTTCTCCATAGTACCTCCAATCCAATTGACACTCAAAGATAACTGGTCAAAATAACCAGCCATGTCACTCCCAAAAGGTGCTCCCACCATGGATGCGGGTGGATGCATTGGCTGTCCTCTTTCTCCTCTTCCTCTCATGTTCCTGCGCCTCGGCCTCGGTTGTGGTTCAGGTTGGTCAGCCGGCTAGTCATCACCCTCATCACCCTCACCATCTGAAGGTACTATGCCCCAATGCGACCCGGAGTTTCTGATAACCCACATAGTCTCCAAATACCCCATGCCAAACTCATGCTCATCCACACAAGTCATGGAACGAATAATACTAGGAACAACCAAATGATACGAGCGAGCCAAACGCATAATAAATTGTCCTCCACAAATGGGGCTCCCAGGGCGCGAACTAGCTGCAGACCCAGCCAGAAAACATGCCATAAAATAAGGAATATTGCAACACACATCGGCCTGTAAGATACACCATAAGAAGAATAAATTTTGTTTTGTCACTTTATCTCCATGCCTCCTATGATTGATGGAGAATGTGATGAAACGGTGGAGTAAGCAATGGATCGGGGACCGAATACTGCTCTCGGGAGACACTCCAGAATTAAACATTCCGGACGCAATATTATGCCAGAAAGTATACCCAGTGACACCCTCCGTATATCCTCTAGCAGCCGTGCTAAAAAACATACCCGATTCGGGAGTCATTGCCTCTTGATCATATAGTCCAACTCTCCAAGCAAATTCAATGAGGTTGCACTCCCGGTACTCACCCCCTAAACGGAATACCAAAGCTTGTGGCCAATGTGGGTCTTGGACAGTTTCCTGAAATGTCACTGTTGAGAAAAACTCAACACAAAATTCCTTATATACCCGCTCTTGGACCCGGAACAGGTTACGCCATCCAGAACAAGTGAACGAATACCCATTTCCAATAAATATTTTTGTCAAAAATGAGCACATCCGGTCTACGAGCCCGACTTCCCTCAACCGTGTCCAATTAATTGTTGGAGCAACTTCAGTTTCTCTGTTGTAAAGCCACCCTAACTTGTTGTTCCATCGGGTTAAGATGTCGCGGGACATTTTTGCGGGAAAATTGTAAAACGGGTGTAAACTTGCCACCCCAATGGGAGTCTCTCTTCGGGGAGCCATTACTGCAAAAACAGCAACAAACATATCCAAAAGAAATAATCCAACAAATTAGAAATTAAGGAAACTGAAAACTGCTCAGCCCAGGATTCACGTCGTGAATCCTGTAAGATTCACGTCGTGAATTCGTACCCAGCAACTATAATCGGGAAAATCAGGGTACAAATCAAACCACAAGAATAATGGGGTTTACTTCCATAGCATTTACAAGCATAAAGCATCAACATTTCAAGGCTATTACAGGACTTTTAAGAAGTAAATTCGATTTTTCATCTAATGAACAAACCCTAACCCTAAGTTCAACCATTGAAGAAAAATTAAACTTAAGAATTAAGAATCATTACTGATATGTGCATATTTAGTTCATATCAAGTGTAGATTTTTATTCATTTATTAGCTAAATTATTGCATTTCATGGACAAAAGGTACTTAAAAGTGTTTGAATTATGTTTTCAGTCCAAAAATGAAGCTCGGAAGCAAAAGGAGGCAGGAGAAGCGGTTGAGAGCTCGAGAATGGAACAAAGAAGAAAAACACTAAAAATAACACCTACTCGGCGAGTAGGGTCGACTACTCGGCGAGTCCACACGAAGATTCGAGAAGATAAAGACTCGGAAACCCAGAGACTTATCACAATACGGGGACTGAGAGATGGACTCGACGAGTCGGCACCTGACTCGACGAGTCGATTCGTATATATAAAGATAACTTCTCAGAACGATGGAGAAGAATTCTGGAACGATTCAGAGGAGTTCAGCTGCGATTAAAGAGTCAGAAACACCCTAGAAGACGAAGTTAGAAGCTAGAATTCAATTCCGAAGGAGATTTGAGGCAAATTTCATCATTCTACTTAATCTTTTGTTTTGTCATTATGGTTAAACAATTAGAATCTGTTTGTTTGCTGTTATTTACTTCAATTATGAGCTAAAACTCTTAGACTTCTTTTTGGGGATACGAAATTGATACTATGGTTTGATTCTTGGTAGGATTAATTTAAAGTTGGTGATTTTTGTTATTTTAGCTTGCTAAAGAACCTTATGTGTGAATGATAATTAATTTTCTGTTAATAGGAAGGTAATTAAATAACATGAACATCTTTTAATTATTAACCTCATATGCTATGTGATCACTTTGTCATATGTCTAGGATTAATGAACACGAAACTAGAGTTAATAAGAAAATTGAGTAAATTCATGTGTGAGCTTGTGTGATGACCATCAACAAGAAGTTAACTAAAAGACTAAATTAGTTAACTATTGCAAGTCTAAATTAACCCGAATAATTAATCTAGTTGATGTGTGTAAAACCCACTAGTTTTAAACCTACTTTTAATTATCAAATAACACACAAAAGACAGTGAACCTATCAATTGTGGTATAGTTCAAGCAAGTAGGGTATCGAACACAGGGAACGGCAAATTAAATACTAAAAACTAATTTATCTAATTTAACTAATAAGTAGGGGTTTTCTCTAGTTTTACAAGACTAGAAACTTACTAATGATTACTTGTTAAGCTAGAAAACAAAGACTTTGACTAGATTCAATAACGGAGAAGTACTTCTATTTAGTTCAACTTAATTGATCATATGGTTGATTTCAAGGTAAAAGTGCAATGGATTAATTCTTTTGCTAGTTACCGATTCAATTGATTAATTCCGTATTCACTTCATTAATCCTTAGCAAATAAATCAATTTAAACAATGGCCAGTTGTCTATTTCAATTAAATTTACTAGATATAATATTCGGGTTAAGTTAGACTTGCAATTGCTAATTAATTTATCTTTTAATTAACTTCTTGTTTAATGGTCATCTCACAAGCTTGCACATAAATTTACTTGATTTTCTTATTAATCCTAGTTTCATGTTCACTACACTAGACATATGACAAAAAGTGTTCACTAAGCATATGAGATTGATAACTAATAGATGTTCATGCTAATTAATTATCTCCCTATTAACAGAAAATCAATTATCATTCATACACAAGGTTCTTTAGCAAGCTAAAATAACTAAATTAACCAACATAGAATTAATCCTACCAAGAATCAAACCATATTACCAATTTCGTATCCCCAAATAGAAGTTTAAAGAATTTAGCTCATAACTAAGGTAAATAACAGCAAACAAATAAGTTCAAGTTGCTTAATCATGTTGACAAAACAAAAGAAACAAGTAGAATGGAGGAATTATGCCTTAATTATTCCCGGAATTGGATTCTAGCTTCCTTGGTCGACTTCTAGGGTTCTTCTGGCTTCTTATTCGCAGCTGAGCACTTCTGAATCGTCCCAGAACTTCTGCCTCTCGATCTGTGGAATTATCTTTAAATAAGCGGTCCGACTCGTCGAGTCAAGTGGTGACTCGTCGAGTCCCTCTCACATTCTCCGTATTGCGATAACTATCTGGGATCCCGAGTCATTATCCTTCTGATTCCTCGACCGGACTCGTCGAGTAGCTATCTGACTCGACGAGTAGAAGCTTCTTTTTCAGTGTTTTCCTTCTTCATTCCACTCTCAATCTTCTAACTGCTTCTCTTGCTTCCTTTTGCTTCCGAGCTTCATTTTTGGACTGAAAAACATAATTTAACACTTTTAAGTACCTTTTGTCCATAATATGCGATAATTTAGCCAATATATGAATAAAAAACTATACTAAATACACCCTAAATATGCACATATCAAAATACCCCACACTTGTCTTTTGCTTGCCCTCAAGCAAAACTGAATTTTAATCATATTAGAATTATGTATAACAACTCCAATCTAACCCAGCCATTATGCCAAGACCGCAACGCATGCATTTGTGTCTAAAATTTTTCCTAAAGAACCCCCCCATATTCCAAATACTCACAATCCTCATAAACATTCACCCACTCACCCCGAACTATGCTCATTTTATGCAACCCTCCGAATCCATCCGCAGAAAACCTCTTTACCCTCAAGGTATTTTTAATTGAGCCACCCAAGCATACATATTCTAGAAAATTACAATTTTTCGATACCACTATGGAATTCTTTGAATTCTTCACTTCCTTGATAATTTAATCTTTGATATCTTTGAATTCACCAACTTGTATTAGCTTTTGGCATCTTCAACTTTTTTGAATTTCTTGGAATTTTGATCTTTTGATCTTCACTTTATTTTCTCCAAAACTCTTATAACTTTTCTTGTAATTCTCTCTTTTTTTTAATACATGTACCTCACTTTTTCTTTCACTCAAAACCTACATGCTTAAGCAGGGGCGCTCAATCTCAACCTTTATTGGCTAATGATAAAAACTTTCCTGGATACATTTCAGGTTTAAGCTGCTAAACATATTGCATCCCTCGGGCTGAGCAAGGTCGTGTTTTTGTCTCATGATTTCACTGAAATAAGGAAGCCACAAATGCACTAGAACGTATATTGGCTCAACTAAACATTTGGGTCTTCATGCAATCATTAACACAATTCTAACATGGAATCCTAATTTTTATCAAAATTTTCTAATTTAAGACCTAAATAATACTTTTGGTATGTAATTTTTTTTTAAAATTGACTATTATGTAACCAACCCCCTACCCCACACTTATGTGATGCAATGCCCTCATTGCATATGATGCATAAAAACATAAAAAGAAACTAAAGAGGGAATTGGAACAAACTCCCCTGGGATAGCAGTCGATAGGCTGATCATATCCATTTTAAGCTCCAACTTCAATCAACTTTAGACATGGTAACATCTCATCCATGCCTTGGGTGTCAAAACTCGTGTGGGTCTCTCCAAATACGCGGAAATTAGTGTAAGATCTTCAAGAATGGAAATGGAAGAATAAGTGAGCAAGTGGAACCAGTAGCAGCATCAAATCAGCAGTCCATAGGTATAAAAAATGATCGACTCGTCGAGTCTTATGATGGACTCGTCGAGTACCAGCGCGCCTTCTTAGAATTCGTAGAAATCCATGGCGACTCGGCGAGTCTGCTTAGTGTACTCGTCGAGTAGGCCACTAAACGAAAAAACTTGGTATTTTGCAACTGTTTTAGCTTCCAAAAACTTCTTTAACCCTTTCTCACATTTGGACTCAATTGCTCACACCCCCTAGGACCGGACTCGACACTTTGACGTTAAAAACTCGCTTCCTCTACTCGCTCTTACTCTAGAAAACATCCATGCTTTACATCTCTAAACCATCCTAAGCAAGCAATCATAATTCAATCCTGAAAAATAACTAAAGCAAACAACCATTAAACATAATAAAATCTCAAAGCATACACACCAAATAAAAATAAAACTTGAAGAAATTAAAATTGTTTAAAAACACAAAAACATCAATCTTCATCTTCCTCATCATCATTAGCGGCTCCACTTCCCCCGGCTCCACTTCGTCTCGCAGCAATCCTCTCATCCCAAGACGGAATGAATGGGTAATTCCCACCATCAATATGTGGGATATTGAAGTGGTCAAAAAGTCGAATGTGGGATTGGTTGCTAAAGTTCAGCCCCCTCGCCAATTGATCCTGCATCCGCCTCATCTCTACATTGTACCAATCCATTGGTACATCTTCATTTTCGACCGGAATCACTGGCGGCTCGTCCTCCACATCCCGTTCTCTTCTCGATCTCACCCTCCTTCCCGGTGCATCGGGACCAACAACGGGGTCATCATTTGGGATGGCATAATGGCCACCACCATAGTCTTCAATTATCCGCGCTCGTCGGAAAAGAATGGGATTAAACGGGGGCGTCGGGATTATTGTCATGAAGTTCCAGGCACCGCGGTTCATCAACCCGAATGAATTAGCCAATCGAGTGACAAACATTCCTCCATTGATACGGGAGGTTTTGCGATCTTTGACCGCACCCTCCGAAAGGTATGAAGCAATACACCATGGGATGTTGCAAAAGACGCCGGGTGTTATTATGCTCCATAAGTAGAAAACATCAAGGTTGGAGACCTTGTCATCGTCTTTCCTTTGGTTGATGGTGGAGGAAATAAGGCGGTGAATGAGGCGGTGAGTCGGGGATCGGATGCTCCCTTCTTGTTCAGACTTTGGGATGTAAACTTTGTTTCCTATGGTATTCCACCAACCCGCGCTTGTGACTCCATCGGGGAATGCCATATGAGTGTTTGCCAAGAAAGCCCGAAAGATGTTTGTTGTCACCAAGGGTTGATCATAGATCCCTAGTCGGCAGGCAAGGTCCACCACCGAGCATTGACGATATTCGCCCCCAAGACAAAAAGTAAAGCTCGCCGGGTGATACACATCCACTCCCCCGGTGAAAGACACCGTGGAGAAAAACTCCAAGCAAAGCTCTAAATACACCGGCTCTTGTATGCGGAAGACCCGGCTCCACCCGTCACACACCATAGTTTCGCCTTCATGTTGGAACTCCTTCAAAAGGTAAGGAGCTAGTTCTTCTTCATAGCTAACACTTTGCAGCCATTCCCAATCAATTCTGTTCGGAACATACACCTCCTTCTTCTTAATGTCGGAGAGCTTCTTCTTCCACTTCCTCATTGTTGAAGCGGATTCAATTTGCGGGAAGTTTAACCATGGAAACTCCCTTTGGCTACCAGTTGAAGATTGTCCTCTTCTGAACATGATTTCTGCAAAATAAACACACAAAACCCAGAAACACAGAAAATAATTAAAAACTGAAATGTAACTGTAAATCGACTGGACTCGTCGAGTCCATGCCCAACTCGACGAGTCGCGCAACCTGCACGAGTCAGTCGACGGGTCGCATAAAATTGGACCATAAAACTTGTAATTTCTTTCAAGGGTTTTTGTTCAAGGACTTCCTACTAAGTAATAAGGCCAAAATAAACGTTCAAAACAACAATATTCATGAAAAATCGAAACCCTAGAATTTCATTACTTTTCAAAAACGGGTTTTTTTTATGCAATTGCAGGTATAGATGGCCTTATAATCTCATTCTTTCTAGAAATCAAGAAGAAAGTTGTTACCTTTTGAGTTTAAACCTTGAGAAATTGGAAGAAGATTTGAAGATTTCTTTGAATGCTTGAGAGAGCGTTTGCGAAAGGGGTAACCGGCGAGTGTGGTGTGGAAACTGATTTTTTTTTAGGGTTAAAACCCTATTTACCAGATGTAAAAGTAATTTCGAATTTTTTTTTTTCTGTAAATAAAACCGATTCGTCGAGTCAGGGTCAGACTCGGCGAGTCTAGTCGCGCAGTCAAAGATTTTCAGTAATCAATATATACTCGTCGAGTCAGGGTCAGACTCGGCGAGTCTTTTAAAAATTTGCATATTTTTCAAAATTTTTCTGTTTATTATGAATCATTTCACCCCACACTTAGGCTAGGCACACTCTCAAGCAGACATGTCCGATGATTTGGAAGATTAAAATTGTGAAACGAAACAAAAACTAAAAAAAACTAAAGAGTAAAAGAAAGCAAACTCTAACGACGGGTTGCCTCCCGCCAAGCGCTTCTTTTTGAGGAGTCATGAGCTAGACTCCTTCCCATTTACGTTTTGTCATCTTCAAGCATCGGGAATGTACGCCTCATTTTTTGTGGTTTATACTTGGTCTTGTAGGCGTGAATCTTTTTCTTGTAAGCCCTCTTCAATTCGTCTCTTCTCCTTTTCATTGCCTCATCTTCAGCTGCTTGGTCTTTCCTTTTTCTCTTTTTCTGCTTTACCCTTTTCTTTTTCACCAACTCTTGAACATCCTTCTCTTTAAATTTAATGACTTCATATTTCATGATGGTCCGTGCTCTAGGTTTAGTGGTGAATTGGTGATCAGCTTCCTCCTTCCTTTCCTTTATTCCTGCATCCTTTCCCGTGCTTAACCCTTCTCCAAATGGCATCGTATCAAGGCATGCCACATCGGCGTGTTGGACCTCCATTCCCTTTACTTCTTCTGCAGATTGTTCTTCAAAAGAATCAAAAACAGTAACTGAACCCAGTGTATGTGAAGAACTATCAACAAACAAATCAGCTTTGGTCAAGTTTTTATCCAAATCGACTGGACTCGTCGAGTCCATTATGACGACTCGGATCGGGTTCCATCAATCCTGGAGTGTTTTCTGAGTTGGCTCCTTCCAGTAGTTTTTCTAGCTCCTCCAAGTCTTTGTTAGCATCTTCAACTCCTTCAGAGTGTAGTGTGAACTTACTTGGGTCTTCTTTTAGTAAAATTTCAAGCTCTTTGTGTAATACCTCATCATCCAATTGGATAAATGAGATTTTTTCTCTCTTTTCTTCTTCTTGCTTGACTTCTGGAATAGCTTTAAACATCACCGACTCATCCCCACTCTTAATGTCAATGTAGACTCACATATGTCAATTAGGGCACACGCGGTGTTTAAGAATGATCTTCCCAAAATAATTGGTATTTCGGGGTCTTCTTCCATTTCCACCACCACGAAGTCTACTGGAAAAATAAACTTGTCCACTTTGGTAAGGAGGTTTTCACAAATGCCTTGTGGATTAATTATTGTTTTGTTTGCCAAATGGATTCTCATATTTACCGGCCTTGGTGCTGGTAAATTTAGCTTCTTAAAGAATGAGTAGGGCATCAAATTAATGCTTGCACCTGAATCAGCCAATGCTCGTGTAGAAACTTCATTACCAAATTGGCATGGAATTACTATGTTACCCAGATCACCCTTCTTCTCAGGCAGCTCACTCACCAATATCTCCGCGACTTCAGCCAAATCCTTCCTAGCAGCAAAAAGGCCCTTAAGCGAGTTAAAGTATTTAGGAGTTTGGAGCATTGTTTCCACAAATGGCATATTGACTTGTAAAGCTTTAACATGCTCCATGAAGGTTCTATAGGCTTGAACTTTTTCTGCAGACATGGCTCTGGTTGGGTATGGTAAAGGAGGGTTGTATGGCTTTAGGAAACTGACAGTATCTTCATTCCCGACTAGACTCGTCGAGTCCATGAGAGTGACTCGGCGAGTCGGGTCGGGTTTTTCTGGTTTTGGTTTTTCTTCCTTCCCTGCCTTCTTCTTGGAGACTCTTAGTGTTTCTGTAAATTCTTCTTCACTGTTGGAGGTTATTACGCTCACGTTCTCCTTTCTTGGATTGGGCTCGGTGTTGCTCGGAAGTTGACCCGGTCTTCTTTCATTCACTTGATGTGCAAGCTGTCCCAGCTGTTTCTCAATGTTGAAAATGGAAGCTTGCTGATTCCTCAACATGTTCCTGGTTTCTTGCATTGCTACATCGTGATCATTATGTCTTTTCTCGGATGCGGTTATGAACCTTGTGAGTATATCTTCTAAATTTGCTTTCTTTTCCGCCACCGGCTCTTCCTTTTGATAGAATCCCCTCTCCCTCTGTTTGTATTTCTCCTCCTTGCCTTTTTATACTCTTCGTATGGGAGCCATTCCTTCTTTGGTTTCCTCCAGTCTTCATCGTATCTATCGCCACTGGAATAAAATACTTGAGCCTTTTTATTTCCATTCTCGTCTCGATCACATTCCTTGGTAAGATGGGGGCCGCCACAATTTTCGCATCCTACCCTAATAGCATGGATCGTTTGATCCATTTTCGTCATTCTTCGGTCTAGGCTATCGAGTTTAGCTATTACCGCCGCCATGCCATCGTTCACCGAGTTTACTGCTCCACGACTCCCTTCATTCCTCGGATTGTGGTATTCTCTAGAATGCTTAGAGAATTCTTCAATTAATTCCTTTATTTCCGGAGGTGGCTTTCGGGTGAGCGGGCCTTGTGAATTGAGTAGTTGCCTTGTGGTGACATTAACTCCATCATAAAAGATGGAGACCTCCTGTTGGCTATTAAGATCATGGTGTGGGCAATTTCTAAGTAGGCTCTTGTACCTTTCCCAAGCTTCATAAAGAGATTCTTCGGGTTGTTGCTCGAAGTTGGCAATGGCTTTCTTTAGCTTGGCTATCTTGGAAGGTGGGCAGAAATGGTCAATGAACTCTTCTTTCATTTTGTCCCATGTGGTGACCGATCCGGGAGGAAGTGATTTTAACCAATCTTTCGCAGCGCCTTTAAACGTGACAGGGAGCATTCGAAGAAGCTGGGTCTCGCATGGAACATTAGGCACGTTGAAGTAGTCGGCCACATCATTTACTTCGTCCAAATGCTTGTAAGCGTCTTCATGATCTCTCCCGTAAAAAGGGATCTCCTTGAGTTGAGCGAGAATATGGCCCTTTAGCTCAAACGTAGCGGTTGCGGGAATTGCGGGTTGCACAAGTCCCGGCCCGGTGTCATCACGCATCCTTTTCTTCCACTCCCCCATGGGGACTTCATCGATGTTAGCCATAGTGATAGCTAAATCTTCTTCGGAGTCGGTTTCGTGCTCGGAAATATGCTCTTCTTCTTCCTCGGTCTCGTACTCGATATCTTCGTGAATTGGTTCTTCAATTGTCAATGAGGCACTGGATGCTCCTGATTTGCTGCCTTTCTTCTTGCTGAAAACGGATTTCAAGTTCTTGAGTGGTGAGTTCTTTGAAGTTGCGGTTTCTCCTACGGCTTTTCCCTTGCTTTTCTTTAGTGCGGATTCCGGGTCTTCCAAAGGTGGTACTAGAGGTGTGTCCGATCCTCGGTTCATGAAACAGCTGAAAAAAAACGAAACAAAGGAAACGAAACGCGTAAAAGGAATAAAAACGAAATAAAGAAAATAAAGACTAAAACAGCGATGGACTCGCCGAGTCTGCTCGAATGCACTCGGCGAGTTCAAGGCAAAAACAGAAAATAAAAATTTCTAGTTATTCTAAAAACAAAATTTTATTAAAACTAAATCTACTTACTGATTTGCTTTGTAAATAACTTTGTGTAAGATAAATCCCACACAAAGGATCGATTAAACTAGATTTTACTATTAATTTTAGAACCGTTCCCCGGCAACGGCGCCAAAAACTTGATGTGTGTAAAACCCACTAGTTTTAAACCTACTTTTAATTATCAAATAACACACAAAAGGCAGTGAACCTATCAATTGTGGTATAGTTCAAGCAAGTAGGGTATCGAACACAGGGAACGGCAAATTAAATACTAAAAACTAATTTATCTAATTTAACTAATAAGTAGGGGTTTTCTCTAGTTTTACAAGACTAGAAACTTACTAATGATTACTTGTTAAGCTAGAAAACAAAGACTTTGACTAGATTCAATAACGGAGAAGTACTTCTATTTAGTTCAACTTAATTGATCATATGGTTGATTTTAAGGTAAAAGTGCAATGAATTAATTCTTTTGCTAGTTACCGATTCAATTGATTAATTCCGTATTCACTTCATTAATCCTTAGCAAATAAATCAATTTAAACAATGGCCAGTTGTCTATTTCAATTAAATTTACTAGATATAATATTCGGGTTAAGTTAGACTTGCAATTGCTAATTAATTTATCTTTTAATTAACTTCTTGTTTAATGGTCATCTCACAAGCTTGCACATAAATTTACTTGATTTTCTTATTAATCCTAGTTTCATGTTCACTACACTAGACATATGACAAAAAGTGTTCACTAAGCATATGAGATTGATAACTAATAGATGTTCATGCTAATTAATTATCTCCCTATTAACAGAAAATCAATTATCATTCATACACAAGGTTCTTTAGCAAGCTAAAATAACTAAATTAACCAACATAGAATTAATCCTACCAAGAATCAAACCATATTACCAATTTCGTATCCCCAAATAGAAGTTTAAAGAATTTAGCTCATAACTAAGGTAAATAACAGCAAACAAATAAGTTCAAGTTGCTTAATCATGTTGACAAAACAAAAGAAACAAGTAGAATGGAGGAATTATGCCTTAATTATTCCCGGAATTGGATTCTAGCTTCCTTGGTCGACTTCTAGGGTTCTTCTGGCTTCTTATTCGCAGCTGAGCACTTCTGAATCGTCCCAGAACTTCTGCCTCTCGATATGTGGAATTATCTTTAAATAAGCGGTCCGACTCGTCGAGTCAAGTGGTGACTCGTCGAGTCCCTCTCACATTCTCCGTATTGCGATAACTATCTGGGATCCCGAGTCATTATCCTTCTGATTCCTCGACCGGACTCGTCGAGTAGCTATCTGACTCGACGAGTAGAAGCTTCTTTTTCAGTGTTTTCCTTCTTCATTCCACTCTCAATCTTCTAACTGCTTCTCTTGCTTCCTTTTGCTTCCGAGCTTCATTTTTGGACTGAAAAACATAATTTAACACTTTTAAGTACCTTTTGTCCATAATATGCGATAATTTAGCCAATATATGAATAAAAAACTATACTAAATACACCCTAAATATGCACATATCAAAATACCCCACACTTGTCTTTTGCTTGCCCTCAAGCAAAACTGAATTTTAATCATATTAGAATTATGTATAACAACTCCAATCTAACCCAGCCATTATGCCAAGACCGCAACGCATGCATTTGTGTCTAAAATTTTTCCTAAAGAACCCCCCCATATTCCAAATACTCACAATCCTCATAAACATTCACCCACTCACCCCGAACTATGCTCATTTTATGCAACCCTCCGAATCCATCCGCAGAAAACCTCTTTACCCTCAAGGTATTTTTAATTGAGCCACCTAAACATACATATTCTAGAAAATTACAATTTTTCGATACCACTATGGAATTCTTTGAATTCTTCACTTCCTTGATAATTTGATCTTTGATATCTTTGAATTCACCAACTTGTATTAGCTTTTGGCATCTTCAACTTTTTTGAATTTCTTGGAATTTTGATCTTTTGATCTTCACTTTATTCCCGAAAACGGCGCCAAAAACTTGATGTGTGTGAAACGAACTAGTTTTAATCCTACTAACTTAAACACAAAGACAAACACACGAAAGGCAGTGTACCTATCGATTAGCAGTTTAATTCAGGTAAGTAGGGTATCGAACACAGGGAACGGTAAACAATTAAAATAAATGCTAATATTATCTAAATAAAACAAGTAATAGAAATGGGGTTTCTCTAGTTTTGCAAGAATAGAAACTTAAACAATTAACTAAAACTTAAACTAAGAAACTAAGAGCTAAGCAAATAAAAATCAACTAAATTTAATAATAAAGAGGTTCTGTTTAGGTTCGACTCATTTGTTCCCATGGATGATTTCAATGTATCAGATTAATTCTTCATTGGCTACCGACTAAGATGATTAGTTTCACGTTCGCTATTACTAATCCTTAAGAAACAAATTAACTTAAACAATGGCCAGTTGTCTATTTCAATTAAATTTACTAGATATAATATTCGGGTTAAGTTAGACTTGCAATTGCTAATTAATTTATCTTTTAATTAACTTCTTGTTTAATGGTCATCTCACAAGCTTGCACATAAATTTACTTGATTTTCTTATTAATCCTAGTTTCATGTTCACTACACTAGACATATGACAAAAAGTGTTCACTAAGCATATGAGATTGATAACTAATAGATGTTCATGCTAATTAATTATCTCCCTATTAACAGAAAATCAATTATCATTCATACACAAGGTTCTTTAGCAAGCTAAAATAACTAAATTAACCAACATAGAATTAATCCTACCAAGAATCAAACCATATTACCAATTTCGTATCCCCAAATAGAAGTTTAAAGAATTTAGCTCATAACTAAGGTAAATAACAGCAAACAAATAAGTTCAAGTTGCTTAATCATGTTGACAAAACAAAAGAAACAAGTAGAATGGAGGAATTATGCCTTAATTATTCCCGGAATTGGATTCTAGCTTCCTTGGTCGACTTCTAGGGTTCTTCTGGCTTCTTATTCGCAGCTGAGCACTTCTGAATCGTCCCAGAACTTCTGCCTCTCGATCTGTGGAATTATCTTTAAATAAGCGGTCCGACTCGTCGAGTCAAGTGGTGACTCGTCGAGTCCCTCTCACATTCTCCGTATTGCGATAACTATTTGGGATCCCGAGTCATTATCCTTCTGATTCCTCGACCGGACTCGTCGAGTAGCTATCTGACTCGACGAGTAGAAGCTTCTTTTTCAGTGTTTTCCTTCTTCATTCCACTCTCAATCTTCTAACTGCTTCTCTTGCTTCCTTTTGCTTCCGAGCTTCATTTTTGGACTGAAAAACATAATTTAACACTTTTAAGTACCTTTTGTCCATAATATGCGATAATTTAGCCAATATATGAATAAAAAACTATACTAAATACACACTAAATATGCACATATCACTAGTGAATTTAATTAAATTAGACAATTGGCCACTGTTTAAGTTAGTTTATTTACTAAGGATTGGTGTAAAGAAAATATTTAATGCAATGGATGGATGGGCATCGAATTTATTAGAAGTTTATTAAGTTGGGAGTCCAGCTAAAGACTCGCACAAAAAGAAGCTCTTGCGGGAGGCAACCCGTCATTAGAGTTTTTTTTTCTTTAAACTTCTAGTTTATTAGGGTAATTTAGGATTTTATTTTTGAAGTTTGTTTTCGTTTTTCTATTACTTGTGTGTTGTTTTGATCTTTTCAGTTTGAAGCTTAGGATTGCATGTGAGGGTCTAGAGTCAAGGCTGACGAAGCGAGAAATCGAGTCTAGGCGAGAGAGGAAACGAAGTTTTGAGTCAAGCTATGAGTCCAATTGATAGAACGGTTATAGAGTGTTTATTCCTTGAAGAAAAATGAGGGAAATTATTGGTTTATATAACCCCCATACATTAGCAACGGACTTGGGCAGAATAAAATTTTTGTCACACAGCGGTCTACTCGCCGAGTGCATCTTATGGACTCGCCGAGTCCATGTGAAAATTCACGATTCTTCTGCCATTTACGCTTCAACTCGGCGAGTCTACATACTTACTCGACGAGTCGCTCATTCTTCTTACTTTTGAGCTGAAGATTTGATGACATTTGATATGGGCATTGGTTCTATTCTTTGAAGATCATTTTCCGAGCATTTCCAAGAGTTTTTCCCTTATATTTGGAGCTTTTATAAAGACTGTACCACACGAGATGTTTGACACCCAAGGCATGGATGAGTTGTTCCTATGTCTAAACTCAGCTGAATCTGGAGCTTTAAATAAAGAAGATCAACCTCGCAACTACTATCCCAGGGGAGTTTGTTCCAATTCCCTCTTTGCTTTTGTGTTTTTCTTTTTCATGCATAACATGCAATGGGGACATTGCATGATTTAAGTGTGGGGTAGGGGGTTGGTTACATTACATTAGTCAATTTAGAATCCTAATTTAGGCTTAATTTAAAAAAAAAATTGCATAAAATTACTAGGATCTAATTTAGGAAACTTTAGTAAAAGCAAATTAGGATTCCATGTTAGAATTGTGTTGATAATTGCATGAAAACCCAAATGTTTAGTTGAGCCTATACACGTTCTAGTGCATTTGTGGCTTCCTTATTCCAGTGAAATCATGGGACAAAAACACGACCCTGCTCAGCCTGAGGGATGCAATATGTTTAGCAGCCTAAACCTGAAATGTATCCAGGAAAATTATTATCGTTAGCCAATAAAGGTTGAGGTTGAGCGCCCCTGCTTAAGCATGTAGGTTTTGAGTGAAAAAAGAGAGGTACATGTAAAAAAAAGAGAGAGAATTGCAAGAAAAGTTGAAGAATTTTGGAGCAAATAAAGTGAAGATCAAAAGATCAAAATTCCAAGAAATTCAAAAAGTTGAAGATACCAAAAATAAACAACGAGGTGGTAAATTCAAAGAAATTAAAGATCAAATTATCAAGAAAGTGAAGAATTCAAAAGAGCTCCATATTGGTAACATAAATTGTAATTCTAGATTATGTATGCTTGGGTTGCTCAACTAAAAATACCTTGAGGGTAAGAGGTTTTCTGCGGATGGATTCGGAGGGTTGCATAAAATGAGCATAGTTCAGGGTGAGTGGGCGAATGTTTATGAGGATTGTGAGTATTTGGAGTACGGGGGGTTATTAGGAAAAATTTAGACACAAATGTATGCGTTGCGGTCTTGGCATAATGGCTGGGTTAGATTGGAGTTGTCATATGTGATTCTAATGGTTTAAAATTCAGTTTTGCTTGGGGGCAAGCAAAAGTCAAGTGTGGGGTATTTTGATATGTGCATATTTAGTTCATATCAAGTGTAGATTTTTATTCATTTATTAGCTAAATTATTGCATTTCATGGACAAAAGGTACTTAAAAGTGTTTGAATTATGTTTTCAGTCCAAAAATGAAGCTCGGAAGCAAAAGGAAGCAGGAGAAGCGGTTGAGAGCTCGAGAATGGAACAAAGAAGAAAAACACTAAAAATAACACCTACTCGGCGAGTAGGGTCGACTACTCGGCGAGTCCACACGAAGATTCGAGAAGATAAAGACTCGGAAACCCAGAGACTTATCACAATACGGGGACTGAGAGATGGACTCGACGAGTCGGCACCTGACTCGACGAGTCGATTCGTATATATAAAGATAACTTCTCAGAACGATGGAGAAGAATTCTGGAACGATTCAGAGGAGTTCAGCTGCGATTAAAGAGTCAGAAACACCCTAGAAGACGAAGTTAGAAGCTAGAATTCAATTCCGAAG
Organism: Lactuca serriola; assembly: GCF_051521515.1. NCBI lineage: Eukaryota > Viridiplantae > Streptophyta > Magnoliopsida > Asterales > Asteraceae > Lactuca > Lactuca serriola. The sequence goes on along the minus strand of NC_136412.1, from coordinate 274,945,941 downwards.
GAGATTTGAGGCAAATTTCATCATTCTACTTAATCTTTTGTTTTGTCATTATGGTTAAACAATTAGAATCTGTTTGTTTGTTGTTATTTACTTCAATTATGAGCTAAAACTCTTAGACTTCTGTCTGGGGATACGAAATTGAGACTATGGTTTGATTCTTGGTAGGATTAATTTAAAGTCGGTGATTTTTGTTATTTTAGCTTGCTAAAGAACCATATGTGTGAATGATAATTAATTTTCTATTAATAGGAAGGTAATTAAATAGCATGAACATCTTTTAATTATTAACCTCATATGCTATGTGATCACTTTGTCATATGTCTAGGATTAATGAACATGAAACTAGAGTTAATAAGAAAATTGAGTAAATTCATGTGTGAGCTTGTGTGATGACCATCAACAAGAAGTTAACCAAAAGACTAAATTAGTTAACTATTGCAAGTCTAAATTAACCCGAATAATTAATCTAGTGAATTTAATTAAATTAGACATCTGGCCACTGTTTAAGTTAGTTTATTTACTAAGGATTAGTGTAGTGAATGCGAATCTAATCACTTGAATCGGTAACCAACAAAAGAATTAATCCATTGCACCATTACCTTGAAATCAACCATAAGATCAATTGAGTTGAACTAAACAGAAGTTCCTTCCCATTATTGAAACTAGTTAATTCTTTGTTTTTCTAAGTTTTAGATTAAGTAATAGTTAGTAAGTTTTCTAGTCTTGTAAAACTAGAGAAAACCCCCTACTTATTAATTAATTTAGATAGAATTAGTTTTTAGTTTTAATTTGCCGTTCCATGTGTTCGATACCCTACTTATTTAACTATACCACAATTGATAGGTCCACTGCCTTTGTGTGTTATTTTCTAATTAAAGTAGGTTTAAAACTAAGTGAGTTTGTACACATCAATTACCTTAGATCGTAGTATTACGTAAGCACAAAGGAAAATAGAGGAATTGTCGGCCAAATTTGGAACAAGGGGGACCAGATCGTGTGTTTCACTTCGTGGGGAATAAAGAAATGAGGTCAAACTGATTTTTATCCCTTTAATCAGTGGTCCCGAATAAGTGACAACTCACGTCGTGAGTTCTTAAAAATTCATGTCGTGAGTCATGTTCCGGGCTTAAAATTTGGCCAATTCAATTAAAAAAAATGGGCTAAGTCTTGGCCTATTTATTTAATAGAAAATGGGCTGATATGCATCATTTTTATATTATCTCGCTTAATCAGAATTCACGTCGTGAATTAGTAACTATTCACGTCGTGAATCCTGCACGAAATGTAGTTACTATCAAATAAAGTATGTCTAATAGCTATCTTCCTAATTATCACCACTTCGTTTTTAGGGACCCCACATTCAGTGTTTAATTATGTTATAAGCGAGTTGGATGATATGATCTATGTTTTTAAGACTAAAACGCAAAAAGAAAAGAAAAAAAATTGCAAACCAAACTCGGGTTGCCTCCCGAGAAGCGCTTCTTTTTCTTGGAGTCTTGAGCTAGACTCCGTGCATCCTACGTTGAATCGTATGAAGAGTCTACCACTAGGATCTTCTGTTCCTTGAAACGCCACTTGTAAGCTTGAACTCGTCTTTTGTACGCCTTTTTCGATTTTTCCTTTTTAGCTTTGACCTCATCTTCATCAAGCTTGCGTTTGGTCCCTTTAGTTTCCCCCTTGCACTCCATAGCATCCTTCTCCTCTTTCACTACTGGCTTTGTCACCCTTGAAGTAACCTCCTCTTCATCACTTGTCATCTCATCATCTTCCTTGCTTACCCAAGAAGGTAGACTCTCTTAAGCTATGACTTTAACCAAATATGGAACAGATGCTCTTGGTTTTGTTCTTTTGACTTGATGAACTGTCTTGATCTCTTCTTCCATAAGCTTTTCTAATTCTTCTAATTCATTGTCTTTATTAATTGTGAACACCTCTTCTTGAACATGATTCCTTTGAAAGCCATCTTCTATCCCAAAAATTTCTTTTTCATCACCAACCCTCAAGGTGAGCTTAGACTCGCGAATATCAACAAGAGCTCCAGCAGTGTTAAGCAATGGACGACCAAGGATAATTGGAACATCGGGGTCTTCCTTCATATCCAACACTACAAAATCTATTGGAAAAACAAATTTTCCAATTTTTACTAAAATATCATCCACAATGCCCCGGGGCTGTGTCACTGAACGGTTCGCCATGTGAATAGTCATTCTTGTACCCTTTAACTTCTGAATATCTAACTTCTGATAAAACGAATAAGGCATCAAGTTAATGCTTTCCCCAGAATCAGCTAAAGCATCCACTTTCATGTTGTTACCAAACTCACACGGAAGAGTGAGGCGTCCAGGATCTCCCATCTTCTTAGGTGTCTCTCCCAACACAGCTTTTGAGCTTTGCTCACTTAGAATCACCTTAGAATGCTTCTTTAATTGCTTTCGAGTGTCTATCAAGTCTTGCAGTAATTTTTGATACTCAGGAATTTTGGATAAGGACTCGACAAAGGGAGTATTAATCGGGATACCCTTCACGTGCTTAACAAACTCTAGATGCTCTCTTTCCAGTGGACTAAGGGTAGCTCGGGAAGGAAAAGGAAAAGGCGGCTGATAAACCGAGCCAGCTACAGAATTTTTCTATTCATGACGGGCCCACGTCGTGAGCTTATATGGCTCACGTCGTGAATTCGTCAATTCAGCAGCATCTTGATTCTCGAGCTTCGGCTTCTTTAACTTTGGATCGGGCTGCTGTTGTTCAACTTCTAAGGCTTTTAGGAACTCAGAGATAGCCTCTTCTTCAGTATCTATGGCCATTACATGAGATTAGGCCTTCGTTTCGGGATTTTTCGGGGACAGCTTCTCATGAACCAGAGTGGCTAGTTGACCAAGTTGTACTTCAAGGTTATTGATGGAAGCTTGCTGATTCTTTATTAAAGTTTGTTGTTCTACCATCAATGCATGATGATTCTTAACTAAGGTTCTTTGTTCATTAACAGCAGAATCAGTAGCCTCATGTCTCTTTTCCGAAGCTTCCATAAACTTCATCAACATGGTCTCTAGATTGGGTTTCTTCTCAGCTGGTGGCTGCTCTTTTTGATAGAAGGCTCGACCTGTCTACCTATACTTCTCTTCTTTTTGCTTCTTATACTCTTCATATGGCAGCCACTCCTTCTTTGGTTTCCTCCAGTCTTCATCATACTTGTCCCCACTCAAGTAGCACACTTGAGCTTTTCTGTTCCCAAACCCATCTAAATTGCAGTCCTTAGTCAAGTGTGGACTACTACACCTCTCGCAACCCACTCTTATGGCATGAAATGAGTGGTCCATTTGTGTCAACCTCCGGTCCATATTATTTAGCATAGCCATCATGGCTGCTATTTCTTCAGTTTGGGCCCCTCCACCGCCTTTGATTCCATCTTGCTTAGGGTTGTGGTATTCACGAGAGTGCTTCGCGAATTCTTCAATCAGCTCCTTGACATCCTTTGGATTTTTCTTTGTCAAAGGTCCTTGAGAGTCAAGGAGTTGTCTTGTCATAACGTTGACCCCATCATAGAAAATCAACATCTCTTGTTGCACATTAAGATCATGCTGAGGGTAATTTCTGAGCAAGCCCTTGTACTGCTCCCATGCTTCGTACAATGACTCCCCCGGCTGTTGCTCAAAGTTGGCTATTGCCTTCTTGAGTTTAGCTATCTTGGATGGTGGGCAAAACTAGTCCAGAAATTGCTCACGGATTTGAGCCCAAGTGGTGATCGTACCCAGTGGAAGTGATTTTAACCACTCTTTAGCAGCTCCCTTGAAAGTAATGGGAAGCATCCTGAGTAGGACAGTGTTTCTGTTGACATTTGGGACATTGAAGTAATCCGCAATGTCATTTACTTCATCTAGATGCTTGAAAGCATGCTCATGATCTTTCCCATAAAATGGGATATCCTTCAGTGCAGTCAAGATGTGCCCCTTCAGCTCGAATGTGGCAATGGCAGGTATTGCTGGTTGGACTAAACCGGGACCCACATCTTCTCGGATCCGCTTCTTGTAAGCTCCCATGGATATCTCCTCAATGTTTTCCATCTCGTTCCTTGGCTCGTTCTTGGGTTTGCTCGTATGTTCTTCAAATTCAGGCTCGGTATCGTATTCGGATTTGGTTTGGACAGGTATTTGATCCAAGTGTTCAAGCTTACTCTTGTTCTTTGAGGATGAACTTGACTCTCCTGTCTTCTTTCCCGACTTCCTTGAACATGCTGACTTTAGTTCTTGCAATGGCGTCTTCTTATCAGTCTTTTGGTGAAGTGCAGCTTCTGGATCTTCAATCGGTGGCACCAAAGGTGTGGTAGAACCTCTGGTCATGAACTCCTGCAATTCGTCAAAATTAAAACGTAAAACTGAACTAAAAAAAATAAACTAAAAAAAAAACTAAAACTCACAGCTCTCACGTCATGAGTATTTGTAACTCACGTCGTGAGTTCTATGATAGAAAATGAAATAAAAATATTTGCTGGATAATTAAAATGCTAACAAACTAAGCTAATTAACTCAAAACTAATTAACTTTTTGCAAGTTTTATCCCACAAAAAGGATCGATTAATCTAATGCAAATAAATAAACTAATAAACTGGTCGTTCCTCAGCAACGGCGCCAAAAACTTGATGTGCACGAAAGTACCCACTAATTTTAATATTTATAACCTAACAAACTTATACTAACTATGCACTTATAGGCAGTGTACCTAGTCAGATTACAGTATAGCTTGGGTAAGTTGGATGTCGATCACAGGTAACGGTGTTGTTAATTTATTTATTCACTACTAAATTAATCTAATTATTAATAGGCTAAAAGGGTTTGTATCTAATTTTGCAAGTATAGATAAACTCAATTCTTTAGCAAAACTCAATCAATAAACAAAATACTTCTGTTAGTTCGAATCCGCTTTCACTCAATGGCTATACATTAGTCAAGACTATTACCGTTGGTTACCAATTTAAGAATTATTAGCAGTTTAGTTCTAAACCTACTAATTATTAATCAATTCATGTAAATCTATGTATAGTCACACAATAGTTAACACATAATCTGTTATTAAGTAAGATTGGAGCTATGAATATTGATTAATCAAAACACAATTACAATCATAATATGAGTTCTCTAACACAGCTTAATTCAATGATTCGAGTACTTATCTAAGATTGGTTTGATCTTAGCTCTAATAAACTAGTGTTCACTTTGTTATTAGGTATTCATATTCATGCATATTTGTGTTCACTAACTACACAGAACAAGAATTTAAAGCAATTAAATCATTAACTAAACATGCTAGGTAAAATCAATCAACACAAGCATGTAACCAACAAATAAAGTCTAATCTAATGCATTCAAACCATGAGTTCCAGCTTCATCTAGCTAACAGAAGCAGCTAGATTTAGCTGGACATATTAACAGCTAAACAGTCAAAAGCTATAATCAAACACATGATAAGTGTACCAAATTTATAAAGCAAATTATGAACTTCCTCTTCTTTGGTGTTGAAAACCACTTCCAGATCTCTTTTTCCTCTGAAATTCGCCTTCTGGAATCTCTTTCTTCTGTCAAAAGTCCCCTCAATTCGTAATGGTCAAGGATATATATAGTTTCCTGATTTTAATAATTCATGTTGTGAACAATAAAATATTCATGTCGTGAATACAAGATAACCGTGCTCGGCAAGGATTCGTTCACCCACGTACGTATCTTCTAGAACTTAAGCTCACGTCGTGAATCTACCAGTTCTCACGTCGTGAGAACGCTTTTTCCTGATTTTCTTGTCCTTTAATCTTTTAACTCCTAAAGTTTCTTCCTTTAACGTTTTTAGTCCCTTTTCTTCAAAATGTCTTCTTTTTGGCTGCAAATAACATTTAAACCCATAAGTACCATTATTCTAAACAAGTTACCAACTTATATACAAAAATGTACTTAAATATTGCCTAAAAATAGGTATAAATACGACAATATCAGTGGTCACACACCCGAGTGTATGGCTGCACACACGAGTGTGTGGCCGCACACCCGAGTGTATGTCTGCACACATGAGTGTGTGGCCACACACCCGAGTGTATGGCCGCACACCCATCCTCCAGTTGCACATTCATCCCTATTTATATAGGGTGACCCCTTCACTCGTTCCTTTCATTTGGCTGCACTCTACTTTCTCTCTCTACTTTCTTCCTCTAAGAACTTCATCCAAGAACACTCTAAGGGCCTAAAAAACGTGAAGAATTCCATCATTTAGCTTGTTATACAGCTAAAACGCTTAAATCTAAGCCTGAAACTCTTCATGTTCTTTGTGTTCTTCACCACTTGAAGGTGTACGGCCGCACACCTTCATAAGGTGGCTGTACACACCTCAAAAACCCTCCAAAGTGAGAGTTTTGGCCCTCTATCTCTTAGTTTGACTTGGTTTGAGCCTTGAAACACTTGAAAATCGACGTTTGGAGCATAAACGAAAAGTGTACGGCCGCACACTTCCGTGTGCAGCTGCACATACACCCTGGCCGCACACTCTGGCCGCACACACCCTCTGTATGGCTGCACACTCCTGTGTGCAACTGCACACACAGGTTGGCCGCACACCCTGGCCGCACACACACCCTAATGACTATACACCTCTTTTGTTGATCACATAAGGTCCCGACAAGCATTTCCAAGTGTTTAGGGTGGTTTCCCATCATGTTTTGTCATGGAATACCTAAATCTAATACATATATGTGCTATTATATGTAACTAGGATCCACTTGAGTGCGAAACCTCAATTGGCACTCAACACTCGTAACCAATCATCTGCTCGAATCATCCGTCAAACTGTGAGTCCATACCCTAAATTTTCCGTGTTTTTAATGTTTTAAGAGGGGGGGGGGGGGGGAATACAAGCCAAACTCAAAGTATTTTGTTAAGTTTTAAACTTATTAATACAATTAATGATTTCCATGTTTAATAACATATTTAGATATTTTATCTCTTTTTAATATGTTGAACATAAGGGAAACTTCTATTTGGGAAATACAACTTCATAGCTTTCAGAAGGGTTTTTACAAAGTATTTTCCATATCAACTCTAATAAACTATAATGGGTATAGTTTGGGATAACCCTCTAGGCAATCTCTACTTAATCAGATTTCATAAATGGATATATATAAATTATGGCAGATTTAGTTTATGTTATATGTTTTCTCAAAAGTATAAAGTACATTTATTCAAGGATAATTATTGTTTTATACTGATTTCTCGCTAGTAAACTAGATTATACAGAATTGTGATGCGCTACTTCAATATTGTACCCTTAGGTGTATAATGATAAATCCTTTTAGTATAACCAGAGTCTCCTGGAGGGAGAGCGTGAGATTTGTGAATAGATCTATTCGGGACTGACAATCCCACACCAGAACTGCTAGCTACAGTTAGGCGGGCATGCCTGTGGTGAACAAATGCCATTTAGCTTAATGCCTGAAGAACGTTATAAAGGTCTCTCGGTCATATCAAGTATGGTTATACGACTCGCAAATAAGTATAAACTAACTTTGTTTACAGACTCTCTTCTTCATTTGTTTTATTTTAAGTAATAAAACTACTTTTATATATGCTTTTAGAAATCAAGGACATATAAATTGGCATCTTTATTTCTAGGACGGATAACATGTTTTTCTAAAACAGATGGTTTATTTTCTACTAATAGACACTCTTTCAAGACCGATTTTCATAAGAAAATACAGGATTTTCTTGATGAACACTTTTCAAATGGATTTAAAGAACATTTTCTCACTAAAACTAAAATGATTATGAACTCACCAGCTTTATGCTGATATTCTTTCAAAACTGCTTGAATTCTCAGGGAATTAGTAGACAGGTACTTCCAGGAGTTCGGAGAAGACGAAGAGTTAGAGTCGCGTTTGTCTATTTACTTTTACCACGAATAAAAACTATGTATTAAACAGTGTAAACCTTTTCACATATGTATTCAATGTCTGGTTGTGTTTACTATGCTTGCTATGATATAATTGTTGTGATACTACGCATAACGTCCTCCACCCCGGAACGATTCCGCCATCACGGTTTTGGGGTGTGACAGATTGGTATCAGAGCCCTTTTTTATAGTGAACTAAGTATACCGAACCTTACATGGTATACAAATATAAATATTATGGGGCCTAAGTGCTCTAAACTAAAAGTATACTTTGAAATATATAAGTATTTTTATGAAAAGTATACAAGTATACCTAAGTACCCGAACCAGTGTCATAAGTAGAACAAAACAAAATTATTTGGATGTTGGACATCGCGGTTAAACCTGGGCAGTTATGTAATCATGTCTAGGGTCAATATAGATTGATCAACTATATTCATTCGAGACATGACCAACATGTGCTTAGGAGTGACTGTGGTGTCACAGCAAGTCTAAAACTTACCTAGGTACCAGAAAAGTTCTAGAGTCAAACATAAGGGTTAAAATACTATAGGAGTATTTTAGGATGCTATAACGACCGAACCAGAAACTTACCTAGGAATCCATCCCTCGAGAATCAATCGTGAAACTATAATACATTGGAAGTATTATTAGATTCGATGCCTAATAACTATCCCTTTACCCCTTATCTCACGTAGATAGCCTAGTCGGATTCCATCTCCCTGGCGACCCGTATTTTCCCAACCAAGGAAATGTTGGATGGCTCGAGGCAGAGCCAGAAGAAAATCACGAAATTCCCTTGGACGATGACTTCGCAGAACAATTCTCCGAAGAGGCTGACCCAGAACCTAAAGTCGAGAACCTACCTCCAGTAGCCCCGATACCAAATCCCAACCCCCGACTTGAGTTTGAAGGCCCAACGCCTATGTGGGTCGGAAGCCTGGATAGGTGGAGTCACAAACAAGGCCAACCCCGCCCATATTATGGGGATCGCCGCTTCTACAATGTAGATGGAGGAAGCTCCGCATATAGAGCCCTTCCAATCATAGTCCCCTGAGTGGACCGCAATGTCGAATTGAACGTGGCGGCCATTCAACAAACTGTGGAACTCGAGGCAAAAACGGATGCCAACACAAAACGTATTCGCAGTCTTGAGGTTGCTTATGGGAGGATTTTGAGAGATAACGAAGCCCAGCAGCGAGAGCTAGCTATAACTTGAGCTGAAGTTGTAGAGCTTCGAGCACGCCAATCAGTATACAAGAGTCACCTGCTTGACATGGAACGCCAGCTAGCTAACTTAAGGTTCCGCCCAAGGAATGCCCGTCGCTATTAGGAGATATTCTACTCATCCTTCCTTTCGTTTAAAGAATAGCTTTCATACATATTCTCTAAGTAACTCTTTTCCCTGTAAACATTCCTGTCTTGCAAGTACTGATTCACTAGTTCTTTATGTTGTCAAAATTGTTCCTCTGTTGGTATGTTGTAGACCTACTCCTAGGTCAAATTTTCCAAACTCTGTGTAATCTTAATATCGACAATGGTGGCAACTATTATATTTCAGTCAAAGATTATCATTGTCAAAAGTATACCTTGGAGCAGTAGCATTCAAATTGAGCAACTTTATCAAGGTCCCATCACTGTTTTTTCCTCAAAACATGAATCATAAGATGTGCTTAGACGATTATTCCTTTTCCGCATCACTTTCATATCAGTCTCCATGAAAAGCTTCAATGTCCTAATCGGCATAGGACTAACGAGTCTCCTATAGTGCCGATGACCTTTTCTTTGAGAAAGCGATTCATCTCAATCTTCCTTCTGACAGAATCCTCACTGGTTTCAGTGATAAGTCTATTTGAACCTTAGTATCATTTCATGCGTCGAAGCCTAAGATCATCTACGGAAGGAATGTTATGCATTTCTGGTTCATGTTTTCAATTAGACGCAAGAAGTTAAAGACCTCGAGAGCATCTTCGAAGTCTGCAATTTTGCCGATGTCTTCCCCAAAGACATTCCAAGGATTTCTTCCGAGTGCCAAGTTGAATCCCGTATCGACTTGATCCTCGGAGCTACCCTTATAGCCAAATCTCCATATCGTCAAGAGCTGACGAAAATGTGAGAGTTACTCAGCCAACCCAAGGAGCTGAGCAACCAGGAGTTCGTAAACTTATTTTATGTGAACTCTGATGTGTCCAGATCGTTTTCTATTCTTGCTAAGACCATATAATGGGGATGTGGGTCGAATCAGTGAGAGTCAGATAGCAATGCGGAAAATCCCAATGCATAGATGAACATTTAGGATACATCCAGAGGCAACCATTATTGCTCACAAGCTTCTTTTTTTGACATGTAGCAGAATCATGCCTCCGAAGGAACGTACCCACCCCACCAATAAGACACGATTCCTTCAGATGGACTCAGCTACGTTCCAAGCTATTGTCGCAACAGCCGTAGCGGCCGCCCTAGCTACTCTTAAAGCTAACAACCCAAGTAGGAATGGGAACAGTTACCACATCTCGAACTGTAGCAACACATCAGGAAACCAACAAGGGCTTATCCAGGAGGACACTCCAACTCCCAAACCTAAGAGCACCAAACGAAAATTCTGGAACAAGAAGGAGCACAAGTTGTCTTAGAAACTTGCCAAGAGACAACAACCCGTGATAACTCCTACAACCACAACCATGTAGGAAAATGATGTGAATCGAAATGTAAGAACTACAATAGGCAAGGACACACCGCTCGTTACTGCAGAGCACTAGCACCGTCAAACGCTTTGATTTATGGGGAAAAGGTGGGTCAGGTTCGTTATAATTGTGGCGAACCCGGACATTTTAAAAGAAATTGTCTAGGGGCTAAGGATGGGCAGAAAGCTCGCTTCGTGAAAACCCTAACTCAACACATCACTTCCACTACCGACGCTAGCATAGTTCAAGTGTGTAGTACATGTGGCGAAATGGGACACTTCACAATAGACTGCCCAACAGAAAAGAACAATGAGGAAACCGGAGGAGTCTGGACTCAGTGAAGAAGGAAGTATCGAAGGACCCTGCCTTGTTTTGGTACGTTTTCGAAAACCCCAATAATTGTTCATACTTGTGATTACATTCTCGTCCGGATTGAATCACATAATCCTTATAAGGTTTAAAGCCCTAATAAGCAAATCATGATAGCTTAAGTGAATACGCTAGGGTCAGTTGTAGTTATACATGACTTGTATGCACCAAACGATCATAGAGAGATCTAGTAAGAACCATTTCATGAAAGTTCATAGTTTCAAAACATCAAAACCCTTGTGTTAGTAGTACCTATTAACCTCGAATCAAACACAACAAACACCAGAGACATTCACCCTGGGGTATCAATGTTCTAACAAAGTGATCCTTCCAAACTCACTTAACGCGTGACTCTACGACGTCGTCCCGCTTAGTTTGACTGAGTCTATGTTATACCAAACCCTTTTGTCTTAAATCGTTCGATCATGAAACTCCCGTCGCTCGTGAAGACAACCAAATGCAAACTTCAAAGAATTCATCTCTCTTCAAAATCCGAAAGTATTCATACGAAGAGTATCATCCACAAAGAGAAGGACAGAGTAAGAGAACCATCCGGATAATTGAAGATGTGTCATGGGACACACATCTACCCTTAATCAAACTTTCTTGTAGCAACGACGACCTTTCCAGTATCGAGGTTGCACCGTTCGAAGCCCTCTATGGTCGTAAGTACAACTCCCCTCTATGCTAGGCTGAGGTGGGCGACACATATCTAGTTAAGAGTTAAGTCCCCAACAGCACCCTCATGAGCCCTGAAATTGGTGGACGTGTCCCTTGAAGATCTCACCCTCAAAAGGCCAGATACGCAGTGAAAAGCGTAGAAAGCTAAATCCAAGATACGTTGGACCATCCGAGATCCTTGCTAGGGTCGGTCCAGTAAACGTACGAACTCTAACTACCTCGAGAACTTAGCAAATTCCATTCTACCTCCCACGTATCGAATCTAAAGAAGTGTCGGTCCGATGAGACATTTTCAATTCCCATGAACCTTAAGTACCTCCATCTTTTCCAAGGTCATGAGCTATATTCTTATTCTTGAATTTTGGGACGAAATTCCCTCTAACGGGGGGATGATATGACAACCCGAAAACTTCTACCCGATACATCTAGTCAGTTAATCTAAGTTAAACTCATTTCTGTTAACTCCTAGCACTAATTAAGGGCTCATTTAAGCATTTAAAGCCTTGAGTACAACCAAAGTTTGAACTAGGGATGGGTTGATTTAAGATTTCGGGTTGCAAATAGGCCAAACACTCCATCAAAAGGAGTGTGTGGCCGCACACCCGAGTGTATGGTTGCACACATGAGTGTGTGGCCGCATACCCGAGTGTATGGCTGCACACACGAGTGTGTAGCTGCACACCTAAGTGTATGGTAGCACACATGACTGTCTGGCCGCAAACCCGAGTGTATTGTTGCACACACGAGTGTATGGATGCACACACGAGTGTGTAGCCGCACACCCGAGTGTATGGCCGCACACCCATCCTCCATCCGCACACTCGTCCCTATTTATATAGAGTGACCCCTTCACTCATTCCTTTCATTTGGCTGCACTCTACTTTCTCTCTCTACTTTCTCCCTCTAAGAACTTCATCCAAGAATACTCTAAGGGCCTCAAAAATGTGAAGAATTCCATCATTTAGCTTGTTATACAAGTAAAACACCTAAATCTAAGCCTCAAAACTCTTCATGTTCTTCGTGTTCTTCACCACTTGAAGGTGTACGGCCGCACACCTTCATAAGGGGGCCGTACACACCTCAAAAACCCTCCAAAGTGAGATTTTTGGCCCTCTATCTCTTAGTTGGACTTGGTTTGAGACTTGAAACACTTGAAAATCGACGTTTGGAGCATAAACGAAGAGTGTACGGCTACACACTTTCGTGTGCAGCCGCACACACACCCTGGCCGCACACTCTGGCTACACACACCCTCTGTATGGCCGCACACTCCTGTGTGCAACCGCACACACAACTTGGCCGCACACCCTGGCCGCACACATACCCTAATGACCAGACACCTCCTTTGTTGATCACATAAGGTCCCGAAAAGCATTTCCAAGTCTTTAGGGTGGTTTCCCATCATGTCTTGTCATGGAATACCTAAATCTAATACATATATGTGCGATTATATGTTACTAGGATCCACTTGAGTGCGAAACCTCAATTGACACTCGACACTCATAACCGATCATCTGCTCGAATCATCCGTCAAAATGTGAGTCCATACCCTAAATTTTCCGTGTTTTTAATGTTTTCATGGGGGGGGGGGGGGAATACAAGCCAAACTCAAAGTATTTTGTTAAGTTTTAAACTTATTAATACAATTAATGATTTCCATGTTTAATAACATATTCAGATATTTTATCTCTTTTTAATATGTTGAACATAAGGGAAACTTCTATTTGGGAAATACAACTTCATAGCTTTCAGAAGGGTTTTTACAAAGTATTTTCCATATCAACTCTAATAAACTATAATGGGTATAGTTTGGGATAACGCTCTAAGGAGTCTCTACTTAATCATATTTCATAAATGGATATATATATATATATATATATATATATATATATATATATATATATATATATAAACTATGGCAGATTTAGTTTATGTTATATGTTTTCTCAGAAGTATAAAGTACATTTATTTAAGGATAATTACTATTTTATACTGATTTCTCGCTAGTAAACTAGATTATACAGAATTGTGAGGCGCTACTTCAATATTGTACCCTTAGGTGTATAGTGATAAATCCTTTTAGTATAACCAGAGTCTCCTGGAGGGAGAGTGTGAGATTTGTGAATAGATCTATTCGTGACTAACAATCCCACACCATAACTGCTAGCTACAGTTAGGCGGGCACACGTGTGGTGAACGAATGCCATTTAGCTTAACGCCTGAAGAACGTTATAAAGGTCTCTCGGTCATATCAAGTATGGTTATACGGCTCGTAAATAAGTATAAACTAACTTTGTTTACAGACTCTCTTCTTCATTTTTTTTTATTTTAAGTAATAAAACTACTTTTATATATGCTTTTAGAAATCAAGGACTTCTAAACTGGCATCTCTACCTCTAGGACGGATAACATGTTTTTCTAAAACTGATGGTTTATTTTCTACTAATAGACACTCTTTCAAGACCGCTTTTCATAAGAAAATACAGGATTTTCTTGAAGAACACTTTTCAAATGGATTCAAAGAACATTTTCTCACTAAAACTAAAATGCTTATGAACTCACCAGCTTTATGCTGATATTCTTTCAAAACTGCTTGAATTCTCAGGGAATTAGTAGACAGGTACTTCCAGGAGTTCAGAGAAGACGAAGAGTTAGAGTCGCGTCTGTCTATTTACTTTTACTACGAATAAAAACTATGTATTAAATAGTGTAAACCTTTTCACATATGTATTTAATGTCTGGTTGTGTTTACTATGCTTGTTATGATACAACTGTTGTGATACTACACATGACGTCCTCCACCCCGGAACGATTCTGCCATCATGGTTTCGGGGTGTGACATACTATTGGTACGCCCAACGTACGTGTTGTCCCTCCACGATCATTCTTGCAAAGTACGCTAAGCGTACCCATGAGTATGCCCAACATACTTATGGGACTTATTATGAAACATTTAAAATTTTCAAGGGCGTTAAAGATAATACCTGATTTGGAGTGTTGCAACTCTCTCCCACTTAAAGTAGACTTCGTCCTCGAAGTTTGTAGATGTGAATAGATCGGGGTAATGCTCCCGCATCTCCTCCTTTGGCTCCCATGTCAACTCGGAGTCCCTTCGGTGTTGCCACTGCACCTTTACAAGCTTCACTTCCTTGTTCAGAAGACCCTTGGTCTTCCTATCCAAAATCGCATCGGGCATCTCAATGTAGTTTAGGCTCTCGTCTACTTGAATGTCGTCCAGAGAAACGACTGTGGACTCGTCAATGACACACTTCCAAAGCTGCATCACATGGAAAGTGTTGTGAATCTGGCTAAGCTCATTCGGCAATTCCAAGCGATATGCCACCTTGCCCACCCGGGTCATAATACTGAACGATCCTATATATCTAGGTCCTAGCTTGCCCCTCTTTCGAAACCTGATAACCCCCTTCCAAGGCGACACTTTCAGTAACACAAAGTCCCTCACCTGGAACTCAAGATCCAATCGTCTTCGGTCAACATAACTTTTCCGACGGCTCCGCGCGACCTGCAGCCAGTCGCGCACCTGCTGAATCGGCTCGGTAGTCTTGAGCACTACCTCATTGCTCCCTATGACCCGGTATCCAACCTCGTCCCAACAAATCAGGGTCCTGCACCTCTGACAATACAACAACTCAAATGGAGCTCGGTCAATACTGGCATGGTAACTGTTATTGTACGAAAACTCTGCCAATGGGAGGTACGTATCCCAACTCCCTCCAAAATCCAACACACATGCTTGAAAAATATCCTCAAGTGTCTGGATCATCCTCTCGCTTTGGCCGTCTATTTGGGGTTGGTACGTCGTACTAAAATG
Organism: Lactuca serriola; assembly: GCF_051521515.1. NCBI lineage: Eukaryota > Viridiplantae > Streptophyta > Magnoliopsida > Asterales > Asteraceae > Lactuca > Lactuca serriola. Next base: position 274,930,455 of record NC_136412.1, on the reverse strand, counting down.
CAGCTGGGTGCCCAGTTCCTCATGGAACTTCTTCTAGAACCTAGATGTAAACCGAACATCCCTGTTAGAGACCACCAATACGGGCACCCCATGCCTCGCCACCACCTCCGGTACATAAATATCTGCCAACCTCTCAGCGGATATACTCTCAGAAGTCAGAATGAAGTGGGCACTCTTCGTCAATATGTCCACGATCACCCATATGGCGTCCACACCCCGTGTCGTCCTCGGTAATTTCGTGATGAAGTCCATAGTGATCTCTTCCCATTTCCACATGGGAATGGGTAGCAGCTGAACCTTGCCATGAGGCCACTGATGCTCGGCCTTGACCTTCCTAAAGGTCAAGCACCACTCCACAAACTAGGCGATCTTCCGCTTCATGCAATGCCACCAATAACTTGGTCTCAAGTCTCTATACATTTTCGTAGCCCTTGGATGTATAGAGAACTTGGACTTGTGTGCCTTCTCTAATATCCTCTGTCTCACTCCTCCAGTCACCGGTACCCACACTCGGCCACACTGTGTCAAAAGACCACGACTATTCTTAACAAACAAAGGATAATGTCCCCGAATTTGCTCTATCTTCCATTTCTCCTTCTTAACCTCCTCGACCTGAGCCCCCTTGATCATATCCAACAGTGGAGAGATCACGGTCATCCTCAAAAAACCTTCCCAATCGGGGAACCTGCCGTCTTGCGGCTCAAAGCATCAACAACCACGTTGGCCTTCCCGGGATAGTATAAATGATGGGTTTTGAGCAATACATCATTCCTATGGTGTACATGCAAACCCTAATAGCTTTGGATCTAGTTTTTCTAATGAACATGCAATTGAATCATCCAAAGACATAACCCTAGATCTATCATAATATGAACTAAATTAAGGGTTTAGAAATTACCTTTGATTGTTATGTAGCAATAACAATATATTCCTTGGCTTCAGAAAGCTTAATGCCTCAAGTGTTGCACCTCTAATCGAGTCACAAACACCATAAGCAATAAGGATGAAGAATAAGGAGAAGGAGAACACCAAAAACGTCCAGAAACCCTCTTGAAAAGATTAGCCATGTTTTTGGGTCTCAGCGGTTCTTTAAATAGGTAGGCAATTAGGGTTATCTAACAAGGAAACCCTAATTTGAGTGCTTAAGCCCTAAGCAGCCCATGGACCCCTTCTCCAACATGCCTTGGACGAAAACCATATGGGCTTCCCATAGATTTTGTCCAACCTATATTCCAAGGTGATCCATAGCCCAATTGCAATTATCTTATAATTACAATTCCAGCCCCCCTAAGTTTAATTAATCTCTTTTAGCCACAAAATTAATTCTTGACTAATATTAATTAAACATTATGATTTCTCCTTTAGTATATTATTCTCATAATATATTAATAAATCATAATTAATCCTCTTTCTCCATAATCCATCCTACAAGTTGTTTTGGAGAAGACAACCCAAAAGGACCATGCACCATCGGGTCAAGTACATACCAAAATAGTTATGGACTTAGACACTAATCCAACAATCTCCCACTTGGATAAGTCTAATAACTATTCCGCGTATGACTTCAGATCCTGATCCGCAATCGTAGCTTTCAAAAGCTGCTGTCAACTCTGATCTTATCAGAAGCGTGTCCTTTAGATAAGGGGTCATATATTCCTCCATTCTAGATATCGTATAGACATGAGACATGGATTTAAATCATTCTCTCAGTCTATGTGTTGTTTCCCGATTTCCGATTTATGACGACTGACAATAGACTACAGCTGAACACATCAACTTAGTCCCGTCTTGGCCAAGCGCTTAGGGTTTCATCACTAAATCATCGAGGGGCCCACATATATCTCTTTTATCCCACTTTGGGTAAAAGGAACATATAAACTTCGACTCAATGCTCGCTTGCACTCACTCACCGAATCACACACAATAATACGTTTTATAACACCAAGTTACTGGTGCGTTTACGTATTATCAATGTGTAACCGACTCGCAAGATACAACTCACACATCTCGGTTTCAAGAATATAAGATATTATCGTCTCACCAATGACTCGTGATAAAATCCATGAAGTGATCCAAGTGAGCATGGGTTTAATCCAATGCTCAAATCATATTCATAAGCACTCATGAACGTTGCAGCAAACATTTGCTATGTCTAATACACTTTAGGCAATCTACAAACCAATTCATGACAATTTTCTTTCATACATACACCCAAAGTATGAGCGACGGTGGAACGTTCAAATAATCTTATTATTCAGGAAGTCAAAACACGCAAAGTGAAACACAAGAATAATACTAATCTTATATGGCCCCAAACTTTTGAGTATAAATAAAACACCTTTTGTTTAATCACCATATTGATTACTCATTATTTGTTGTTTCGGGTAATCAACTTCTTACTTGAATTACAACAACAATTGTTCCATACTCTTACATTGCACACTATGTTTACTTATGATCCTTACTTTGTGAAATAGTATAACTGAATAACATTTTCAATCACACTCATTTCACAATTCCTAATCCATTAGTGTAAGAATACAAAATTCTCGCACTACTAGAATATGTTAGATTCTAACATTTTATGCAATAGTCCTTTCATAATGTCATGGCACAAAGTCACCAAGGCTCGGCCAATGAAATTACAAAGTACTCTATTAGAGATTGTTACAAGACAATTCCATAGTCATGAAGTCTCACATTCAAAGTATATTCCTTTAAACATCCTTCTTTCATAGAAGTTTCTAATTTAGACATTGATTCTCGATATCCAACTCCGAATATGGAAACATTTCCATATTTGCGATATGACAACTCATTCTAAATAGAATCTTATCTATTCATAATAATGTCAATATGGTCCATCCATGACTATACTTTCAACTGTCCATAAGCGACCATCCTTGGCGAACCTTAGATTGTCCTTGGCAGTTGTTTAATTATTTTAGTCAAAACCGGTTCTATTTCCTTTTTCCCTCTAAATTCCCTAGGCATTTGGAAATTTTTAGAACGGTCGAATATTACAGCATATGCAATCGATCCAATACGCGAAGCGTATGGGATACAATTCATGATGAAAAATGTGATACTCTACCAGTTTCTTACTATAATATCGTCATAATATTTCTATTTGCCGTGTTCTCAAAATTCGAACTATGAAGAGGGATGTCGTAATCATAATCGTATTTCGGGAATGCAAATAATAAATATACCCTTAACTAAATACAATTAAATTTCTCAATCTAAGCTTTTAGATTGAAACGAAGTATAACATTTTCTCCCTTAATTATAGCAAAACAACTTTTCTACCCCTGCAACTTTGCAAAGTGAAACTTTTATTTTTCTATAATTAATATTGCCAACTTGCAATACTTAAATAATAATCATGCTCCCACTAACATGATAATTATATCCATTCTAGCATAACATTTATGCTCCCACTAGCTTTGACAGAAACCAACTAAACTTCTAGAAAACAATACTTATTGACTTCCAAAGTTCATTGTTTCTAATATGACATGCTTCGATAAGCCTTTATCTAAGCTTCTTAAAATCACACACTTTTCTTTAGACGGCTCACATGTGTGTCTATACAAATTCAGAACTTATTTTACTAAGTCCTAAATGTTCAGACTAATTGCCAAATCTCACAATTTGAACTATGAAAAGGGATGTCGTAATCATAATCGAATTTGAGAATGCAATTTACATAATCGCTATCTCCTTAAATCTCTCTTAGTGAAAGTGTTTCCTCACAATCATTTTCATGAAGGAGAGAAACCTTATGACACTTAGATTTTATGGTGTATGTGTTCCTACTCATGTGAATTTGCCATAACCATAATCGAAAGATAATGTTTGTGACAAATTCAAACTCTTATGGATAGAACTTGTTCATTCTTAATTTCTTGCCATTAAGGGCCCCATCATTGCTTCCAAGTTATCTAGCAGCTCGCCTATGCCAGTCAATGTACCTCCATCGAACAAGGTGCTTGCCTTATGCAGTCTTATTGAGAATTCGTAGAACTCATATGCATAATCACTTAACAGGATTGACACATAAATAAAATTTTGTCAACACGATAGGTTACAAACCTCAAGTCGTGTGCTAGTTTTTAATAGGTTTACTCTTGATTAGTTGTTGAATCTTTTTCAAGATCTTCAGACTCCTACTTACCTCATGACATATTAGATTCTCTTATCAAGAAACATTTCTGGATAAACAAATATTCAAGAGTTAGTGTGTGTCTATATCAAGACAAAGCATTACGCACATTTGGTCTTAGTTGGTCCTTGTCTTCTCCAAGACATCACAACTTACCAATTTCAAACGTGCAAGATAAAGAAAAACAATTTTTTACTTCACATTTTATGAGTGTGTGTCACTCAATTCACAATCTTGGAATACGATTCTAAGACTTGATTTTGGAGCGAAGTATGACTCATCCTTTTGATTTAACCATTTCAACAATTTCCGATTCCTCTTCTTAGCCATACTAGTGCACTAAGATGTCCTTAGAGGATCAATTGTGATATGGTTCTTAATCATTAAGATGATCATAAAATCTGATACAAAAGTACTCTTCCTTCTTCTTAGATTGGAGAAACTTTTATCTATCTGCCTAATTGATTCTTCTTATTCGTTCTGCCATTCATTGAAACTTTTCAATGATTCAGAATTACACTTAATCTTGTAAGTATAACCACAATTACTAGACCTTTTGGTAAATTATGACGAATAGCCTTATTGTTATTCGTGGTGGACTTGACTAGTGCACAACATTGTGTTCTAGTCCTTTAGTCCTTCTCTTGACTCACATACTAGTGTAATCAAGGAATTAGTCTCAATTTCCTAAGTACCAAGATTTCCATACATCACATGATTCAAATCATATGATTCCAAGTTTCTATCCAATTGAAACTTGCGTGATGCGAATCTTTCCTTACTTAGAAAATTTTGACACTACCATAAATAGCATAACGAAGAATCACATCCATTTACAAAAATACACAACCATCAATTTTTCACAACGATTTCATTGCAAGGATATATATATATATATATATATATATATATATATATATATATATATATATATATATATATATATATATATATAAGACAAATCAAAATTTATTTTATTCATAAAAGCAGCGGAAAAACATGTCCTTACAATGCAAAATCAACTGAAAAACTATGCAAATAAAAATATTCCTAACAACTCTATCATAACTTTCTAAGCTCAAAATCTGATCTTCGAATCCATGCGATCGAGATCCAATTCTTCGTGATCAGTTCATTTTGCTCTTCCGTCAAGCTTCCTCTCTTTTCCTTGATCCTACAAAACATTCAAATGTAATCTTATCACATTATGTATTAAGAATCAATGAATAGGAACTTAATGGAGTTAGATAGTGGATTTTACCTGAAGTAGAGCCATACGTCTTGACTCTCCCATCTCTTAGATCTCTCAGGTAGATTTGGAAGCTTCGTCTCCAATTCTTCTTCTCTTGGCAATAAAAGAAAATTGACTCTTTTGGTATAGCACATGAAACTACTTCATACTTTGCCTTTCTCTTATGATCAAACTTTTCGACCATGGCATGTCTTTCGTTGCCATTGCCTATGTCCATAGAGGTCTGGAAGGCAGATCCACCAATCAAATTTACTTTTCGAGTGCGCCAAATCATCGATGATTTAGCAGCAATAAGCAAATAGGTGAGATCGATGAGGGTCACGTCATGGTCTATCATATAGTACTCTCTTACGAACTCACTATATGAGTCAGGAAGCGACTGAAGAACCCAGTCAACAGCCAGCTCCTCACAGACAACGGCTCCCAACATTCTTAACCTATCAATGTGTGACTTCATCTCTAAGACATGTGCACACACTGACTTTCCTTCTTCATGTTTACTTGCCAAAAGGGCTTGAGTGAGTTTGAACTTTTCAAGCCTTTGAGCTTATGGGTTAGGGAGAACAATAGGAGGAGGTGGAGGAAGTGAAGCATGATCTCGAGTTCCTCGATCGAATCATGGAATATCATCTTCATGTGGAAAGCTTGTTCCACGGGATTTGGGAAGACCACAGTTGTCATACTTTGACATTTACAAAACGGGAGAAAAAAATTCAAGTTAGTTGATTGAGTCCTTAATAAATCACCAAAATGAGATATTAAGGCTAGGACCCAACACAATATTCCACAACTTGGGAGACGGGTGTCGTAACCCAAATTGTAGAACATTTGAAGGTAAGTGAATGACGATTCACTAATTTTCCACCATGAAAAACGAAAAAAAAATAGGTTTTAAATGTATTGAAAAATTCCTAGATCATTTGAAGGTAAGTGAATGACGATTCACTAATTTAGTTACTTTAATATTCATTATACTTTTAATGAGGAGAGGGATTGCCCTATCCTACCCGTTCGGCTAACGACCCTCCACCAATCAAGGAAGCGGTGGGTGAGAGTGGACACCCATTAAACGACCATTTTAGAGGCCATAACGTTATACCCCCTTATAGATCGGCTTCGTGAATGAGGCCTACTAATGGTTTAATTTAATAAATTATACTTTTAATTTACTTAAATGTAAACCATATCACTATGGATTTATTAACTTGCTTTTATTTATACACTTAATTAACTTAATAAAACCATAGGGTGCAATTTGAACTTTTTCAAAAATTTAGGGTTTTAGAATTTAACATTTAAAAATTAAACTTTTAAATTAAAATTTAAATTCCAAAACTAGAGGGCAAGTTTTTGAAACATTTCAAATCATTAGGGTTTAGAATTTAGATGTTTCAAAATTAAACTTTTTAATCAAAAACTTAAATTCCAAAACTTGAGGGCAAGTTCTGAAACGTTTCAAAACTATATAAAGAACATTCAAGATCACAAATTCAAATAAGGCAATTAACAATTAATTGGTGATTATCTAATTTTGACCTAGTCCAATTATTTGCAAGATAATTCATCAAATAACTCAAATAATTAAACATTATCTTATAAGGCAACAAATATTTGATTAATTGGTAATTATCTTCTATTTTGATAAGGATATTCACCCAAAATCCATAAAATCGGATTTTATTAATTAAAAACGTTTTTGGTAATTATCCTAAGCCAAAACAACAAGAAAATCGCAAAAATCAGATGGCATACTCGCTAACTCGTCGAGTCAGCACTGCACTCGTCGAGTTCCCAGTGGACTCGGCGAGTCCAGCCCTAAAAACTCAAAATTTTCAATTTTCAGTTAATATTCAATCAAATAGGCATCAAATTCATTAACAAACAGCCCTAGGCTCTGATACCACTGATGAGTTTTAAGCAATACATCATTCCTATGGTGTACATGCAAACCCTAATAGCTTTAGATCTAGTTTGTCTAATGAACATGCAATTGAATCATCCAAAGCCATAACCCTAGATCTATCATAATATGAATTGAATTAAGGGTTTAGAAATTACCTTTGATTGTTATGTAGCAATAACAATGGATCTCTAAGTGCATCAAGTGTTGCACCTCTAATGGAGTCACAAACACCACAAGCAATAAGGATGAAGAATGAGGAGAAGGAGACCACCAAAAACGTCCAGAAACCCTCTTGAAAAGATTAGCCACGTTTTTAGGTCTCAGGGGTTCTTTAAATAGGTAGGAAATTAGGGTTATCTAACAAGGAAACCCTAATTTGACTGCTTAAGCCCTAAGCAGCCCACGGACCCCTTCTGGAACATGCCTTGGACGAAAATCATATGGGTTTCCCATAGATTTCGTTCAACCTATATTCCAAGGTGACCCATAGCCCAATTGCAATTATCTTATAATGACAATTCCAGTCCCCCTAAGTTTAATTAGTCTCTTTTAGCCACAAAATTAATTCTTGACTAATATTAATTAAACATTATGATTTCTCCTTTAATATTTTATTCTCATAATATATTAATAAATCATAATTAATCCTCTTTCTCCATAATTCATGCTACAAGTTGTTTTGGTGAAGACAACCCAAAAAGACCACGCACCATCGGGTCAAGTACATACCAAAATAGTTATGGACTTAGACACTAATCCAACAGTCTCCCACTTGGATAACTCTAATAACTATTATGCGTATGACTTCAGATCCTGATCCGCAATTGTAGCTTTCAAAAGCCGTTGTTAACTCTAATCTTATCAGAAGCTTGTCCTTTAGATAAGGGATCATATATTCCTCCATTCTAGATATCGTATAGACGTGAGACATGGATTTAAATCATTCTCTCAGTCTATGTGTTGTTTCGCGATTTCCGATTTATGACGACTGACAACAGACTACAGTTGAACACATCAACTTAGTCCTGGCTTGGCTAAGCGCTTAGGGAGTCATCACTAGATGATCGAGGGGCCCACAAATGTCGCTTTTGTCCCACTTTGGGTAAAAGGAATAGATAAACTTCGACTCAATGCTCGCTTGCACTCACTCACCGAATCACACACAATAATACGTTTTATAACACCAAGTTACTGGTGCGTTTACGTATTATCAATGTGTAACCGACTCGCAAGATACAACTCACACATCTCGGTTTCAAGAATATAAGATATTATCATTTTAACCATCACTCGTGATAAAGCACGTCCAACCACCTCCTCTATCGCATATTAAGGTTCTGTTGATCCACCAAATAATTCAAGCTTTGTGATTAGTATAGATGGTGCACCTCACTCCATACAATTAATGCCTCTAAATCTTGAGGGCAAACACCACTGCCCCCAATTCCAAGTTGTAAGTGAGTAGTTCGCCTCATGAAGCTTCAACTGCCTCAAGGCGTAAGCTATCACGTGACCCCTCTACATCAGTATCGCGCCTATCCCTGAAATCGATGCGTCACAGTACACCACCAAATCGTCTAACCCCACGGGTACTACTAGGATCGTAGCCCCGCATAACCTCCGTCTCAGGGTCTCAAGCGGGTCAAGGGAACAACAATCTTGGAGAAATCCTGGATAAATCTCTGATAATAGCCTGCTAAACCCAAGAAGCTACGGATCTCAGACGCATTCTTCGGTACTTCCCACCGCATCACTGCCTCAACCTTGGCTGGATCAACCGATTTGCCCTCCTGATTGTTGATGTGCCCCAAAAACTATACCTCTCGCAGCCAAAAATCACACTTGGAGAACTTGGCATAGAGCCTCTCCACCATCAGGGTCTCCAATACCTCTCTCAGATGCTGCTCCCTGGTCTTAGAATAGACCAGGATATCATCAATAAAAATGATCACCGACCGATCCAGCATCGGTCTATACACCCTATTCATGAGATCCATGAATGTTGTTAGGGCATTGATGAGCCCAAACAACATCACCACAAACTTGTAATGCCCATACCGAGTCCTAAAAGTTGTCTTCAGTATAACCTCATCCCGAATCATCATCTTGTGGTACCCTAACCGAATATCAATCTTGGAAAACCAACACGCACCCTGCAGCTGATCGAACAAATCATCGATCCTCGACAACGGATAACAGTTCTTCACTGTTAGTTTGTTCAGCTCTCGATAATCAATGCACATCCTATATGATTCATCCTTCTTGTTAACGAACATGATCGGTGCTCCCCACAGGGAACTGCTCGGGTGGATGAACCCTCAGTCTCGAAGCTCTTGAAGCTGCGTAGATAACTCATGCATCTCGGGCGGTGCCAACCGGTATGGTGCCTTTGCTATCGGAGTGGCACCCGACACCAAATCAATGTGAAAGTCCACCTGCCTCTCTGGAGGCACTACTGGTAGCTCTTTAGGAAAGACATCCCAAAATTCCTATACAACAGACAAATTGCCCACATCCATCGTGGTCTCAACCCTCGTATATGAGATATAAGCCAGAAATCCCGTACATCCCTGCTGGAGAAATCTCCTAGCCCTCGCATTCGAACAGAGAGTTGGTCCCTGCGAGGCCCTCTCACCATGTATAACCAGTTCTCCCCCACTTGGGGTTTGAACCCTCACCAACTGGCGCTCACAATCGGTCATGGCCCAATTTCCCCCCAACCAGTCCATCCCGATAATCACCTTCAACCCTCGCAACGGTATATGTGACAACCCAAAAATTTTTTCTTTGAAAGCTCAGTCAGTCAACTCAACTGAGAGTCAGACTCATTTCTAATGAGTTTTAGCCTTGTTAAAGGTCTTTCTAAAGAGTTTTATCCTAGTACACTTATGGAATAAGTGTTGGAATTTATCTGCTAAAAGTCACAGTTCAATATTCAAGCCCTAAACTCCATCTTGTGGAGTTTATGATCGTAAACATGGAGTTTATGACCGTAAACATGGAGTTTATGGCCGTAAACTCAAACCTGGCCGTGAACTCCCCTATATAACCTCATATTCTTCAACTTTCTTTCATTATTTCATTTCCAACTCAAGAACACTTCCAAATCCTCTCAAGTATCATCGAGTTCATCATCTTAGATCATCAAAAAAACGTAAGTGTTCTTTCCTTGATTTGTTGTTACACTTCATCTCCTAGTTACACTCATTGATTCCATCCATGAAAACATTCGTTTCAACTAGATCTTCAAATCTTCAAGTTTCACCAAGAACACCAAGAACATACACTAGTGTTCTTGGCCAAAATCAACCATTTCAAGCCTCTATATTGTAAGTACTCTTCTCTACACTTCATATCTAGTAGGAGGCCTTGAATTACAACCTTGAATCATGCTTTTTCCCTTTAATATCATGAGTTTACGGCCCAAGATCTTCATAGGTCGTAAACTCCATGTTTTGGCATATTTGGGCCTTAAACTCTTCCAAACAAGCAAGCCTTTGACTTAGAACCACTCCTTGATGTGTATAGGACCTTAAACAACACCCATTTCATGATGTCCATGAGTTTACGACCGTAATCTCCTTGCTTGGCCGTAAACTCATCAAAAGCCTCCATTGGTTTGGTCTTTCTCATCCTTGTGTAGAGCAAAAGTCCCTTAAGCTTCCCTAACCTTCAAATAAACACATATGCATGTTTGACCATGAGTTTACGTCCGTAAACTCCCTTTGGCTATAAACCCATCGTAGTAAACTCTTGTTAGTGCCATTCCACACCACTTAGTCCAATCACATGTGATTCCAACACTTGGTCAAAGTGTTTCCTAGTCCTGGAAGGTGTTTCCTTTCACAAAGTTGCTTATAAACACTATATTCATGCCAATATATGTCATTTAGGACTTATTGTGTCTCGGGACTTCATTCGTGGAACTTCTCATCCTTACGCGCGTATTCGTTGAATCACCCACATCAGGTGAGTTCATACCCCCTAATCAATCTTTTAAACTGTTTTAAATGTTTTAAGGGGGGGGGGGGGGGAATACAAGTTGAACACAATGATAATTGTGTAAATGTTTGTTATATACACCTTTCAAAAGATTTCTTATCTCCTTTATAAGTGATTAAAGCATATCAAAAACTCTTTTTAAGTTATGTTGCTTTATAGTTTAACAAAACTCCGTTTTTAAAGTACGAGCATAACTTAGTAGTTAAATGAGTCTTTTCAATAACAACTTCAAGTAAAACATTAGTAAACTATAATAGGTATAGTTTAGGAAGATACTATTCATTACTTAGTACAATGAAGCATACAAAAAGTCAGTTCATACATGAGTCAATACATATTGTTAACAATACATACACTACACTATACAACTGAACATACTATGATGAGGGTCAGAGAGAACATACTACACACTAGAAAGAGAGAACATACACTAGTACATATTATTCATACACACTAAATACTATACAACATATCATACTATGATGAGAATCAGGGAGGACATACACTACACTAGTACATACAATACATACATACTATAACATAAATGTGAACCACTGTTTCGGGGCATGGCATCACCTGCCATGGATCGATTTGTATCCAGAATCTCCTGGAGGGAGAGTGTGAATTTGTGTATAGATCTATACTGGATTGACAATACACCTTACTGCTAGATAGAGTGGGATCTGCAGATCTTCAGGTGACAAATGTCATTACTGTTCGACGTATTATAGCATCGTGATTTTCCTAGTCAATTAGTACGGTTACAATTATATCACATTATACCTTAATAAACAATTTAAGGAAATCAGTACAGCAGTAGTACTATTTATTATACTACAATACTTACATTTTCTCATTTCTTTCATAAAGTGATATTACCACTTGAAAGTCAAATGCAAACTATTTTCGAGTTAAGATAGTTATAAACTAGGGAAAACTTATATTTTACAAACATACATAACATTAGATGCCTTGGTAGAAGGCTACGTTTAGTAAAAAGGGGACCATAATGCTAACCTTATGATTCCTTAATGTATATATCAAAGGATATATATATATATATATATATATATATATATATATATATATATATATATATATATATATCAATAGGATCCGATAGATAATAGGATGTGTGTTCTCCGCTTCACTTCCTGTTCCTTGTTTGGTTGTGGGCTTGGAACGGATTCACCTAGTCTATCATCTATTTGATTCTAGATATATATATTTTTCGTGTACATTAAGTCATCATAAGGGTACCAGGTATGGGTCAAGTCATAGGACACAAATTCAATGCACAACTTTCTAGTTCAAATCATACTTTTAAAATCAAAACGTTTGGTATTCAAAAGTCAAAACTATAAACTTCCCAGTAAAGGGTTTAATCCATTTTATTAAACCAGTATAAACTTAAAGGACCTTAGGTGATTAAATCTATAATACCTTAGTTTATACATCATGGTTATATACCATTAATACCCAATAGGTAGTTGGATGTGATGGGTTTTGAGCATTCTAACACTTCCTAAGTGTACATGCAACCCTAATAACCTTGGATCTATGTTTGTCTAATTATCATGCAAAGTTGAACTCCAAGGTTATATTCCTATCTAGCATACATGGGGAACAATTTTAACTTGAATAATAGATAGAATAACTTACCTTGTTGTTGCTTGTGTTCCATGAAACCTTGTGAGCCTAGCACCCCAAGTGTGATGCCTCAAATGCTTCACACAACACCAAATGCTCTTGGAAAAACTTATGAGAGAACACACACTTCTTGAAATCGGCCAAGCCCTCTTGTTTTCTTAGTGTATATGTGTAACCGATTTTGGTGGAGAATGGGACTCCTATATAGTGTTGACACATCTAGGGTTACACCATGTAAACCCTAATGTGTCATGACTCTTCATTTCCATGACCCATGGGTTTGTAACTCCCATGGAGCATCCTATGGGTAGAACCCAACTTGATAATCCATGGAGCCTCTTAGCTCACTATACAAGATATGAATTATTTACATAATCAACCCATATATTTAATTAGTTCTCTTTTGACCACTTAATTAATTCTAAATTAATTATTGATCAAACTAATCAAATAATATTATTAATATATTAGAACTTATAATATATTAATAATCTCCAAGTGTTATTTCTCTCATTTAGTCTATCCAATTGCATGGTGCCATGCAACCCAAATGGACCATGCCGGGTCGGGTCAAGTACATACCAGAAATAGTTATGGACTTAGACACCTTATCCAACAGGATGTGAGCTTTCCGCCTTACTTCTTGTTCCTATTTTGGTTGTGGGCTTAGGGTAGATTCACCCAATTAACTATCTATGCGAGATTAGATTATATATAGCCAGTATAAACTAAGTGATTATAGAAGTAATCACTTTTGTCACCATTTTATAAAAAGAAATAAGGGTTTTCTTAAAGAATCTTTCATTAAATATAAATGAACTATTACAATTAACTCGCTGAGTAACAAGTGAATACACCAGGGTTATATGCAACAATGACCAAACAAACAATGGGATGTGTGTTTTCCGCCTTAGGGCAGATGCTCACAATCAATTGTTTGTTTACTATGAGTCTTATATAACTTGTATCCATTTAGTACTCATATAAAGGATTGTAGAGCCATTTTTACTTATCTTTCATTAAAGTAGGAAATATAAGATTTTCTATAGGAACATGCAAACTTTTCTAAACAGAACTTACAACTTACTACATTTTTCAACTACATTTTACAACAACTTTCCACAACGTACTTACATCACTAAAATCTTATGAACTCACCAGCTTAATGGCTGATCAACTCTTTCAAATAACTTGTATTCTCAGGAGAGACTAGTAGACAGGTACTCGTGCTCAGAAGTTGGAGCATAGTAGTTTCAAGTCTTGTTTTGTTATTTGCTCATGTATTCTATGTTTAGTAAACACACACATTGTAAACACTTTCTTTCTAATGAAATGATTGTTCATTACTTGCTTACTATGATACATGTCTTATGATACTAAACATGACGTCCTCCACCCCCGAACGTTTCCGTCGTTTCGGTTTTGGGGTGTGACAGTATCGGGACTAGATCGACGCAAAACCTCTCGCCAAGCACATTCAGGACACAATCCTGATACATCCTCATGGCAATCACAATGCGGTCATCTGAAATCTCTACCTCGAGCGGGGAATCCAAAGTTCCCATTGCGTCCTAGAACTTCTTGCTAAGCGCAAGAGACATGCGCGATTAGGTAGCACCCGAGTCAAACAAAACATGAGTCGACATACCATTGACCAAAAAGGTCCCTATACAAGCACAACGTACACATAAGAAATACAGATAAACATAGAGCTTAGAAGAATAAATACATACCAGCCACAACGTCTGGTGCTGCCTGAGCCTCCTCGGTAGTCAGCTGAAATACGCGGCTCTTCACCGCTGGAGCATCCGCCTTAGCAGGGCGGCCATCAGTAATCCTCATTGTGGCGGGAGTGGGCGCTGCCACTGCTCCTCCCCCTCCCTGCAACCTCAGACAGTCAGCCTTTTTATGGTCAGTCTAGTTGAAGTGGAAACAAAGAATCCCTTTTTGGGGCATGCGTGTTCAACAGCTGATTATTGCCAACAACTTGTTTCCATTAGTCACATTGAGTCAATCATAAGTTGGAAGTGCTTTCTCAAGACAACTATTTGATGAGCGATTGGCATGGTGACATTTTTTCATAGGTGGTCTGTCGGGGGAACAGACCGATATAGATTCCAGGTTTTAGAGAGGCAGAAGTGGTTCTACAATGGCAAAGGGTCCATTCTTCCTCGGACTGAAGGGTTCTGATTGATTTCGGTCGACTTGGGGAAAGTTGTTTTATGTTTTGATTTTCGAATGCACTTCTCGGGGTGTTTGATCTGATATGATTCTTGATAAGGAGCACCGAGATAGTGCTTAAGATGACAGAGCATATCCAACAGTTCATATAGAGGTTGCTGATGGCTCAGATTCGTCAGAAGGATTACACAGAGTGAAGGCATTTCGAGCTAGAGTTCCAAGTCAACGACTTTGTTCTCCTAAAGTTATCCCCATGGTAAGGGGTGATCCGATTCAGGAAGCGGGGCAAGCTGGGCCCTAGATACATTGGTCCTTACAGGGCAAGTTCTCCAGTGGACAATAGAGCTTATCGGTTGGAACTACCTGAGGTGTTGAGCCAGATTCGTGACACCTTCCATGTGTCCCAGCTGAGGAAGGGTGTAGTCGACGAGACGACAGTGGTTCCTTTAGAGGATATTCAGGTTGATAATTGCCTGAACTATTTTGAGAGGCCATGGGCGATATTGGATAAGAAAGTAAAGATCTTGTGAAATAAGGAGGTGCCCTTGATTAAATTTCAGTGGCAATATCGGAGGGGACCTGAGTGGACTTGGGAGCCGGAGTCTAAGATGCACGAGCAGTACCCAGAGATCCTAGTGGGGGAGAATTGTAACATCCCGATTTGCAGGTATGGAATTTCGGGGTTATATGCTTATTGTAGGACCTACTCGACGAGTTGGGAGGCCCAAACTCATCATGTAGAAACCAAGGACGTCGTACAATTTTACAAATCTACTCGACGAGTTGCAGGGATCAAATCGACGAGTTAGAGCTGAATGTGAAAAACCTATTTTTTAGGGTGTACACCCTATTTAAATGACCTTACATCCTTTACCCTGCCACCCTTATCACCTTATCACCCAGAGACAAACCCTAATCGAGTTGCCTTTCCATCTTGAGAGTGTGTAAGGCTAAGAGTGTGTGTTTTGGTGCATTCCTTGAAGAGTGGAAAGCTTGGAACAAGAAGGAGTCTATAGATCTGGCATCCATTCAGTTGTAGAGGCCATTTGAAGGCAAAAAGCCATTACCTTGATCACTTGTTTGTTAGATCTCTCCATTAGAGAGTTTATGGCCATTTCTAGCTTCTTCTTGAGTCATTATTGGTTTTGAGCATGCTTTGAAGCTAAGACTTCAGATTTGGACACTATTAGGCCCTTTAGGTCTAAGGACTCAAGCTTTATCAAGCTTTAGCCAATCTTCATGCCTTAAACCCCTTGTTGAGCCTTGTTTTGGAAAAGTTAGCCCCTAAATGCCATGCACTAACGTAAAGCTTGCAGCTTTACATGGTATCTCAACCATGTAACGACCGAAAAATACAACCAATTTTAAATTTTTCAAAAACAACTCGGTTCCATTAAATCTTTACAAAAAGGTTTTCAATACAAAACATTTAGCGTATTCCCAGAATCACATTACTACAAAATCATGAGAAGCGGTACGATCACGCCTTCGCCTTGCCACGGTCTCCTGAAGAACCTGAAAAACATAAAATCACAATTGTAAGCCTGAAAGCTTAGTGAGATATCCCCAAAATACCAACCACTATACCATACACGCATAACATGCCACAACATATCTGATCACAGAACAACCATGCACTTCGGGTCTACTATGTCACTGGTCCGCCGCACCGGCCTACAGTCCACCTGGTCCACCCTCTGAGTCTAGCCATAAACCTCGATTCTACAGTGTGATTGGTCCACCCGCACCGGGCCTTCAATCCACCTGGTCCACTCTCCGAATCTAACCACATACATCGAGTCTGCAGTGTGATTGGTCCGCCCGCATCGGGCCTTCAATCCACCTGGTCCACTCTCTGAGTCTACAGTATGACTGGTCCGCCCGCACCGGGCCTTCAGTCGTCCTGGTCCACTCTACGAGCCTTGACACGTCTGGTCCGCCCTCTTGGGGCCTACAGCCTATCCGGACCGCTCGCTAGGCCTTCGGAACAACCGGTCCGCCCTGGGTATCTTGGCCTACAGCACAAAGCAGGACCCGCCTCAACCCAACTCCAGTCCAACAACCATGTGCACATATACATACAATCATATAGCAATTCACAGATAACAAGCAGATCAAACGGATCACATAACATATCATCATCCTAACCAGGATTCCGACCTAGAGGTCACTAGCATAGCATCTCCCTATCTCTCAGAATACTGAACTCAATCAGGTCTCTAACATATACCATCCTAGCTCTCAGGATGGAAACATATCACAGCAACAACATAACAACAACTACCCGGATCTCAATCCGATAAGGGCCGGCCTTGGTGCCTTAGACCCTGTTGATATAGTGAGAATAACTCACCTCGAAACTGCCGGCTGAAAGGATAAGATCCCGCTGCTCCAAGCTCCGACACGAACTCCCCCACTGAACACCAACACACTCAACTCAATAAATACCCTTAATTACCAAAATACCCCTGAAAGACAACTGGTCAACCTTTGGACAAGGTCAAAGTCAACCCCTGACTGACTCTACTCGCCGAGTCAACCCGATGACTCGCCGAGTCCCCATACTCAGAACTTCCCTCAATCCGCGACCTAACTCGTCGAGTCACCCCGAGACTCATCGAGTCTAACAACTCTGAGTCCATTCACCCACAACTCACCGAGTCATCCCTTGACTCGCCGATTCTCGACTCCACCAGGAAATATTGGGACTCTTCGACAAGACTCGCCGAGTCCAAGAACAGACTCGCCGAGTCTAAGGCTATCTTCAACCTACTCGCCGAGTTGTTCATACAACTCGCCGAGTTCCAAGCCATCTTCATCCAACTCGCCAAGTTATTCTTCTAACTCGTCGAGTCCCAGCTCATCTTCAAGCAACTCGTCGAGTCCACCGATGTGACTCGCCGAGTACCACCGGTCTGAATCCATACAGAAGCACTCCAGGCCATGCAATTAATCCAAAACATAGATCTAGCCTCCTACAACCCATCCATCATGTAAAGTGGCAAACTTTACGTGAATCCAAAGAGATCTAGGCCTTTAACACTATAGGGATAGGGTTTGGGACATGATAACTTCACTACACACTTGAACACAGGGACTTCCAGGCATTCCAACCCTTCTCCATTCCAAATCTGAGGTAGCAACCTCAGATCTAACCTCTAAACTCCAAAACACCAAAAGATATGCTCCCCACAAACCCCATAATGATGAATCCACAAGACTAACAGCCCAAGGATGAGATATTACCTCAAAAGAACGCCCCAACTGCATTGGAACTCGAATCCAAGCAAAGCCCCTTGCTCCAAGCTTCTTCTTCTTCAAGATCTCTTCAATAACCACCTCTCCAAGCTCCAATTCACTCAACAATGGGGTTTCTCCACGAAATTAGGGTTTCTGGGACTCAAGGGGTGATAAGGAGGCTAGGGAGGAAACATAATATTCATTATATAGGGCTCAACTTCCAGATTTTGGGTTTTCTCCATTCAGCGCCTACTCGCTGAGTCCAATACACTGACTCGCCGAGTCGGCCACTTAACACGCGACCAAGTCGCGACTCTACTCGCCGAGTCCACCCATGGACTCGCCGAGTCTATCTTTCCCATTCTACTCTTTTAGCCCTTCAACTTTACTCTTGCTATTCCGGGATGTTACAATTCTCCCCCACTTACATTAGGCTTCGTCCTCGAAGCCTGCAACAACTCAACTCCTAGAAATACTCCTGCCATGCACCACCCGGTATTAATCCAACCAGGTTTCTCAAAACACAACCATAGAACCAGAAACTCGTTTTCTCCTTCCTTACGGTGTCCTGACCACTGTCTCGAGCCGGGCACCGGCTGTACCCTCTGATAATCACACTCAATCAACCGAGAATTACCCATGATGCATCACTGCTCCAAATCTCAACAATCACTCGACCATATGGGCTAGAAAACCATGAACCATCGGATCCCCGATCCGAATCCCACTCTATCCATTCCATGATGACGGAAAGACCCACTCTTCAATCTTAGAGAAACTCCCACGAGTTCTCTTGCAATGACATATACATGCTGAACTAGCTCTAGCACCCTCTGGTTGGGAAAACCCGATACCCTGATGATATCCTCAAACATCCCCCAGGATGAAACACTAATACATACCCAATACCCTGATTAGAATCACACTGAGAGCCCAAGACTCTCTCCCTGCATCCCTTCCGAGCCTCTTGGCTCTACACCTGCGTAATTCCCTCCGCGACCTCAGCAGACATCCCAAACTGGATGTGCTTCTATTCCACTGCCGCAAACACGCTGCTCAATAACCATACTCGAATTACTCTAATCATAACTCTGCTCTGCCGCTTTCACTTCCGTGAACTTGCACTCCCTCTTGGAGTTACACACCTCTCTCTTTTCCTTTTACCAAGGAATCCACTTGGCCACACTGCCACCCCGACAAGTGCCACGGTGCTTGCCCAACGCTACATCACCCTTTTATAGCGTATCCGCTATCCATCCAACACACATACTTTGACTCTCATCGCATGAACTCTTAAGCCCATGCACTATCTCAACTAATCAAGATCACTACCCGGGGCCAGACCTTCTAACGCAATCACACTGCAACATACACCATCCATATCCTCAAACCGATCCAACAATACCTGCAGAGTCTTCAGCATGACTGGACCGCCTCACCAGGCCTTCAGCCAATCTGGACCACTCTCAAAACCTTCAGCCAATCTGGGCCGCTCTTAGTGCCTTCAGTTAGGCTGGACCGTTCTCCGAGCCTTCGGCCTGACTGGTACGCCTACCGGCCTTCAGTCTATCCGGACCGCTCAACTAGCATTCATCATTCCGAGCTATCTCTCCCGAAAATCCTCCCATGCATACTGTTCTAGCCCTTTAAGGGTTCTGAACTCTGTCTCAATCGCACATGCTCGATCTCGGCCTGCTCCCAGGCCCTCCACAATCGAATGCCCTGGGTCTGTATTCTGCCCCGCATGCCCGACACTTGCTCCTACTAGCCTACACTCTGGACTGACGGAACACTGCTGAATCCCAACAGCTAAGCACCCTCAAATACTCATCGATCTCCCGGAGGATTTTCCAATTCTCCCCCACTTGTAGCACTGATTAGCAACCACCGGTAGCCATCACCGACCTCCCAGAACAACTCTGCACAAAACCAACACTTACACACTAACTGATTTACACAGGCATAAACAACCTTGACAAGATCCCACATCAACACTGATAACCCGCTCGAAAGAAATTCAACCTGCATCTAACCACTCCTCAGAAAGCAGATGCTACCCGACCTTCAACCCAATGCCAGGTTTCCACTATTAACCCTCATGGATGATAACCAACGAAATTCCCAAAACAATAACCCATAACCAACCCAAAACTCTCAAAACGACGAATACCGCATCGAAAACCACACAAAGATACCAGCACATAAACAAAACACCACCATAATCACAAGATAACAAGATATCAAGAAAGAAACATACCCGCAGCTGCATCTGGCACTGCTCTGACCTCCTCTGCCGCAAGCTGATAAGCACGACCCTAAGCCCTTGGGGGCTCCGCTCCACCCTGACCTCCACCTGTAATCCTCAAAGTGGCCGGTACTGGAGACATCTGAGCCTGCTCCGAAGCGAACTCTGGTTAAAACATTTCCCTCTCAGTGAACATCCTGGTGATCTTAGTCACCGACTCCGAACCCTGCTTCAGCTCAAGGAACTCCTGAGCCAATCTCTCCCTCTCAACTTGCGGAACATAACGAGTACTGAACATCTCCCTGAACTGATCCCATGAAACCGCAGCCCTCTGCGCATCCGAATATGACCCCGTGGTCAATCTGTAACAACGCAAATTTTCAAACAAAATTTTCATTTAAAATAAAGTGAATTATTTCAACCAAATATAATTATTCCAAATTTCATATCAAAATACAATCATAAAATCCCCAAGATCTCAAAACATCAACAGTGTGTACGCGTCATGCCGGCGCCTTCCCACGGTCCTCACTAGTACCTGAAACACATACATGACAACTGTAAGCATAAATGCTTAGTGAGTCCCCCAGTATACTACTTACGCATATACGCCTTTCCAGGCCTTGAGATAATCGCCTTCCGGCCCATAACATATTGCCTTCCGGCCCATAACATAATGCCTTCCGGCCCATAACATATTGCCTTCCGGCCCATAACATATTGCCTTCCGGCCCATAAACATACACAACAATTAATACATTAATCTTAACACATATAGCACATATATCATATATCATATCCGACCTTTCAGTCACATAACATATTGCCTTCCGGCCCGTATAAACATACATAGCACGCATAGCAAATACCTTACCATTTATAGCATGTATAACACAAATCATATCCGACCTTCCGGTCACACAGTCAAACCCTTCCGGGTACAGTATAGTGAGAAGACTCACCTCGCGGGTAATGAAAGCTAGCGACTCCTGAAATCACTCGCACTCGATCCGCCGAGCTACAGACTCCCTATAATATCATATATCCCTTATTAATACTTTTATCTTTCAAGACAACTGATCCTAAAAAATTACATGTAGGTCAACTCTGGTCAACGGTCAACGGTCAACGGTCAACTTGACCGGACTCGGCGAGTGCAAAGGCGACTCGGCGAGTCTAGACGTCCTCCCCAACTTTCCCTGATGTTTTCTACTCGTCGAGTATCCCTCTTGGCTCGACGAGATCCTCGTGGAAGAATCGCGGGGCCATCCCGACTCCACTCGCCGAGTCTAAAGAACAGCTCGACGAGTTCCAGTCAATCTCCAAGCTACTCGCCGAGTCTGTTCATCGGACTCGGCGAGTCTATGCCATGCAGTCGATCAAACTGCTTCCTGAGATAAGTATTGTCCCGAAATACACAAGCATGGGACCTTCTGGACCTCTAAAGGTCCTAATACAGGGTTATAGTCGTTTGGGTAACAAGGTACTAATCCATCTAATCACCAAATGGGTTCCATAAACCCTAAATCCATGCACACATCAACATAACAGAAAAGATCCGAAATATTACCTGAATAACGCACTCTCTGTGTCCCCAAACCGCAGGACTCGAATCCCTTGCTGTTCCTTTAGCCAAAACTCTTCTCCTCCTTGCACAACAATTTCTTCAAGGCCCTAATATCCTTCAATCTTGCTCTAGATGCCCACA
Organism: Lactuca serriola; assembly: GCF_051521515.1. Classification (NCBI taxonomy): domain Eukaryota; kingdom Viridiplantae; phylum Streptophyta; class Magnoliopsida; order Asterales; family Asteraceae; genus Lactuca; species Lactuca serriola. The sequence goes on along the minus strand of NC_136412.1, from coordinate 274,908,109 downwards.
GCCGTTTAGGGTTCTTCTCAGTCGACTAAAGACGGACAATGACGACCTATAAGTGCATTATATACGTTCCAAAACCAAACGGCTAGGGTTTCCGCTGAACAGCGCAGACTCGCCGAGTCCATAATGGACTCGTCGAGTCCAGTCGCGAACCCGCGACCCAGTCTGTGGTCCTACTCGGCGAGTCTGGCTCCAACTCGCCGAGTCCCCTCCTAAAACACCCCAAAAACAATATTATATAAAAAAAATACCTGAAATTCCGGGCTGTTACAACTCTCCCCCACTAGGACTAGACTTCGCCCTCGAAGTCTCACTCTGCAAATAACTCCGGATGTTGCTCCCGCATCTCACGCTCCGGCTCCCAAGTCATCTCCGATCCTTTCCGGTGTTGCCACTGAACCAACACCAGAGGTACTTCCTTGTTCCTCAGAACCTTGATCTTCCGATCCCTGATAGCTACTGGTCTCTCGGCGTAATTCAGGCTCGCATCCACCTGAATATCCTCTAGTGGAACCACTGCCGATTCATCGGCTATACACTTCCTCAACTGCGATACGTGAAAGGTATTGTGGATCTGTCCCAACTCTGCTGGCAACTCCAACCGATAAGCTACCCGGCCTACCCTTGCAATCACACGAAATGGACCTATGAACCGGGGCCCCAACTTGCCCCTCTTCCTGAACCGGATCACTCCTTTCTAAGGAGAAACCTTCAAGAGAACGAAGTCGCCAACCTGAAATTCAAGCTCGGACCGGCGTTTGTCCGCATAACTCTTCTGTCGGCTCTGGGCGGTCAATAACCTCTGTCTAACCTGCTGAATCTGCTCTGTCGTCTGGAGTACGATCTCTGTACTGCCCATCACTCTCTGTCCCACCTCTCCCCAGCAAATGGGGGTCCGACACCTCCTACCATACAACAACTCAAAAGGTGGCATACCAATGCTCGAATGATGGCTGTTGTTGTAGGAAAACTCTGCCAAAGGTAAATGCGCATCCCAGCTACCCCCGAAGTCTAACACACACGCTCGAAGCATGTCCTCCAGTGTCTGAATCGTCCGCTCGCTCTGACCGTCTGTCTGGGGATGGTATGCGGTACTAAAATGCAGTTTAGTACCCAGCTCCTCATGGAATTTCTTCCAGAACCTGGAAGTGAAGCGTACATCGCGGTCCGAAACAATCGAGATCGGCACTCCATGCCGAGATACCACCTCTCTCACATATAACTCCGCCAACTTCTCCGCTGATGAACTCTCGCTGATGGCAAGGAAGTGTGCACTCTTCGTCAATCTATCCACAATCACCCAAATTGCATCGACTCCCCTGGCAGTTCTCGGCAATTTGGTGATGAAATCCATAGTAATCTGTTCCCACTTCCACTCAGGAATCTCCAAAGGCTGCAACTTACCATGCGGTCTCTGGTGCTCGGCCTTAACCCTACGGCAGGTCAAACACCTCTCAACGAACCAGGCGACGTCTCTCTTCATACAAGGCCACCAGTATTCCTTCCTCAAGTCCAAATACATCTTTGTAGCACCGGGATGGATCGAGAATTTCGATCTGTGAGCCTCCTCCATCAAAGTAACACGCGTACCGCCCACGAATGGTACCCAAATCCTACCCTGAAACGTCAGAAGTCCTCGTCCATCCTTAACGAACTCTGAAATTAACCCAACGACCCGCTCTTTCTTCTGCATCTCGGATCTCACAGCCTCGGCTTGTGCCCCACGAATAGCATCCAATACCGGAGTCATCACCGTCAGTCTCAGACATACATCTCGCAATGAAGTGCTCTCCGCCCTGCGGCTCAATGCATCGGCTACCACATTAGCCTTGCCCGGGTGGTATAGGATTTCGCAGTCATAATCCTTGACCACATCCAACCATCTCCTCTGACGCATATTTAGGTTGGGTTGATCCATCAAATACTTCAAACTCTTATGGTCCGTGTATATCGTACATCGAACCCCATACAGGTAGTGACGCCAAATCTTGAGAGCGAACACTACTGCCCCCAACTCTAAGTCATGCGTGGGATATCTCGCCTCGTGAGGCTTTAGCTGCCTCGATGCATAAGCTATCACATGACCTCTCTGCATCAACACTGCACCCAGTCCTGAAATCGATGCGTCGCAATATACGACAAAATCTTCCATCCCTTCCGGGAGAGCTAATACCGGGGCTTCGCATAATCTCTGGCGAAGTGTCTCGAAAGAAGTCTGTTGCTCGGGTCCCCATGAGAATGCAACACCCTTCCGGGTAAATCTGGTGAGCGGTACTGCGATCTTGGAGAAGTCCCTAATAAACCTCCGATAGTACCCCGCCAACCCAAGGAAACTCCTGATCTCGGAAGGTGACTTCGGTACCTCCCAACTCATTACTGCCTCGACCTTGGCCGGATCGACCAATATCCCTGCCTGATTAACAACATGTCCAAGAAATTGGACCTCCCGCAACCAGAAGTCACATTTGGAGAATTTTGCATATAGCTTCTCCGACCTCAGTACCCCAAGGACCTCCCTCAAATATCCCTCATGCTGCTCTCTAGATCGCGAATACACCAGGATGTCGTCGATAAATACAATCACAGACCGATCCAGCATCGGCCTGCATACCCTGTTCATGAGGTCCATGAACACTGTCGGGGCATTGGTGAGCCCGAAAGGCATCACCACGAACTCGTAATGCCCATACCGCGTCCTAAATGCTGTCTTCTGGACGTCCTCATCCCGTACTCTTACCTGATGGTACCCTGATCTCAGATGGATCTTGGAAAACCAAGATGCCCCTTGCAACTGATCGAATAAATCATCGATCCTCGGTAATGGATAGCGGTTCTTGACCGTCACCTTGTTCAACTCCCGATAGTCAATGCACATCCGGTGTGAACCATCCTTCTTCTTGACGAACAGAATCGATGCTCCCCACGGCGAGCTGCTCGGCCGAATAAATCCCTTCCCCAGCAACTCCTGGAGTTGCGAGGACAACTCTGGCATCTCTGGAGGTGCGAGACGATAAGGCACCTTCGCAATAGGCGCAGCCCCCGGAATCAGATCGATACCAAACTCTACTTGCCTCGCAGGAGGTACTCCCGGCAAGTCCTCGGGAAAAACATCTGGAAACTCGCGCACCACTGGAACCTCCTCCACTGACCTCGATCTCTCGGAAGCCTCCCGCGTATCCATCACATACGCCACAAAACCCTTACATCCCTGCTGTAGACATTGCCTCGCCCTAGCGGCCGAACAAAAAGCTGATCCTGAACGGGTACCCTCGCCGTACACCGTAAGAACTCCCCCACTAGGGTCTCGTATAGTCACCAGCTGGCACTCACAGTCGATGACAGCGCTAAATCGGCTCAACCAGTCCATGCCCACGATGACACAGACATCACCCATCGCAATAGGAACTAGGTCAATCGGAAACTCAACCCCGAAAATTTCTAGTACGCATCCCCGAAGAACCTCCGTGGCACAAACCACCCTCTCGGCCGCTATAGAAACGCTCAGAGGCCGACCTAACGGCTCACGACTAATACTGATATGCTGACTAAAAGCTAAAGATACAAAGGACCTACTCGCACCCGAATCAAATAACACTAGAGCAGGCATAGAGTTCACAAGAAAAGTACCTACACATATATTAACATAAGCATAACATCTCGACTTTAAATAAATACGTGAATTACAGCATACCTGCCACAACATCGGGCGCAGCGCGGACCTCTTCCGCAGTCAGCTGAAAGGCTCTCCCGCGAGCCCTCGGGGCCTCGACCTTCGCCGGTCGAGTTTCAGTAGTTCTGGTAGTAGGTGTAGATCCCTGACGAAGCTGCGGGCACTCGGCCTTCCGATGGCCTGTCTGGTTGCAATGAAAACAAACCATAAACCCCTTAGGACAATCCCTGGCAATGTGTCCTTCCTTGCCACACTTGTAGCAACCACCAGCTCGGCACGCCCCCTCATGACTTTTGCCGCACTTCCCGCAAGTGCGGCCCTTCTGACCTCCCATCCTCGAATCAGCGGACTTGATCCGCTTGGCTGCCGGCTGAGACTGAGCCGGCCGCCGGTCCACCTGCCGAGACTCGGCCTCCTCCCTGGCCTGGGTCTCCAACTCGATCTCGCGCTTCCTGGCATTCGCCTGAAGCTCAGTGAAAGTACGATAGGTGGAGTTTGACACAAACTCCCGGATATCCCTCCTCAAAACGCCTAAATACCGGCTCATCCGTGACTGCTCTGTAGACACCAGCTCGGGGCAGAACATCGCCCTCTCGTGAAACTTCCGTGTGACCACCGCAACGGAATCAGTACCCTGCTTAAGATTCAAGAACTCCTGAATCAATCGTTCCCTCTCCACTGGGGGAACGTACTCGTCCCTGAACATGTCAGTAAACCTCTCCCATGTCACCGCTGTAATCTCCGCCAAAGTGAAGTTCGTCGTCACGAACTTCCACCAATCCTTCGCTCCCAGACGGAGCTGGTTCAAAGCGAACCGTACCCTCAGGTGCTCCGGGCATGAGCAAGTGTAGAAGCACCCTTCAATGTCGGCGATCCACCTCATCGCAGCAATCGGATCCTGCGTCCCATCGAACTCAGGGGGTTTCGTGTTGCTGAATTCCCGGAATAGCAACGAATCGCCCCCTTGCGGCCTGGCAGCGGCCATGGCTGCGGTAGCGGCAGCGGCTGCAGTCTCAGTCAGTGCGGCGTACCGCTCTTCGAACGTCTCCATCAGAGTGGTCTTAATAGACCCAAACATCTCCGGGATCTCAGCCCGGATCGCTGCAGCTACCTCCTCCTGTATCATCTGACGAATATCCTCGTCGCTCACACCGCTCGAACTCGCCCCGTGGCGTGTGGTAACCATGATGTCTCTGAAATACAACATAAAATTATCAGAGACTCCATCAAGTACAATTGCACTTGATACGCAACCCTACTCAGTCTCCGATATCCAGGGATTCTTACTTGGGTCTCCCACCGACCCGGTGTCTTCGGTAGTACGGGCCCAATACTACCGACCACACCGTATCAGTATTCGTCCCAAGTCTTCCTCCCCAAACCCCGAATAGCGAGTACTCTACTTTGATATGCACTATCTACCTGTACGCTACCAAATATCTCATATCGGCAAACTCCCTAGACTAAGGCATCACAAATCAGGCCACTCTAGTCCTATCATGAATACCTAGTCTTCTAGCATGCATAACAATTCATAATTCATTGCATAACATAACATTGTAAGGTATTCTGGGGATCTTTACCGTTCGGGCGCTGGCTGATCGTACACACTGCTTCTTTCTTGTTTACCACTTTACCATTTATAAAAGTTTATGCCTTTATTATTTATTTTTTATTTTTTTATTTATTTATTTTTTTTAAACGATTTTCCTCAAATCCTCGGTTTGAGTTCAGTTACACCCGAAGGTACACCCGAATCCCTCAAACCAAGGCTCTGATACCAATTGTAACAACGCAAATTTTCAAACAAAATTTTCATTTAAAATAAAGTGAATTATTTCAACCAAATATAATTATTCCAAATTTCATATCAAAATACAATCATAAAATCCCCAAGATCTCAAAACATCAACAGTGTGTACGCGTCATGCCGGTGCCTTCCCACGGTCCTCGCTAGTACCTGAAACACATACATGACAACTGTAAGCATAAATGCTTAGTGAGTCCCCCAGTATACTACTTACGCATATACGCCTTTCCAGGCCTTGAGATAATCGCCTTCCGGCCCATAACATATTGCCTTCCGGCCCATAACATAATGCCTTCCGGCCCATAACATATTGCCTTCCGGCCCATAACATATTGCCTTCCGGCCCATAACATATTGCCTTCCGGCCCATAAACATACACAGCAATTAATACATTAATCTTAACACATATAGCACATATATCATATATCATATCCGACCTTTCAGTCACATAACATATTGCCTTCCGGCCCGTATAAACATACATAGCACGCATAGCAAATACCTTACCATTTATAGCACGTATAACACAAATCATATCCGACCTTCCGGTCACACAGTCAAACCCTTCCGGGTACAGTATAGTGAGAAGACTCACCTTGCGGGTAATGAAAGCTAGCGACTCCTGAAATCACTCGCACTCGATCCGCCGAGCTACAGACTCCCTATAATATCATATATCCCTTATTAATACTTTTATCTTTCAAGACAACTGATCCTAAAAAATTACATGTAGGTCAACGGTCAACGGTCAACGGTCAACTTGACCGGACTCGGCGAGTGCAAAGGCGACTCGGCGAGTCTAGACGTCCTCCCCAACTTTCCCTGATGTTCCCTTTCTACTCGTCGAGTATCCCTCTTGGCTCGACGAGATCCTCGTGGAAGAATCGCGGGGCCACCCCGACTCCACTCGCCGAGTCTAAAGAACAGCTCGACGAGTTCCAGTCAATCTCCAAGCTACTCGCCGAGTCTGTTCATCGGACTCGGCGAGTCCATGCCATGCAGTCGATCAAACTGCTTCCTGAGATAAGTATTGTCCCGAAATACACAAGCATGGGACCTTCTGGACCTCTAAAGGTCCTAATACAGGGTTATAGTCGTTTGGGTAACAAGGTACTAATCCATCTAATCACCAAATGGGTTCCATAAACCCTAAATCCATGCACACATCAACATAACAGAAAAGATCCGAAATATTACCTGAATAACGCACTCTCTGTGTCCCCAAACCGCAGGACTCGAATCCCTTGCTGTTCCTTTAGCCAAAACTCTTCTCCTCCTTGCACAACAATTTCTTCAAGGCCCTAATATCCTTCAATCTTGCTCTAGATGCCCACAGCCGTTTAGGGTTCTTCTCAGTCGACTAAAGACGGACAATGACGACCTATAAGTGCATTATATACGTTCCAAAACCAAACGGCTAGGGTTTCCGCTGAACAGCGCAGACTCGCCGAGTCCATAATGGACTCGTCGAGTCCAGTCGCGAACCCGCGACCCAGTCTGTGGTCCTACTCGGCGAGTCTGGCTCCAACTCGCCGAGTCCCCTCCTAAAACACCCCAAAAACAATATTATATAAAAAAAATACCTGAAATTCCGGGCTGTTACACAATCTCCACCAATCCTTTGCCCCGAGCATCAACAGGTTCAGAGCACACCTCACCCTCTAATCATCAGAGCATGAACACGTGAAGAAACACCCTCCACGTCCGATAACCACCTCATACCAACAATCGGGTCCTGAACTCCATCAAAGGTGGGAGGCTTCGTATTGTCGAAGTCCCGATACTGAAAGCCCCGACCAGCTCCTCCCCCTGCCGCTGCTACAGCTGTTGTAGCCGCCGCGGCAGCCGTCTCTGCGAGAGCTGCATAGCGCTAATCAAAATACTCAACCATGGCGGTCTTGATCGACCCAAATAGCTCCGGCAACTCAGCCCGGAACAACTCAGCAATCTCATCACGCAGGATCTCACGAATCCTCGCATCCAACTCACACGTGCTCATCTGACCGATAAGCTCAGGCGGTACTGACCCGCCTGGAACTCCCTCTCCTGCTCCCTCTCCTGATCTGGATCCACTCTCGTCATGCCTTGGAATCTCCATACTGAAAAACACCACACAAAATCTAAGACTCTTCCCATTATCCTGGGATCCAACTCTCTCAACCCAACCCTAGAGATCATGGTTTCCCTGATACGCGTATGGGTCCTGTGCTTTTAGTAGTACGGGCCGATACTACCTTCCACACCTACCCATATTTGTATGAAGTACTACCACGACACCCTAGTGAAAACATGCATAACAACTCTCAACCCTCATCACTAGAGGAACACTGAAAATCTCCCACAAGGAAACCCTAGGCTACAGGCATCACAAATCAGGCAACATTATCATGAAATCCTGAAGATCCCTAGCCTAACACTAGCATGGTATTTTGGGGTTACTTACTGGCTCCGGCTGATCGTACCTCCGCGTCCTCCCTTACTCATTTTGAAAACCCCTTTTAAATACTCTTTTGAAAACTCTCCTCGATTTGAGACTGGAGTCACACGAATGTTCCTCCAATTCACTCAAACCAAGGCTCTGATACCAACTTGTAACGACCGAAAAATACAACCAATTTTAAATTTTTCAAAAACAACTCAGTTCCATTAAATCTTTACAAAAAGGTTTTCAATACAAAACATTTAGCGTATTCCCATAATCACATTACTACAAAATCATGAGGAGCGGTACGATCACGCCTTCGCCTTGCCACGGTCTCCTGAAGAACCTGAAAAACATAAAATCACAACTGTAAGCCCGAAAGCTTAGTGAGATATCCCCAAAATACCAACCACTATACCATACACGCATAACATGCCACAACATATCTGATCACAGAACAGCCATGCACTTCGGGTCTACTGTGTGACTGGTCCGCCGCACCGGCCTACAGTCCACCTGGTCCACCCTCTGAGTCTAGCCATAAACCTCGAGTCTACAGTGTGATTGGTCCGCCCGCACTGGGCCTTCAATCCACCTGGTCCACTCTCCGAATCTAACCACATACATCGAGTCTGCAGTGTGATTGGTCCGCCCGCACCGGGCCTTCAATCCACCTGGTCCACTCTCTGAGTCTACAGTATGACTGGTCCGCCCGCACCGGGCCATCAGTCGGCCTGGTCCACTCTCCGAGCCTCGGCACGTCTGGTCCGCCCTCTTGGGGCCTACAGCCTATCCGGACCGCTCGCTGGGCCTTCGGAACAACCGGTCCGCCCTGGGTATCTTGGCCTATAGCACAAAGCAGGACCCGCCTCAAACCAACTCCAGTCCAACAACCATGTGCACATATACATACAATCATATAGCAATTCACAGATAACAAGCAGATCAAACGGATCACATAACATATCATCATCCTAACCAGGATTCCGACCTAACAGGTCACTAGCATAGCATCTCCCTATCTCTCAGAATACCGAACTCAATCAGGTCTCTAACATATACCATCCTAGCTCTCAGGATACAAACATATCACAACAACAACATAATAACAACTACTCGGAACTCAATCCGATAAGGGCCGGCCTTGGTGCCTTAGACCCTATTGATATAGTGAGAATAACTCACCTCGAAACTGTTGGCTGAAAGGATAAGATCCCGCTGCTCCAAGCTCCGACACGAACTCCTCCACTGAACACCAACACACTCAACTCAATAAATACCCTTAATTACCAAAATACCCCTGAAAGACAATTGGTCAACCTTTGGACAAGGTCAAAGTCAACCCCTGACTGACTCTACTCGCCGAGTCAACCCGATGACTCGCCGAGTCCCCATACTCAGAACTTCCCTCAATCCGCGACCTAACTCGCCGAGTCACCCCGAGACTCGTTGAGTCCAACAACTCTGAGTCCACTCACCCACAACTCACCGAGTCATCCCTTGACTCACCGATTCTCGACTACACCTGGAAATATTGGGACTCTTCGACAAGATGCGCCGAGTCCAAGAACAGACTCGCCGAGTCTAAGGCTATCTTCAACCTACTCGCCGAGTTGTTCATACAAATCGCCGAGTTCCAAGCCATCTTCATCCAACTCGCCGAGTTGTTCTTCCAACTCGTTGAGTCCCAGCTCATCTTCAAGCAACTCGTCGAGTCCACCCATGTGACTCGCCGAGTACCACCGGTCTGAATCCATACAGAAGCACTCCAGGCCATGCAGTTAATCCAAAACATAGATCTAGCCTCCTACAACCCATCCATCACGTAAAGTGGCAAACTTTACATGAATCCAAAGAGATCTAGGCCTTTAACACTATACGGCTAGGGTTTGGGACATGATAACTTCACTACACACTTGAACACAGGGACTTCCAGGCATTCCAACCCTTCTCCATTCCAGATCTGAGGTAGCAACCTCAGATCTAACCTCTAAACTCCAAAACACCAAAAGATATGCTCCCCACAAACCCCATAATGATGAATCCATAAGACTAACAGCCCAAGGACGAGATATTACCTTAAAAGAACGCCCCAACTGCAATGGAACTCAAATCCAAGCAAAGCCCCTTGCTCCAAGCTTCTTCTTCTTCAAGATCTCTTCAATAACCACCTCTCCAAGCTCCAATTCACTCAACAATGGGGTTTCTCTACTAAATTAGGGTTTCTAGGACTCAAGGGGTGATAAGGAGGCTGGGGAGGAAACATAATATTCATTATATAAGGCTCAACTTCCGGATTTAGGGTTTTCTCCATTCAGCGCCTACTCGCCGAGTCCAATACACTGACTCGCCGAGTCGGCCACTTAACACGCGACCAAGTCGCGACTCTACTCGCCGAGTCCACCCATGGACTCGCCGAGTCTATCTTTCCCATTCTACTCTTTTAGCCCTTCAACTTTACTCTTGCTATTCCGGGATGTTACAAACCATATAAGGCTAGATCTAGAGTTTGGGGCCTTAGTCTCACTTAAAAGCGTCTGAATGAGAGAAAGGACTGAAGGAACTCGACGAGTTGGTTAGCCAACTCGACGATTTGGTTATCCAAATCGATGAGTTGGTTAGGGTTTTCACCTATATTCTGAACATTGTGCAAACTCGACGAGTTGACACGAATTTTCTCGATTTTCTGAGAACAGAAGGAACTCGATGAGTCACATAGATGCACTCAACGAGTTGAATCAAAATGGAATGTTGACTTGAGTGTTGAATTTTGTTGAATTTTTAGGGTTTGGTCAAATTGTGGACTTTGGAGACCATGGAGGGGTAAAATGGTCTTTCACCCTTTCTGAGATTTAGCAGAGGAGTTAGCTTAACATCTTTGGAGTTGTTAATGAAAATTGTTAATTAGAGACAATTGTGATATATGTAGGCAGATTCTTGGCCGACAATTTGAGTACGAGACATACTTGCTTTACTTACGAGGTGAGTCTTCTCACTATATTTACCTAAGTGGTATTTACTGTGCAACCGAAGGGTCTTATCTGTGTTACTGACTGGAGGGTCTTATGTGCTTATACTGAGATATGTGATATTATACATTTTGTCTTTGTGATTTATGATGTATATTATTTTGTGCTTTTACTAAGATAGGACCATAGGGTCCAAACCAAGTCGTGAGACCGAAGGTTCTTCACTGAGATACAAGACTGGAGGGTCCAACCCGAGCCGTGAGACCGGAAGGTCTTCACTGAGACACATGACCAGAGGGTCCTTATTGAGATATAGCCATGAGAGGCTAATTATTTTATGTGTGGTATTTTGGGGAACTCACTAAGCTTTGTGCTTACAGTTTTGTGTGAAATGTGTTTCAGGTACATCTCAGGATCGTGGGAAGGCGCCGACATGATTGCACACACCAGCTTGTTGATTTATTTTTGAGGATTCTGGGATATGTGACAAACATTTTTATGTTCGTGTTTTGAAACATTTATAAATTGAGTATGAGAGATGTTAAACTATGTTTTGTGTGATATTAAAAATAAAAAGTTTATTTGAAAATTTAGAGTGTTACATACACAGCTTGTATCGTTGTGTCGCTGTTTAATTAGGAGAAGACAACCATTTTTCTGAAATTGCCACAAATGGTCTTTGCGGTTCCGTCTGAATACAACTCCAACCCTAATCCGAAATTCTCCATACAAATCGATTTTCTAGAAATTACAGTTTAATGCCTGGACTTATAATTCTAATTATTATTATTATTATTATTATTATTATTATTATTATAATATATATATATATATATATATATATATATATATATTAAATTTCTCCTACCTTAGCTACAGTGAATTTTATGGGTTTTTGGCAAAAATCGTCCTTGGTTTATTCCAAATTGACAATTCGGTCTATTTACTTTCCATACTGTTATATTTTTGGATTTGACTATATTTTCCGTTCCTTGAAACTATTACCCTTCCAATTGTGTGCATGTCAGTCGTCTTCCATGTTAGTCCCTGGTCTCTTCCCAACTCAATGCGTGCCCACGTGTTCGTTTCCTTTGCTATGGATTTTCCCATTTTGGACACACTGTGCTCCTCCCATCGACTCACCGCCCGATCTTCCAATCAAACGTTGCCTATTTATCTACCAATACTCCACCTCATCCCTTCTTACTCTGATTTTCATCTGATCGTTTTTCTATCTACTCCGTTTTCCCAATGCTTTCCCTTCGGATTGCTCCAATATAGGGTGATCGGAAATTAGTCATGCCGGCTTCCAATAGAAAAACAAACGAAACCGGTGTGGAGCACCGATTTGGAAAGCTGAAGCCATACGTATACCCCTTCAGTATCTCAATTCCCCACCACCATTATTCCATTTCCACTTTCGGTTCCCAGAAACTATTACCCTTCTATTTGTTTTGATCCCGGTTCAAACCTGTGATGTTGACATAGACGAAACCAATGTGGAGCACTGACTTAGTAAGCTGAAGCCACACGTATACCCCTTCAGTATCTTAATCCCCCACCGCCATTATTCCATTTCCACTTGTTGTTCCCACCACTTTTTTTCTCTTTCTATTTGTTCCGATCCCGGTACAAACCTGTGATGTTGACACATGTGAAGAAGAACCAGGTACCCGCCCCACTTCCGTCCTAATTGTTGGGTGCGACTACTCTACTCGATAAACTTGTTTCCCTTCCAATTATTGCTCTATTTTTCAATCCATCGATCGATTAAATTGTTGAATCGAAGTTCTTCCTCATTTGTTTGTGTGTTTAACTATGTGTGTGTAATCTCCATCAGAAGTACAAGCATTACCTACCCACGTTTTCAATTCCAATTAGCTTCAGCTGTAATGATTAAGTTATCATCGCCGTTTTTTCCACCTTTCTCTGCCTTTCCATGAGGATATGTTTGTAAACATTGGTAGTTCTCATTTGAATCTCACAAATTTTAGGATTGGAGTTTGTTCATGGAGGGATACCAGGTATTGGAACAATTTGGAATGGTATGGTAACTTTGATTACATGTTCAAACATTTTCCCACCATGTGTTTGATAAAAGTTTCGTATTCAGGGGGTTAAGGTATGTAACATTTTGTGACATTCTCATTTTCACGACAAGAAAAAAGACCGATTTGTTTATGCTTTGTTTTAAAATCAGAGTAATCGTTTAAAGAAAACTGTTGCAGAATTTGTTCCCAAAACAAAATGTGATAAGAATTTATCAAAGCATTTCTTTAAAGAAATGTATTTTTATTAAATAACAAAATCTCTGGATGTCATGTTCCGATATAGGCCAAAAGCATAAACAATATAAAATAGACCTTACAACAGTTATTTATAACTACTCATCCATAATCCAAGATCTCTCGTCAAGTCCACCAACTTATACTCTTGTGTCGTTACCTGTAATGCAAAGAAAACTGAGTGGGTCAGGCTTGGGATCCTAGTGAGCATATAGGGTTTTCAACCCATAATAAGATATTATATTATATTTAATCATCAGACAATCAACCCAAATTACCCATCCCCATTATCTCCTTCTGTTTCTTAAAGTTGTACCCTAAGAGTCGGTTATCTTTCATTCATTCATTCCTAAGGATTGACATAAGGGATTGGCACAAGGTCCATTTGCTACCACGGTTTATACAACAGGCACTACGTCACATAGTCGCCAGGGTTTATACAATAGGCTCTACGTCTCATAGTCACCAGGGTTTACACAATAGGCACTACGTCTCATAGTCACCAGGGTTTATACAATAGGCACTACGTCTCATAGTCACCAGAGTTTACACAATAGGCACTACATCTCATAGTCACCAGGGTTTATACAATAGGCACTACGTCTCATAGTCACCAGGGTTTACACAATAGGCACTACGTCTCATAGTCACCAGGGTTTACACAATAGGCACTACATCTCATAGTCACCAAATATTTCATCTACCCATGTTTTACCCAACATATTTGTAGATATAAAATACATATACGGTTTAAATCATTAAAAACCTGTATAAAACATCCATTCCACACCCATCTCAAATAAACAAACAATACATAACACATAGCACGTATTTAATAGCAAATACTTCATATTTATGTGTTAGGAGAAGGTAACTACACACTCACTCATAACATAGATATAATACATCCAACCAATACTTGTACTAAAATCGTGCTTATGAAAGGGAATATACATTCACCTGTTAAGACGATTGTCGGACAGCACTACGGCTCTTCAAGTAGTATTCTTCGGTGAAACCAGAATGTTTTCTAAGAAACTGGACTTCTCGCGGGTAGAGTTTCAGCTCGAAAACTCTTTCTCTCGAGATCTTTGGGGCTTCGGGTGTCAGGATGATACCGGGGCTTCGGGGGGTACTTTAAGAGGGCTAGATATGGTATTGGGAGTGAGAGAGTGAAGGAATTAGCAACTATGGCCGACTGCCCTTCAATTTCTATTTATAGGTGTAACATTCCAAGCTCAGAAGCAAGAGTTCAGGGGTGTAAAGTGTAAATGGAAATTTAGACTCGACGAGTTGGAGCTTTAACTCGTCGAGTCGGAACGTATGTTAGGCACGTGATACGTGACCTGACTCGCCAAGTCGGCGGATGGACTCGAGGAGTCAGTGCTGGGAAGAGAAAACCCTAAATCTTAGGGTTTGCACCCTATTTAAAGGACCTTATGTCCTCCCCTCAGGCTCTTTGTTACCCTTGAGAGTCAGTAAACCCTAAAATCGTGAGAGCTTCCATTGTTAAAGAGATTTGTGCTTTGGAGGAGGAATATAAAGAATGAAGCTTGTAGATCAAGAGGCTAGCGTCAAAGAATCCTTGTAGATCCAGAATCTACTTCATTTTAGGCACGTTTCTGAGGTAACAAGATGTTACCTTGAGATTTTCCCTTTTAGATCTATTCATGGTTAAGATTTTGGGGCTTTTTAGCTTGATTGGGATCCATTTCGGGTGTAGGGACTAGATTTGAGGTTGCAACTTCAGATCTAGGCTGGTTTTGGTCCATGGAAGCATAAAGCATCAACCTTTGTGCATGTATAAGAGCATTCTTGTCTTGAAGCTTCTTTCTAGCTTGTGTTGAGCCTATATTGCCTTGCATACACATAAAGTTGGAAGCTTTACGTGTGAAACTAGCCCTAGGAGTCCATATCTATGAGTTGGAAGCAGTGAGATGGTCTAAAATCGTCTGAATAGGGATGACTTAAGTAGACTCGGCGAGTTTGTTCTTGGACTCGATGAGTTGGGTCGCAAACCCTAACCCAACTAGTTATGACGCAAATCAGTGAGTTGAGTGGTGACTCAGTCAGTCGTACAGGCTAGAACTCGGATTGAAGGACTCGGAGAGTCATGGGGTGACTCGGCGAGTCCAATCACGAATTGTGGGGTTCTGAGTTCATGAACTCGGCGAGTCACTAGGATGACTCGGCGAGTAGGGTCAACCAGGAAGGTTGACTTTGACCAGGACTGTTACTTTGACCAAGAGTTGACTAGTTTGACTTCAAAGGGTATTTTGGTAATTTGGGCTCTTATGGTTATGGTTTCAATGAAGTTTTAGGCGGTGGTGTTCGTGGCAGTGATCGGGAGTTTTGATCTCATCTCTTCAGTTTGGCATTTGCAAGGTGAGTTATCCTCACTATACTCAAGGGTCTAAGGCACTAAGGTCGGCCCTTTGATTTGTATTTGAGATAGTTACATTTCTGACATGATAGATCAGTATCCTGGTAGATTTGATGTGGTTATGCTTAGTGACCTATAGTTACGTCTAACTGTCTGTATGATGGTAGGAGATTACCTGTTATATGTGCACTTGGTTGATAGGTAATGGAGGGTATTCCACCCTGAGGATGATAGGGCCCTAGTATGTTGTCTCTATAGATTGTTATATGGTTATCCGATAGGTGCACATGTTTGTTAGTATGTGGACATTCCAACCCGATGGTTGTGGGCCAAGAGTATTGCATCTCGGTAGGATGATTGGATTCATAGTAGGTGGACATTTCAACCCGATGGTTGTGGGCCAGGAGTATTCCATCCCGGTAGGATGATTGGACTCATAGTAGGTGGGCATTCCAACCCGATGCTTGTGGGCCAGGAGTATTCCATCCCGGTAGGATGATTGGACTCATAGTTGGTGGGCATTCCAACCCGATGGTTGAGGGCCTGGGGTATTCCATCCTGGTGGATGATTGGACCCATAGTAGTTATTGTATGTGTAAGAGTGTGGGCATTCCAACCCGATGGCTGTGGGCGAGAGTATTCCATCCCGAAGATGATTGGACTCGTAGTATACTAGCATTCCAACCCGATGGTTGAGGGCCAGGGGTATTCCAACCTGATGGTTGACTGGACCCATAGTATGTTGTTCATTGTTGTATGTGTATGGGTGTTTTGGGGGTAACTCACTAGGCTTTCGGGCTTACAATTTTCAGTTATTGTTTCAGGTGTATCAGGAGATCGTGACAAGGGAAAGGCGTGATCGTACCGCTCCTCATTTTTATGATGTTGTTTTTGGGATACTCTGATAATATAATATTTGGAAACCTTTTTTAATAACAAATGGAACATGGATTGTTTTTGAAAAGTTTAAATTGGTTGGAAATTTATGGACGTTACAAGTTGGTATCAGAGCTTTGTTTTAAGTGAATTGGAGGAACATTTGTGTGAATCCAGTCTCAAATCAAGGGAAGTTTTCAAAATAATTTTAAAAAAAGGGTTTTCAAAATAAGTAAAAGAGGATGCAGGGTGTACGATCAGCCGGAGCCAGAAAGTAGACCCCAAAATACCATACAATTATTTGATTTTGTGATATGATAGAACAACATGCTAGTACTAGGTTAGGGATCTTCAGGAATTGCATGATAGAATTGCCTGATTACATGATGCCTGCTAGCCTAGGGTTCTCTTTATATGGAATTGACATCATTACTGTAGTTATTTAGTGTATACATCACGGTTATACATAACTAAGATCTTATAGCCTGAGAATGTTTGATTTGGCCTTATGTTTTGTTCTTGTCTGATCGGGAACTTAAGGTAGGATTGGATATTCGAAATTCTATAGGGTCCAACATTATGTATGACTAGCATACACTAGTGCTACAGGGTTGGTGGAAGTTTCATGGATGGGTAGGTTGTGTGGGACCGGTAAGTGAGTTATGAGATATTTAGTACTCCTCTAGGAGTGAGGATTGAGCGCTCGCTTTGTCTATGTATGTTGTCAGGGTGTTGCGATGATACTTGAGACAAATATGGGTAGGTGTGGAAGGTAGTATGGCCCGTACTACTGAAAGCACATGACCCATACACGTATCAAGGAAGTCACAACCCCTATGGTTTTGTTGGGAGTAGGTTCCCTATCGTTATATGGGCTATCAAAGACCTTTCTGGTGTATTACCAAAATGGTGGTTACGAGATGTATTGAGATCGGATCTAGGTCAGGATCGAGAGATGGAAGCCGGGATAGGCCAGTGTTGTCAGAGGATCATGTCAGTAAGATCATCCGGGGGGGAGGTGATCGAGATTGTTCGGGGACAGTTGCCATCTTGGAGGTTTTAATGGGTTCATGCAAGAGTTAAGGCCTTTTGTTCATGGAAGTAGATTGTTGTACTTTGAGTATTGGGTTCTAATGTGTCATATAAGTCACCAAGTTAGTGACTTTATGGGTGTTGGATTTGGATTTGGAGCTCAAGTTATGAGTAGACCCGAGTTATGTTCATGGAGGTATTCCAATCTAGCGTATTCCATCATGAGGATGACTGGACCCTATGATTGATTGGACCTGACATGTTTGGTATTCCAACCTGAGGGTTGATTGGGCCAAACGTGTGTGTGATATGAGGGTATTCCATCCTAGGGATGACTGGACCCGTCGTAGACATGCCTGGTATTCCAGCCGAGGCTGATTGGGCCAGGTATGAGTGTTAGTGAGATGATTGTTACATGTTTGATTATGTTCAGCTAGGGTTATGGCGGCTAGAAGTGGAAGGGTTAATTGATGGATTGGGCTGTCATTTCTAGGGACAAGGATTGTGCCTTTCAGTTTTCGAGCTCGAATAAGTGAGCAGACTCGTGACCCAGGATCAAGTTGTATTCCAACTCAGGGACAATTGGTTGCAGGGATTTGGAATATTATTTAGCGCGGATGAGCGCAGACTATGTATTGGGAAGTAGTTGTTGCCGGCTCAAAGTAGAGGTTGTTTTAGCTATTGTAGTTCAGCTGGGATTCAGGGAGTGATCATCTGTCTCGTAGGAGTGTGTGATCAATTGGGATTGGCTAGTAATGGAGTACTAGTGTAGAAGACTTAGTTTTCATCGGAGCAATCGTCGGAAAGTGAGAAGGGTCGGGAATTCTTCAAATTATCATGTATTATGAAGACTTAGTCAAAGCTAAGTGGGGGAGAATCGTCCCGAGATGCAGAAGCAGCAACAATGTTGAAAAAGGATAAGTCTCGCATCGTTGTTAGAAAGGGAGACAACCCAAGTGGCTGTTTGATTTGTGGATTGTGTGAATTGGAAATTCGGATAGCTTGATAGCAGAAGTTGAGGAAAACATGTGGGAATCCTAATCAAGGATTGAGTTATGTTCAATTTTCGGTCAAGGATTTATGGATTGATAGATTGAGGGATTCTATTAGCTACCAGGGTCGGCAGTGCATCTTGTACGAGTGTGCGGGCTATAGAGAGCATGTGGTAGACATGCGGGGCAGGGAACAGACCATGGTTTTCAGAGAAGGCGGACGATTTATATGTGGCTTAGGGTTAGGTCGGGGTTAGACTCCATGGAATGGATCGGGAGTTCGGAACCCAAATAGGGCGAGAACAATCTGCATGGGAGAGATCCACAGGAGGGATGGTTCAGGGTGATGCACAATAGTTTTTTTAGCGGTCCAGATAGACTGAAGGCCAGTGGGGCGTACCAGTCAGGTTGAAGGCTCGGAGAATGGTCCAGACAGGCTGAAGGCCCAGACAGGCGGTCCAAATGTGTTGAAGGTTGTGAGAGTGGTCCAGACATGCTGAAGGCCTGGTAAGGCAGTCCAGTCATACTGAAGACTCTGTATGTGTTGGTAAACCTGTATGTTGTGGTTGAGTATGCTGCTATGCTATAGCAATCAGTAGGTCTGGCCCCAAGTATTGATCATGGTAATGGAGTTTGCTAAAGGTTGTGTACGGGCTTTTAGTTGTATGATCATATTCGTAGTATGTATGTGTTATGATGTAGCAACATGTTCCGCAAATGGATGACATGGGGTGAGGTTTCAGCACTATGACACTGGATGGTGTTTGGTGAGGCCTTTTAGGGCAATGGAGGAGGTGAGTACCTCCAGGATGAAGTGCTAGACATCGGGAGTGTCGATAGCGGTATCGATAGGTTATCGGGAGCATTTTAGTCAGGGGCAGTGGGCATTGATATTATGATAGTTATGTCCCTTGTAAGAGTACATCCGATTTGGATGTCTGTTGAGATTGTGAAAATATTCTCGGTTGTGTCGAATCATAGGAGTTTGTAGGAGATGCAAGGATAGATCCTTGGATTCCAAGTATGGTTGTAGACATGGGTTATGTAGTGGTATTCCAATCTAGGGTATTCCATCATGGGGATGATTGGACCTTATGATTGATTGGACCTGATATGTTTGGTATTCCAACCCGAGGGTTGATTGGGCCAAACATGCGTGAGGATCGAGGGTATACCATCCTAGGGATGACTGGACCCGTCATAGACGTACCTGGTATTCCAGCCCAAGGCTGATTGGTCCAGGTATGAGTGTTTATATGATTAAGCTGGTTGTTCATGAGAGTTGTTCCGAAGTTGAAGGATGCGTCATCCTGTCAGCACGGAATGGGATTAGATTTAGGAGGAGAACTGGATGAGTTTCCAATATTGCAAGTTACCCGAGTTGTCGTCAATTTTGACAGGAGAAAGATAGTTTAGTACTATGGTAGAGCCCAGTGGATTATAGTCGTATTCATCTCTTGCAATTCACAAAATTATGTGCGTGTCGGGAAGGTGACAACTGATGGGTTTTGAGCATTCTAACACTTCCTAAGTGTACATGCAACCCTAATAAACCTTGGATCTATGTTTGTCTAAAATACATGCAAAATATAATTTCAAAGGTTCATAATCCTATCTAGCATACATGGGAACTTTTATTCTACAAGAATGGCTAGAATTACATACCTTGTAGTTGATTTTGATTCCTTGAAACCTTGTGAGCCTAGCACCCTAAGTGTGATGCCTCAAATGCTTCACACAACACCAAATGCCTTTGGAATGACTTTTGAGAGAATGCACACATGTGTAAATCGACCTAGCCATCTTTTTTTCTTAGTGTGTCCGATTTTGGTGGAGAAGGTGTTCCTTATATAGTGTTGACACATCTAGGGTTACACCATGTAAACCCTAATGTGTCATGACTCTTCATTTTCATGACCCATTGGTTTGTAACTCCCATGGAGCATCCAATGGGTTTAGCCCAACCTGATAATCCATGGAGCTATACAAGTTATGGATGATTTACATAATCAACCCATATATTTAATTAGTCATCTTTTGATCACTTAATTAGTTCCAAATTAATTCTTGATCAATACTAATTAAATAAAACTATTAGTATATTAGAACTTATAATATATTAATAAACCACAAGTGTTATTTCTCTCATTTAATCTTTCCAAATGCATGATGCCATGCAACCCAAATGGACAATGTCGGGTCGGGTCAAGTACATACCAGAAATAGTTATAGACTTAGACACCTTATCCAACAGTCTCACACTTGGATAAGTCTAATAACTATAACTGCAAGTATGACTTCAGGAACCGATCATCAATCATAGCTCTTTCAAGCTCTCTCGGAACTGAGAAGATGATGATACTTATGGGTTTTAGCTATAAGAACATCCTATGTGCTCATACAAACCCTAATGCTTGGATCTAGGTTTCTCTATTGTACATGAAAGTTATCCAAGACTATAAACCCTAGATCTAGCATATGATAAACAATATAACATATAAATTAGGGTTTAGATCATACCTTGATTGTTATGTAGCAATAACAATCTCAAATCCTTCTTGTATTGACTTTAGAAAGCTTAGAGTCACAAATGTCACTCCTCTAATGGTTCACAAACACCAAGAGCAAGAGGATGAAGAAGAGAAGAGAAGGAGGCTGCCCAAAACGTGTGGAAACCCTAATTAACTAGTTCACCACGTTTTTGGGGCATAAGGGTTCTTTAAATAGTGGGGCTATTAGGGTTATCTAACAAGGAAATCCTAATTTGGATGCTTAAGCCCTAAGCAGCCCATGGGCTCCTTCCTTAAAGGCCTTGGGACGATTTCTAATGGGTTTCCCCATAGAATTTGTCCACTCCTTTAATATGGAGTCCATTAGCTCAATATTCAACTATCATACAATTGACAGTTCTAGTCCCTTAGTTTAATTAATGTCTTTTAGTCACAAACTTAATTCTTATTAATTCTTGACTAATATTAATTAAACAATATGATTTCTCCTTTAATATATTATTCTCATAATATATTAATAAATCATAATTAATCCTTTCTCTCCATAATTCATCCTATCAAGTTGCTTTGGTGAAGGCAACCCAAAAGGACCATGCACCATAGGGTCAAGTACATACCAAAATAGTTATGGACTTAGACACTAATCCAATAGTCTCCCACTTGGATAAGTCTAATAACTATTCTGCGTACGACTTTAGATCCTGATCTGCAATTGTAGCTTTCCAAAGCCGCTGTCAACTCTAATCATATCAGATACACGTGTCCTTTAGATAAGGGATCATATATTCCTCCATTCTAGATATCGTATAGACTGAGACATGGATCTAAATCATCCTCTCTGTCTATGTGTTGTTTCCCGAATTCAGATTTATGATGACTAACAACAGACTATAATTTGAACACATCAAATTAGTCCCGGCTTGGCCAAACACTTAGGTGCCATCACTAAATCATCGAGGGGCCCACGGATATCGCTTTTATCCTATTTTGAATAAAAGGAACGGATAAACTTTGACTCAATGCTCGCTTGCACTCACTCACCGAATCACACACAACAATATGTTTTAATACACCGAGTTACTGGTGCGTTTACATATTATCAATGTGCAACCGACTCGCAAGATACAACTCACACATCTCGATTTCAAGAATATAAGATGTTATCGTCTCACTAATCACTCGTGATAACAATCCATGAAGTGATCCAAGTGAGCGTGGGTTTAATCCAATGCTCAAATCATATTCATAAGCACTCATTAACGTTGCAACAACCATTTGCTTATGTCTAATGCTCTTTAGACAATCCACACACCAATTCACGACAGTCTTCATTCATATCTACTTCTAACATATGAACGACTGTGGCCCGTTTGAATAATTTGACTGTTCTCAACCAATTAAATTATTCAGGAAGTCAAAACATGCAAAGTGAAACACAAGAATAATACTAATCCCATATGGCCTCAAACCTTTGAGTATAAATAAAACACCTTTTATTTATCACCATATCGATTACTCATTATTTGTTGTTTCGGTTAATCAACTTCTTACTTGAATTATTACAACACTTGTCCCATGCTCTTAGCATGCACACAATGTTTACCTACGGTTCTTACTTTGTGAAATAGATCAAATGAACACATTACCAATCATACTCATTTCACAACTCCCAAGTATTGTTAACTTGCAATACTTGCCTTAATAATTATACAAGCATAACATTTATGCTCCCATTATCACGATGATTATTATAAACATAACACTTATGCTCCCACTAGCTTTGACATGTATTCAGAAATAGCTTAACTTTCAGAAAAACAATGCATATTGAATTTCTTTAAGTTCATGTTTCTAATACTTAATGCTTTGATAATCATTTATCTAAGCTTATACACCTTTCCTTTAGATAGCTCATATGTTTGTCTAAACCATTTAGACTAATTGCCAAATCTCACAATTCGAATCATGGAAAGGGATACCGTAACCATAATCAAGTTCGAGAATACAATTTCCACAATCACTATCTTCTTAAATCTTCCTTAGTGAAAGCATTTCCTCACAGTCATTTTCATGTAGGAGGGAATCTTATGACACTTAGATTTTAATGGTGTATGTGTTCCTATCCATGTGAATTTGTCAAAACCAAGGTTTGCGACAAATCCAAACTCATATGGACCGAACCTTCTCAATCTTGATTTCTTGCCTTATGGTAACACGGCTGCCCACCATGTCTTCCAAGTAGTTAAGCAGCTCACCCTTTCCTATCAATGTACTTTCAATTGATCAAGGTCCTTGCCTTTTATGCATTCAAATGAGAACTCATAGGGCTCACATGCATAATTAACTCAATTGTAATGACACAGAAACAAGGTAATGTCAACACGATAGGTTGTAAACCTCTACTCGTGTGCTAGTGATGATCGATAAGGTTTATTCTTGATTTGTTCTTGAAACCTTTCAAGACCATTAAGACTCCCACTGACTCCTTGACATATAAGATTCTCTTGTCAATAAACATTTCTTGACAACCAGATATTTAAGAGTTAGTGTAGCCTTTAGCAAGACAAAACATTTCATAAAATTGGTCCTAGTTGGTCTTTGTCTTATCCAAGACATCACAACTTTCCAATTTCAAATGTGCGAGAATAGGAAAGCCTTTTTCCAAATTCTACATTTGATGAATGTTATAAACCTTCTTAAGACTTGTCACTAAATATTACAATCTTAACTCTAAGACTTGTTTTGGAATGAAGTATGATTGACTTCTTGATTTAACCATTTCTTCAATTCTTGATTCCTCTTCTTAGACATACAATTGTACTAAGATTTACTTAGAGGATCAAATGAGATACGGTTCTTAATCAGTAAGACATATCATAAAGCATGATAAAAGGTACTCTCCCTTCCTCTTAGAATAGAGAAACTTTTATCTTTCTGCCTACTTGATTCTTCTTATTCGTTCTGCTATCGACTCAAACCTTTTCAATCAATTCAGAATTACATTTAATCTTGTAAGTATAATCACATTTACTAAAATTTTAGTAAATCATGACGAATATCTTTATTATTCTTGTGGTGGAATTGTACTTGATCTCCTAGTCCTTCACTTGACACTTTGTCAATGAATTAGTCTAATTTCCAAATATGAAATTTCTCATTCATCATGCAACCAAGTTGCATGATTCCTAGTTTCTGTCCATTTGAAACTTGGGCTATGAGAAAGTCTCCCTATTTGGTAAATTCTTGACATTTCCATTATTAACATAATTAAGAATCACATCCATTCGTTGTAGAAATATGCAAACAACAATTTTTCATAACGATTTCATTGCAAGGAAATAAATAAATAAATAAATGAGTCAAATCAAAGTTTATTTTATTCATAAAAGCAGCAGAAAACATTTGTCCTTACAATGCAAAATCAACTGAAAAACTATGTAGAAAAATTCCTAACAACTCTATCATAACTTTCTAAGCTCAAAATCTAATCTTCAAATCCATGCGATCGAGATCCATTTCTTTGTGATTAGATTTATCTTGCTTTTCCATCAACCTTCCTCTCTTTTCACTGATCCTGCAAAACATTCAAATGCAATCTTATCACATCATGTATTAAGAATCAACGAATAGGAACTTAATGGAGTTAGATAGTGGATTTTACCTGAAGCGCAGCCATACTCTTTGACTCTCCCATCTTTGGTCTCTTCAGGCTCTTAGGGCAGACTTGTATCCAACGCCCTTTCACTTGGCAGCAAACGCATGTCGGTTCTCCTAGAACGTCTTCGGAAGCATGGCTGGTTGATTTTCCCAAAAAATACGCTCCATTGCTTTGCCAAATCATTTCTGATTCAGCAGCACTGAGCATGTAAGTTAGGTCAATGAGGATTTCGTCATGATCCATCATATAATACTTTCTTTTGAACTCATTATATGATTCAGGAAGTGACTGCAGAACCCAGTTCACAACCAACTTATCAGGGAATGACGCACCCAACATTATCAACCTATCGATGTGTGATTTCATTCCTAGAACGTGGGCACACACGGGTTTACCATCTTCATGTTTCATTTCCAATAGAGCTTTAGTGACATTGAACCTTTCAATTCTTCGATCTTGTGGGTTAGGGAGAATAATTGGAGGAGGTGGAGGAAGTGAAGCATGATTTCATGTTCCTCGATCGAATCGTGGAATATCATCTTCATGTGGAATGCTTGTTCCACGGGATTTGGGAAGACCATAGTTGTCGTACATTGACATCTACAAAACGGGAGAAAATTAAATTCAAGTTAGTTGATAGATTGAGTCCTTAATAAATCACCCAAATGAGATATTAAGGCTAGGACCCAACACAATACGCTACAACCTAGAAAAGGGATGCCGTAATCTAGTTGCAGAATACTTGAAGGTAAGTGAATGACGATTCACTAATTTCCACCATGAAAAACAAAAAAGAAATTTAAGTTTTAAATCTATGAAAACTCCTAGATCCTTTGAGATTCATTGAACATTTCAACGACATGTTTAAATCTCGATATGCCCCTTTAGTTTGTGACTGGGATGCCAAGGATCACAAAGCGGGTGTGAATAACCATGCAAACTTACATGGTGCCCCCACATGTTACACTCACCTATTCGATGTGCCGGTAAACCACACACGCTCCACCGAACTATGACAAACATTGAGTCACCCTTTGCTACCTTTTCTTAGAGCCATTTAGTATGTCGGTAAACCACACACGCTCCACTAACGTCTTCGCAAGGGTACAAAGTGTAATGTCATGGAATTGCATCAATTCACTTTTGCCTAAAGTAACTAAGATTGGGAATTTGTAAAACATTTAGTTACTTTTTGTACTTCATTATACTTATAATTGAAAGTTCTGTCCTATCCTACCCGTTCGGCTAACGACCCTCCACTAGTCAAGAGTGCGGTGGGTAAGAGTGGATACCCATCCAATCGCCATTTTATAGGCAATTTCCTTAAACACCCCTTATAGACCAGCTTCGTGAATGAGGCCTACTAACGGTAAGACTGACTTTTACTCATACATATATATAATGTTAGACTTTTAATATTATATATAGTATAGGGTGTATTTTACACTTTTAAAATACTAGGTGGTCAGATTTAACAATTATACTTTTAATTCAATTATATTGTAAACCAAAACTTTATGGATTTATTAAACTTCTTTTAATTATACACCTTAATTAATTAATAAAACCATAAGGGTGTGATTTGAACTTTTCAAAACAATGTTAGGGTTTTAGAATTTAACATTCTTAAATTAAACTTTTAATCAACTTTTAAATTCCAAAACTTGAGGGCAAGTTTTGAAACATTTCAAAACATTAGGGTTTAGAATTTAACTATTTCAAAATCAAACTTTTTAATCAAAATTTAAATTCCAAAACTTGAGGGCAAGTTTTGAAACATTTCAAAACATTAGGGTTTCAACTATTTAAATTTCAAAACAAAACTTTTGAGTTCAAATTTAAACTATGAAACCTAAAGGGGGAAAATTGAAACTTTTCATAACACAAGGATCAAATAACAAATAATATAAATTAAACAATTAATTTCATCATTATCTATATTTGACCTAATTTCAATTTCTTGCAAAATAAGTTACCCAATTAATACAAATAATCAAACTTTATCATATAAGGAAGTTATTATCTAATCAATTGGTAATTATCTTTTGTTTGATCAAGGATATACTCATAAATATGTATAAAATCGGATTTTAATGACCTAAAACAGATAAGGCAAGTATCCAAGAGAAAAACAGCAAGAAATCCCGAAATCCCCTCTTTCTGACGCTCGAACTCGCTGAGTACCACACTGGACTCGCCGAGTTGAGGCCTACTCGCCGAGTACACTGTGGTACTCGCCGAGTTCATCAGGCAGAATGTCCAAAAACGATTTTTGTAGCTTGAACAAACACATAAGGCATCAATACAATAGAAACCAATCAAGGCTCTGATACCACTGATGGGTTTTAGCTATAAGAACATCCTATGTGCTCATACAAACCCTAATGCTTGGATCTAGGTTTCTCTATTGTACATGCAAGTTATCCAAGACTATAAACCCTAGATCTAGCATATGATAAACAATATAACATATAAATTAGGGTTTATATCATACCTTGATTGTTATGTAGCAATAACAATCTCAAATCCTTCTTGTATTGACTTTAGAAAGCTTAGAGTCACAAATGTCACTCCTCTAATGGTTCACAAACACCAAGAGCAAGAGGATGAAGAAGAGAAGAGAAGGAGGCTGCCCAAAACATGTGGAAACCCTAATTAACTAGTTCACCACGTTTTGGGGCATAAGGGTTCTTTAAATAGTGAGGCTATTAGGGTTATCTAACAAGGAAACCCTAATTTGGATGCTTAAGCCCTAAGCAACCCATGGGCTCCTTCCTTAAAGGCCTTGGGACGATTTCTAATGGGTTTCCCCCATAGAATTCGTCAACTCCTTTAATATGGAGTCCATTAGCTCAATATTCAACTATCATACAATTGACAGTTCTAGTCCTTTAGTTTAATTAATGTCTTTTAGCACAAACTTAATTCTTATTAATTCTTGACTAATATTAATTAAACAATATGATTTCTCCTTTAATATATTATTCTCATAATATATTAATAAATCATAATTAATCCTTTCTCTCCATAATTCATCCTATCAAGTTGCTTTAGTGAAGGCAACCCAAAAGGACCATGCACCATCGGGTCAAGTACATACCAAAAGAGTTATGGACTTAGACACTAATCCAACGGATACGCCATTTAAGATAAGTGATCATATAATCCTCTGTTCTAGATATCATCCAGAAAAATACATGGAACAATGTCTTACTTATTGTCCAGTAGTTTGTTTCCCGATTTCCGATTTGTTTGACATAGAACTAAATTGAACACATCAATTCGGTTCTGACCGGACCCGATACATAGGTCAAAAAAAATCATCGAGGGGCCCATATATCAACTTCTAATCCAAGAAGGAACAGATAAAATTTGACTCATATGGTTGCTCTACTACTTATTGAATTATACACAAAAGCTCGTTTTATAACAACGAGTTACCAATGCGTTTTCGTACAATCAATGCATAACCAACTCATAGGTAACAAATCATATCTCTAGGTTTGAAGACTTATATGATATTACCGTCTCACGATCACTCGAGATAAATTCCATGAAGTGATTCCAGTGAGCGTGGGTTGAGTCCAATGCTTAGAACTTATGAGCACTCATGAGTGTTGTAGCCATGTCCAACAACTTAGACCTCTGCAACCAATCATGACAGTCTTGCTTCATACCTACTTCCGATATATGACCGACTGTGGAGGTTCGAATAATATGATATACCAAACATAATTATTCTGGAAGTCAAAACATGTAAAAGAAATATAGTAAACGATTGACAAGAGATAGCAACACTTTACTCATAAATAAACACACCTTTTATTCATCATCTAATGTCAATTACACTTTACAAATTTCGAAAATTATCTAACTACTAAAACTAATATCATCCTTCAACCCTATGCTCCGAGCATGTTGGAGATGCTTAACCCGAGTCAGTCCCTTCGTGAGGGGATCTGCTGGATTCTCATCTGATGATACACTCTTTTCCACGAGGAGTCCTTCTTCTATTCGATGTCTGATGAAATGGTATTTTCTGTCGATGTGTCTGGATCTCCCGTGATCCCTTGGTTCCTTGGCTAAGGCAACTGCACTTTCACTATCACATAAAATTTCCATTGGCTCCTTAATAGCTGGTACAACTCCAAGGTCTCCAATGAAGTTCTTCAGCCATATCGCCTCCTTTGCTGCCTCTCTTGCTGCTATATACTCTGATTCGCAAGTTGAATCATCCACTGTCTCTTGCTTGGAACTCTTCCAAGAAATTGCTCCCCTGTTTAAGGTAAAGACCCAGCCTGACTGAGAGCAGAAATTATCCCTATCAGTCTGAAAGCTAGCATCACTATACCCTACAACTCTCAAGTCATCACTCCCACCGAGGGTAAGGACCCAGTCCTTAGTCCTCCGTAGGTACTTGAGGATATTCTTTACCGCAGTCCAATGTGCCTTGCCAGGGTTCCCCTGATATCTGCTGACCATGCTCAAAGCAAAGGCTACATCAGGTCGAGTACACGTCATAGCATACATGATCGATCATACAGCCGAATCATAAGGTATTCGACTCATTTATGCTATCTCAGCCTAAGTACTCGGGCTTTGTGTCTTACTCAATCTGGTGTTACTCTGGATGGGTAACTCTCCTTTCTTGGAGTCCTGCATGCTGAACCTCTTCAGCACCTTATCCAAGTATGTACTTTGACTAAGTCTAATTAGTCTTTTACTCTGGTCTCTCAAGATCCTTATCCCTAGAATATAGGCAGCTTCTCCTAGGTCCTTCATAGAGAAACACTTCCCAAGCTAGGACTTAACTTCCTGCAAAGTTGGGATGTCATTTTCTATGAGTAGTATGTCATCCACATACAATACCAAAAAGCTAACTATACTCCCACTAGCCTTGACATATACACAAGATTCATCTTTACTCCTAGAAAAGCCAAACTCTTTGACTTTCTCATCAAAGCAAAGACTCCATCTGCGAGGTGCTTGCTTTAATCCATAAATAGATTTCTCAAGCTTACACACTCTATTAGGGTACTCTATATTGACGAAACCCTCTGGCTAACTCATGTAAACATCCTCAGCCAACTTTCCATTAAGGAAAGCGATTTTGACTTCCATTTTCCATATTTCATAGTCATGAAATGTAGCTATGGCTAACATAACCCTAATAGACTTAATCTTGGGTACTAGATAAAATGTCTCATCATAATCAACTCCCGGAGTTTGTGAGAAACCCTTTGCAACCAGTTGTGCCTTATAAGTGTGTACATTACCAACCATGTCGGTTTTCTTCTTGAAGATCCACTTGCACCCAATTGTCTTACGACTTGGTACATTGTCAACCAAGTTCCAAACTTGATTGTCATACATGGACTGTATCTCGCTGTCCATTGCCTCTTTCCATTTGGTTGACTCGGGGCCTGCCATGGCTTCCGCGTAACTGTTAGGTTCATCCAGACCTATCAGTTTCTCATCACTAATAAGTGTATCACCTTCCGTAGTAATATGGAATCCATAGTAATGCTCAGGTGCATTCATAACCCTTGTGGAACGCCTCAGAGGTACAGACTTGTCAATTGGCTCAACAGGAGTTTCCTCCTCAAGTTGAGTGCTAGGGTTTGAAGTTCCTTCACCACTTGACTCTTGAATTTATTCAAGGTCAACTTTCCTCCCACTGTTTCCTTGGCTTATGAACTCTCTCTCTCTCTCTCTCTCTCTCTCTCTCTCAAGACAGCCCTCCTAGCTACAAAGACCACATTTTCACTAGGTCTGTAGAAGAGGTAACCAAAGGATTTATGTGGGTAGCCGATGAAAATACACCTCTCACTTCGAGGTTTGAGCTTACCATGAGTCTCGTGTCTCACGAAAGCCTCGCAACCCCAAATCTTAATGTGGTCTAGTTTGGGTACTTTAACAGTCCACATCTCATGAGGAGTTTTGGCAACTTTCTTTGTAGGGACTAGATTAAGGATATGGGCGGTAGTCTCTAAGGCATACCCCCAAAATGAGATTGGTAGAGAAGCTCGACTCATCATGGAACGAACCATATCCAACAAGGTTCTATTACGCCTCTCAGCTACACCATTCAACTGCGGTGTCCTAGGAGGTGTCAATTGTGAGACAATCCCACATTCCTTAAGATAGTCGAGGAACTCTGAACTAAGATACTCGCCACCTCGATCAGATCGAAGCATCTTAATGTTCCTACCCAATTGATTCTCGACTTCCTGTTTAAACTCTTTAAACCTTTCAAAAGTCTCTGACTTATGCTTGATTAAGTAGACATATCCATATCTACTGTAATCATCAGTAAAAGTAAAATAATAACGATTAGCATCCATTGTGGCATGTTTGAAGGGTCCACACACATCCGTGTGTACAAGATCCAACAAACCTTCACCCCTCTCACAAGAAACTGTGAAGGGTGACTTTGTTATTTTTCCAAGTAAGCATGACTCGTAACTATCATCTGACTTTAGGTCAAATGACTCTAAGACTCCATCCTTTTGGAATTGGCCTATGCGTTTCTTGGTTATATGTCCAATATGACAATGCCATAGTGATGCTTTATCCAAGTTATTATCATTAACATAATCAATACACAATACATTATTTCCTAAATTATCAACCACAGATACAGTTTCATACACACCATCACAAGGTAATACTTTAAAATAAAGAACATTATTAATGAAAGCATTAATCGAACCAACTACATTATCAGATGAAAAGGTGAAACCTTGTTTATACAATGCATGAAAGGAAATAATATTTCTTGCCATTTCTGGTGAGTAACAACATTTATTCAAATCTAAATTAAACCCACTACTTAGCGATAAAGTATAAACTCCAATCTTGGTGACATGTAAAGCTTTCCTATTCCCCATGATTAAGTTTATTCTTCCATGCTCCACATTCTCACTTCTTCTTAGTCCATGCAAATTAGAACAGATATGAATACCGCAACCGGTATCAAGGACCCAAGAGTTATAATAGGGTGAGTTATTAGATAAGATAGTGAAAATACCTGCATGGTTGGGTTTAACTTTCCCATCCTTCACATCTTGCTGGTACTTTGGGCAGTTCCGCTTCCAATGTGACTTTACATGGCAATAGAAGCGCATTCAGCCTCTTTTGGGTCAGAAGAAGGAGTGGCAAAACCTTTCTTGGTTCCACTTGAAGAAGAGCCATCAAGGGTCCTAGCCTTGGTACCCTTCGAAGAGCTCTTCCTCTTCTTCCCTCTACCTTTCCCGATTGCCAAGACATCGGTGGAGTTTGGAGTACGAGTGTTAACAAATGACTTACCTTTAAGACATGTTTCTGCGGTCTTGAGGAGTCCCTGAAGTTTGCTGAGTGTGATCTCTTCCTTATTCATGTGATATGTCATGCAGAATTGATCATAGCACGAGGGCAAGGAATGCAAAATGATATCTATCGCAAGCTTCTCGGGGAAGTTCACATTAAGCTTCAGCAAACGATCCACATACCATTGCATTTTCTGCATGTGGCTCGTGACGGAGTCTCCGTCCTTCGTCATGGTTGTTATTATGGAACAGATGATTTCATACCTCTCTTGTCGTGCACTTTGATGGTATCTTTCCATCAGATCTTGGTGCATTTCAAAAGGGTAGAAGTCCTCATAGGACTTTTGGAGTTCTGCTGTCATGGTGGCCAACATGATGCATGCCACTTTGGTAGCATCCATTTCATGCGCCCAGAAGTCAGCGATCTCCTGGGGAGTTGCAGTGGTCTCATCAATATCCTTAAGCTCCTTATTGAGGACATATTATTTGTCCTCGTAGCGGCTAATCATCCTGATGTTTCTGATCCATTCATTGAAGTTGGATCCATCAAAAGTGACTTTCCCACACAAGTTAATAAGGGTAAAGGAGCCATTAGGATTAGAGCCAGAAGTAGCATTGTTTGAAGACATCTGAAAGAAGAGAACAATATTAGTTTAGATATTAAGAGATTCCTTAATAAAACACCCAAATGTAATATTAAGGCTAGGATCCAATCACAATATATTATAACTTAGAAGAGGTATGTTGTAATCCAAGCTATAACATATTTGAAAGGGAGGTGAATGACGATTCACCAATTTCCACCATGAGAAACGAAATATAAATATTAGGTTTTTAATTGGTTCTTAGAAATTCCTAGATTCTTTTGAGATTCAATGAACTTTTCAAAGGCATGTTTCAATCTCGAGTGTGCCCTCCAAGTTTTGTGACTGGGATACCGAGGATCACCAAAACGAGGTGTGAAGTAACCATGCAAATCACTTGGTACCCTTAAAGTTCATCACTCAATAGATGTGCCAGTTAACCACACACGCTCCATAGATACTATGATAAACCTTAAGTCACCTTTTACATACCTTGTCAAGTCTAAGTTAGTGTGCCGGTTAACCACACACGCTCCACCAACGACTTAAACAAAGTGTAAAGTGTAATTTCATGGATTAGCACCTTATTCACATTTTCCTAAAGTAACTAAGATTGGGAATTTAATAAAACATTTAGTTACTTTATAATATTCATCATACTTTTAATGAGAATTTATAAGTCCTTGTCCTACCCGTTCGGCTAACGACCCTCCACCGATCAAGGAAGCGGTGGGTGAGAGTGGACACCCATTAAGTTGTCATTTTATAGACAACAACCTTATACCCCCCTTATAGACCGACTTCGTGAATGAGGCGTACTAGCGGTAAGACGACTTGATCTTATATATATATATATATATATATATATATATATATATATATATATATATATTATTAACTTATAACATTATAAAGTATAAGGGTTGATTTTTAACTTTTAAAAATCTAAGGGTTGGAACTAAAATTTTAATCATGACTTTATTTGTTCCAAAACTTGAGGGAAAGTTTTGTAACTTTACAAAACCTTTCATATTCATAACTTATGAGTTATTAAATTGAAGACTCTTCATTTTATAACTTATGTGTTCTTTTAATGGTTTTTAACACAAAGAGACTTTTGGTTATCCATAACTTGAGGACACGTTATGGACTTCATTAAATCACATAAAGATCATGAATTAAATATTTAAACAAGTAATTCCTATGATCTATCAAAAACTCATAAGAACATGAATATTCATATCAAAGTTTCAAGAACATATGAACACATATAATCATGAAAAATTGATATTAGCCATTGTAAATGGATTGGAACAATCATTACACCATCAAAAACAAGTTTTACAACACCAAAACAGTTTAGGGTAATGTTTCTAGTCCATTTACAGTAGCCAAGCTCCAAAAACTGCTAACTGGATGACAAACTCGTCGAGTTCATCTGGGAACTCGTCTAGTTCATGCTATAACACACAAAATCGGCGAGTTTTTGGCCAGAACTCGTCAAGTTTTCCTGTCTGGACAATTTTTGGCTTTTGAAAAACAAGTTTGCATCATGTATTTAACAAACAAGCCTAGGCTCTGATACCACTGATGGGTTTTGAGCATTCTAACACTTCCTAAGTGTACATGCAACCCTAATAAACCTTGGATCTATGGTTGTCTAAAATACATGCAAAATATGGTTTCCAAGGTTCATAATCCTATTTAGCATACATGGGAACTTTATTCTAAAAGAATGGCTAGAATTACATACCTTGTAGTTGATTTTGATTCCTTGAAACCTTGTGAGCCTAGCACCCCAAGTGTGATGCCTTAAATGCTTCACACAACACCAAATGCCTTTGGAATGACTTTTGAGAGAATGCACACACTTGTAAATCGGCCTAGCCCTCTTTTTTTCTTAGTGTGTTCGATTTTGGTGGAGAAGGTGTTCCTTACATAGTGTTGACACGTCTAGGGTTACACCATGTAAACCCTAATGTGTCATGACTCTTCATTTCCATGAACCATGGGTTTGTAATTCCCATGGAGCATCCTATGGGTTTAACCCAACTTGATAATCCATGGAGTCTTTTAGCGCACTATACAAGTTATGTATGATTTACATAATCAACCCATATATTTAATTAGTCATCTTTTGATCATTTAATTAATTCCAAATTAATTCTTGATCAATACTAATTAAATAATACTATTAATATATTAGAACCTATAATATATTAATAAACCACAAGTGTTATTTCTCTCATTTAGTCTATCCAAATGCATGATGCCATGCAAACCAAATGGACCATGCCAGATCGGGTCAAGTACATACCAAAAATAGTTATGGACTTACACACCTTATCCAACAACAACATCATCGGGTGGTACTTAGATCGAGGTGTGCGGGTATTAAGGAGAAGCAACCGGTAGACGGTTTGGAGTGATAGGCAGGAATCCTGCACAGGAAGGAGTTACCGTAGAAAAGACGCGGTAGTAGTGCCTGAAGAGAATTGGGTTGGTTTGGGAGATCGAGGGCTGCAATGCAATGTAAGAGTGTTATCCAAAACCGTGTGCTACAGCAGGCTTCAAGGACGAAGCCTAATTTAAGTGGGGGAGAATTGTAACATTGTTCAGAAGGAAGAGTTCAGGGGTGTAAAGTGTAAATGGAAAAGTAGACTCGGCGAGTTGGAGCTTTAACTCGTCGAGTCGGAACGTGTGTTGGGCACGTTATATGTGACCTGACTCACCGAGTCGGAGGATGGACGCGACGAGTCAGTTATGGCAAAAGAAAACTCTAAATCTTAGAGTTTGCACCCTATTTAAAGGACCTTATGTCCTCCCATTAGCCTCCTTGTTACCCTTGAGAGTCAGTAAACCCTAAAATTGTGTGAGCTTCCATTGTTAAAGAGATTTGAGCTTTGGAGGAGGAATATAAAGAAGGAAGCTTGTAGATCAAGAGGCTAGCATCAAAGAATCCTTGTAGATCCAGAATCTACTTCATTTTGGGCACGTTTCTGAGGTAACAAGATGTTACCTTGAGATTTTCCCTTTTAGATCTATTCATGGTTAAGGTTTTGGGGCTTTTTAGCTTGATTGGGATCCATTTCGGGTGTAGGGACTAGATCCGAGGTTGCAACTTCAGATCTAGGCTGGTTTTGGTCCATGGAAGCATAAAGCATCAGCCTTTGTGCATGTATAAAGTTGGAAGCTTTACTTGTGAAACTAGCCCTAGGAGTCCATATCTATGAGTTAGAAGCAATGAGATGGTCTAAAATCGTCTGAATAGGGATGACTTAAGTAGACTCGACGAGTCTGTTCTTGGACTCGATTAGTTGGGTCGCAAACCCTAACCCAACTGGTTATGACGCAGATCAGTGAGTTGAGTGGTGACTCAGTAAGTTGGACAGGCTAGGACTCGGATTGAAGGACTCGAAGATTCATGGGGTGACTCGGCGAGTCCAATCGCGAATTGTGGGGTTCTGAGTTCATGAACTCGGCGAGTCACTAGGATGACTCGTCGAGTAGGGTCAACCAGGAAGGTTGACTTTGACCAAGACTGTGACTTTGACCAAGAGTTGACTAGTTTGACTTCAAAGGGTATTTTGGTAATTTGGGCTCTGATGGTTATGGTTTCAATGAAGTTTTAGGCGGTGGTGTTCGTGGCGGTGATCGGGAGTTTTGATCTCATCTCTTCAGTTCAGCATTTGCAAGGTGAGTTATCCTTGCTATACTCAAGGGTCTAAGGCACCAAGGTCGACCCTTTGATTTGTATTTGAGATAGTTACGTTTGTGACATGATAGATCAGTATCCTGGTAGATTGGATTTTGTTATGCTTAGTGACCTATAGTTAGGTCTAACTGTCTGTATGCTGGTAAGAGATTACCTGTTATATGTGCACTTGGTTGATTGGTAGTGGAGGGTATTCTATCTTGAGGATGATAGGCCCCTAGTATGTTGTCTCTATAGACTGTTATATGGTTATCCGATAGGTGCACATGTTTGTTAGTATGTGGGCATTCCAACCCGATGGTTGTGTCCAAGGAGTATTCCATCCCGGTAGGATGATTGGACTCATAGTAGGTGGACATTCCAACCCGATGGTTGTAGGCCAGGAGTATTCCATCCCGGTAGGATGATTGGACTCATATTAGGTGGGCATTCCAACCCGATGGTTGTGGTCCAGGAGTATTCCATCCCAGTAGGATGATTGGACTCATAGTTGGTGGGCATTCCAACCCGATGGTTGAGGGCCTGGGGTATTCCATCCTGATGGATGATTGAACCCATAGTAGTTATTGTATGTGTAGGAGTGTTGGCATTCCAACCCGATGGTTGTGGGCCGCGAGTATTCCATCCCGAGGATGATTGGACTCGTAGTATATTGGCATTCCAACCTGATGGTTGAGGGCCAGGGGTATTCCAACCCAATGGTTGACTGGACCCATAATATGCTGTTCATTGATGTATGTGTATGGTTGTATGTGTATGGGTATTTTGGGGGTAACTCACTAAGCTTTCGGGCTTACAATTTTCAGTTATTGTTTCAGGTGCATCAGGAGATCGTGGCAAGGAAAAGGCGTGATCGTACAACTCTTCATTTTTATGATGTTGTTTCTGGGATACTCTGATAATATAATATTTGGAAACCTTTTTGTAATAACAAATGGAACGTGGATTGTTTTTGAAAAGTTTAAATTGGTTGGAAATATATGGACGTTACAATAGGGCCATTTTTCTGGATTCACGTCGTGAATCTCAAATATTCACGTCGTGAGTTCAGTATTCATCAGGTGCGTCATCGCAACTTGCGTCTGTCAGGCTCCAGAAGTCATAAATACTGAGTTCACGTCGTGAACACTATGTTCACGTCGTGAACTCTGACACAGTGTTGGAGTTCGCGCCCCGAAATTCAGAAATTCATAACTTTCGCATACGAGCTTCGTTTTCGACGTTCTTTATATCCACCCGTCGGTGAGATTATGCTCTACAACTCTCGTTTAGACTCCGTCGGCTAATTTTGAATTTAATTTTTATTATTTTATTTTTAGTAGGCCGGGACAAGAAAACTCCTTTATAAACTCATAACTTCTTCATCCGACTTCAGTTTTCGTCTGTCTTTTTACCGTTGAACTACTATCGACGAGATCTTCAATTCTCGTTTAGATTGTTTCGGCTAGAAATCCCTCGATCTCATATTGGAACTTCGGGCTGCATACTACTCAGCTGAAACTTAGAAAAATCATAACTTACTCATACGAAGTCAGATTTGGACTTTCTTTTTATGCACACTCTCGGTTTAACGTATTATACTACTTTCATTTAGATAGCTAAGGCCAAATATCGATCTAACATAAATTCACTATTTACGTCGCGTTGTGTCGTGCCGGTTCTGTAGTGAAACTTCGACAGGTCATAACTTCCTCGTTATAACTCAGATTTCGGCATTCTTTATATGTACGGAATCCTTGTAACATATACTATAACTTAGTTAAGATTAATCCTTCTAAATAATATTCCATCAAAAGTCATTTTTGATTCTTATCGTCTCTAAATTGACTAACCTGGATCTACGGGCGTTACAATTATTTCCCCCTAAGGATGATTACGTCCCGAAATCATCAACGAAAATACGACTTGTATAATGATTCCATACGTTATCTTTCCATCCTAAGTAATAACCGTAATATATATAATATATATTTCTTCGAACGAGTATCTAACTCTTGGGCTTCTTGACTACAGACGATGCTCAATCTGGCATCTGCTTTTCGTACTATGTTGGACTTTCAATCATAACCTTCAAGTTACAAAATAAGTCCTTTTTGTGGAATCATTCTTCTTCTTAGGATAAGTACTTCCCCTTATCTATTGTAACAGCTCGAAGGGTCATTTTTAATGACCTCTCATTGTATGATGCAACGCTTTGACTCAAGTCTCATAGAGTCAAATTCGAAAGTGGAATATACCTTCTTTCATATTCTAATGTTATATAGTCACATTTTAAAATGTAGCATCTCTAGCTACTAACGAGTGCGATGTTAGTGGTCGTGTTGATTTCAATCTTCTGACCTCGGTCAGATGCTACATCTGTCACACCCCAAAACCAAGAACGGCGGAAACGTTCTGGGGCGGAGGACGTCATGTACAGTATCACAACAATGAAAAGTAGTAAACAAGCAACAACATCATCCATTGCATTAATAATATAATTATTATACAAGTGTTCTGTTAAATTTTGATAAACACTAAAGCATAAATCAAAATGAAAGATGAGTCTTGAACAAGCTCCATCTTCCCTTCTCCTTGCATCGGTACCTGTCTATGATGACCTGAGGATACAAGTAATTTTGAAAGCGAGTATCAGCTTTGAAGCTTGTGAGATCATAAGTATTTTAGTGTCTCAATTTGTATGTAAGAATTTGTAAGTTTGGAAAATGTATATGAACTATAAATGTAAGAATTTGTAAGTTTGGAAAATGTATATGAACTGTAAATGTAAGAATTTGTAAGTTTGGAAAATGTATATGAATTGTAAATGTAAGAATTTGTAAGTTTGTAAACTGTAAGTATGGAAATGTTTGTGAAACAATTGTAAACGTTTGAAAAACTCTAGAAATCCCTATGATTTCTACTATTATATAAGGGTGTCTTCTACCAAGACTTAACTGTTCTAAATGTTCGTGTCATGTAAAAGTGTGTAATTTTCCCAAGTGTAACTATTATTAACAAAATATAGTTTTTACATTTATAGTTTAAGTGAAAAGATCACTAAATATGTGTACAGGGAAAATTAATGTAGTACTAAAACGTAGCGCTATAAGAACTACTACCGTACTATTTACCTTAAACCGGATTTATATTAAGGCATCGTGTGATTATTTGTACCATACTATTGACTGGTAACAACGACATAAGAATGGTCGTAATAACGGAATGACGTTTGGCACCTGCAGACCTGCAGGTCCGGCTGTAGCTAGCAGCAAGGTGTAGGATAGTCAATCCAGTATAGATCTATACGCAAACTCACGCTCTCCCTTCAAGAGACTCTGGCAACAACTCGGGCCATGACATTTAAGGCATGCTCCGATACAGTGGATCACAATTTTATTAACGTATTAATGTAAGTGTAATGTACGGAAATGTTCTACGTGTGCTAGCTGTAATGTGTGTTCTTTCTCTATCTAGCAAGTATAGTAATATAATCGTTCTAGTATCGTTGTATATGTTCTCTTTCTAGTATAGTTGTATATGTTCATCTAGTAGTAAGTATTGACTCATGAATGAACTGACTCATAGTATGATATCGCGTTCTAGTAATAGTTCTAGTATCTTCCTAAACTACCCATATGGTAGTTTACTAGTAATCTAACTGGTATGTATAGACATGGATGTATACCCTTGCTACCCAAGGGCATGGGATGAACTGGAAGGACCTTTTATGACTATATATGTACACATGATATATAACTAATATTTAAACGACCTTCGGACGAGTACCCGATATCCCACCAGACCACATCTCAAGCGCGAAAAGGAAATAGGGTGGATAGCCTTCCTAAGTATTTTAAACATTTCTTATATAACTATACATATAGAGGCATGCAATTTATAATATAAAAGCATAAAACATTTAAAAATAGTTTAAAACATTATTTAAGGGGTATGAACTCACCTGCAGTAAGTGACTGGAATTGAACGGACTGTTATCGTAAGGAAGGATCGGGCAAGTGCTTGGTGTCAAGTGAAGACTTTAGACACACACACAATGATCCTAATTACATATGAATACATATGTATATAAATAATTAGTGATTAAAACACTAATTATACAAGTATAAACATTTTAACGCGAGGAAAGCACTTTTGGTCAAGTGCTAGGAGGCTAATGGGTTGCAACAAAGGAGTGCAAGGCCTCTAATGGGAGTTTAAGGTCTAATGACCATATGTTTTGGAGTTTACGGCCCAAGGGAGTAAACTCCTGGCCGTAAACTCTCCTTAGGGTCACTAAATGAAGCTTAGAATTACTACAACTCTAGTGGTGAATTGTTTCAAGGCTAAATCAAGTGTTTGGGCTTTCTATTAACTCCTTTAAGGAGTTTACGGACCTGGGACCATGTTCCCTTGGAGTTTATGGCCGTAAACTCCCTTAGGAGGGTGTTTATGGTGTTTTCAAGTCTCTAAAATTTCAAGGTTATGATCTATGTTGGGTTCTAGGCATAAGGAAGGAGTTAGGGTGTCATTTGACCCCTTTATAGGGGTTTACGCCCCAAGAACTTGTCTTGGCCGTAAACTCCTTAATACTTGTGATTCCTTATGTTTTCTAGGCTTTAAACACTTTAGGTTACATGTCTAAAATCAAGTCTAAGCCTTAGGTGCCTTAAAAGCACCATTTTGAACATGCTTTTTGGAGTTTACGGCCTAAGATACTCTTGGGCCGTGAACTCCCAAACTTGGGTGATTCTTGGTTGATTTCATGTCCCTAATACACTCCTATACAAGTCTAAGCTAGTAGTATATCACGGGGGACAATCTAGGCTTGGTTTCGGGAGTTTACCGCCCAAGAACACCTTGGGGAGTAAACTCCTAAATCGAATGATTTAGCTATGTAATCTATGTTATGAACACATTTAAAGCTTTCTAACACTACTAGAAAGAGTTACTCACAATATGGGATAAAAACCCGAAGATCCGTGAGAGAGAATATTGACTTTTCCCTAAATGGAATTCAACTAATGAACCAATTTGGTTCAGATTACTATTTATAGTCCTGATATATTTTTGGCAGAAAATATTTTTATTCCTGAAACGAATTCTAATGTCCTATAGTATTGGAATAACAGTGTTGCACAAAACCCTAGTGCATCCACTCTCCTAATATCTCCTTAAGTGTAAAATCCTGAAAACTACCAAACTTATACTCGAAATCTGAGTTTTCACTGTAATTGTTCTACTTCTATTGGCTTCAAATGGTTTGTTCGTAATGGAAATTTCGGGTTGTCACATCATCCCCCTGTTGAAGGGAATTTCGTCCCGAAATTAGAATTTAGGCAAGGAAGTATGTACGAATGATCGAGTTGTGAGGAGGAAACTTCCTAATCGATTGGTTCTAGCGCACTTAAGTGAAATCGGGTTCTCGGTTGGAATCCCAACGAACCTTCACTATCGGGCGATGGCGCTGCTTCATCTGCTTGACCTCTCGGTCGAGGGTCACTACGGTTCTAATACGAAGGCGAGGATCTCGACGAATGGACTTACAAGAGTCCTAACGGAAAGGTATGGTTTCACGATCGAGACGCTAAGTGTATAACGTACGTTACTGAGTTCGCGGAGTAGGTCTAGTTTGTGCAAGGCATAGGACCGATTCTGATAAGAGTCTCGGAGGTCCTGTCTATCTTGGATTTAGCTTTCCACGCTTTACGAAGCGTATTAAGTCGTTCCCGGGTGAGACTTCCTAAAGAATTTGGTTACTCACTTAGAATCTCCAAGGTTTCTTTTTCTTGCTTAACTTCCCAGTCAAAGGCACCCCTTGCTGGGTCAGAGTCGTACGGGTTTCTGTAATTTGCGAGGAGTTCTGAATGAACTATGTCAGTAGGTCGGTAAGACCTAGAATTTGGCGAATGGCTGTCGGCGTCTCCGGTGTCGACAAATGCTCAACAGTTTTGACAAATTGAAAAAAGTACTCAAAACTTCCCACATTACTAACAGTGTGTCTTAGAAATTCGACTCTTCAATTTCAAAACTTGTGCCTAGAGAACTTCGCTAAAAGTTCCTCTGTAGGAAATGTTTCCAAGGGTTTTCTTCTTACTACGAGGGTAGATAAGTAAGTCATTACATGGAGAACTGACGAATTGATCCAAGTAAGAAAGACGTACCCTACTCATTTATCTCATGAAAGCTATGGGCGTATTGGTCCTATTCGAAGGGTATCACTACGGACTCGAAGTGTCTGCATCGAATTCAGAAGATAGTCTTCCGGATATCCTTCCCTAACACTCGAACTGGTGATATTCGGATCTCAGATCCATTTCTGAAAGAAATTCTTTCCTTGCGTTTGCTCAACCATTTCATTTATGCGAGGCAGAGATAATGATTCCCAATGAAAAATCTTGATGGAGTCCTCGATAACCGAGGTACATACAATGCGATCCGTCGATCTCTGGAAGAATATGACTGGGGTTGTCTAGGGTGAGAAATCTAGTCTTCTAATTCTATTTCTGTGTAGTCCGCTAAGTTGTCCGGACTGTTCTCGAATCTTCGTAGGTGTTTAAACTATAGGGTGATTTGTTTACACGAGTCGTACTGGGTTCTAAGTTTGTTCACATGACGATGCGATTTCTCGTAGGCTTAGGCAGTTCTCCTTCCTGAAGTTCATATTAGAATTCATACCTGGTTTCACAATCACTTTTTCATGTATACGAGTCGTATATAATTAAGATTGAAAAGGTAGTCGAATAACTGATTCTTCTTTAAGCTCACATCCCCTGGGGGAAAAAGAAGTTAAAGTGGAATCATCAATTCTAAACCTGTAGAACCTTGATTATATATCACTCTTATGCATACATTCCTCAGTGATAGATCAATCATATAAATCCTTGAATTGAACTTGACGTACTGCACGAGTGGTACTTCGGGGATTTCTTCGGACAAAAAATAACTAAGAGGTACTCCTGGCATGAGTACTTCAGTGTTCTGATATGACGGCTTCGCTGGAAAAGTGATCTAAAAGAAAGAGATGTACGTATGAAGCTGTTTTTGTGAGGATCAAATTGAATCGAGTCGTATGATAATGTCGGAATCATACTGAAACTTAAAGACATTAGATTTGAACATAAGACGTTTACAGACAAAACACAACCGTGAAACCATGAACAGAGTTACAGTACTTTAGATTTACCACAAGACTATTGTTGCGAATAAGATATACTACAAAAGACAAGTATACGCAGCACGAGAATCCCTATACAGGCAGGATCTCGCAAGAGGTAAGACTCTAGTTGCACTAGTTCTGGATAGTTTATAAATCTGTTACAACAACACGCCTAAGTTACATTAACGAGGGTTTCGGCGTAGGCTCTCCTGCAGCTGTGATCCTGAGAATCTTCCCGTCTGCGCCAGAGTTCTTTGCTATAGGGCAATCCTTCTTGAAGTGCCCTATCTCCCCGCATTGGTGGCATGACTGGCTAGTACTAGCTTTGGTGACGGGATTGCGGTGTTTAGCCAGTGTTATGTGGACACGAGTTCCTTCCTCGTTACTCCACTTTGAAAATTTCTTCCTAAAGCGTTCGGCGTTATAACTACTCTCGTGTGTAGGGTTAGTCCTAATGAAAGGGACCTGAGTGATGGGTCGTGCCGGTGCTCCACAGCCACGAGCATGGTGCCCTATTTTTAGGCAATTGCAACACTGCATCTCATGGCAAGCCCCATGATGATGGAAACTACACTTATCACACTTCGGGATTTTTCCCTCGTATGGCCTGCTCGGTACTGGGATGGCAGGGGTTTCCACTTGTTGTTGTTGCATAGCCAGCCTTTGGGATTTCTTGCGTTCTTTTTGGGCTTGACGCTTTCGTTTCTTGTTCTCTGTCTTTTGGCTTTGCGAGCCAGTGACTGTTACTGTTTGTTGGTTTCCTGGTTTGGTACTACCATCTAAACTCTCGACCCCTTTGTCGGTCTTGCTTGTGTTGCCTGAGTTGATGTGTGTAAGGAAAGTTGTCACAGCAGCTGCTACTGCAGCTTGTAAAGTAGCGGTGTCGATATGGAGGATAGGGGTTTCGTTGCTCGACTTATTGTTTCCGGATGACGGCATGATTCTGTAACACGAAAGATGAGGATTTTGTGAGCGGTTCTGGTTGACCGTAGGTGTAGTTCGACTGTTATGTAAAGAATAGAAGTATGTTTTCGAAAATTTGACCTACATCCCTATGATACAGTCCTAGTACATAATGGAAGTATGTTCGCGAAGGTTTGACCTACATCCCTATGATGCAGTCCTAGTAATGAGTAGAAGTAAGTTCGTAGAATGGTCTCAAGACGTTTGTCGTTCAAGCCGAGGTATCGATGGTTGGCGAATAACATGATCCGACCACTAAAAGAGACTTGGAATTGTCTCCATATCTAACTTGCTATAGTCCAATGACTTGACTAAAGCAGGTTTCAGATAGACTCCAATGAGAGTATGATAAGAGTACTTGAATGAAGAATGACACAGAAGTTAGCCGGCTGTCAATATCTTTGATATTCACGACGTAAAGATTCGGGAAAATGACCTTGTAAAGGTCTTACATCATATCCTGAGAAGATAGTTCTTGACAGCATAAAGACCTAACC
Organism: Lactuca serriola; assembly: GCF_051521515.1. Taxonomy (NCBI): domain Eukaryota; kingdom Viridiplantae; phylum Streptophyta; class Magnoliopsida; order Asterales; family Asteraceae; genus Lactuca; species Lactuca serriola. The sequence goes on along the minus strand of NC_136412.1, from coordinate 274,863,300 downwards.
TAAAGTACTTACAGTACAAGGTAATTTCATATAAAATGCCACATCGGGCAAAGACAGAAAACGATTACTTTCTAACAAGGGAAGCAAAGTAAAGAGTCTACTACTGACGACGGTCACCCCTCTGGTGAACTCTCAGTTCAGCCAGTTGACGTTACATGTCAAGTAGGTGTCTTTCGTACACCTTTTGGCGTACTCGGAGCTCTATGACTTCGGCTCGAGTTTCAGCTAGTGTTTGCTGCAGGGTTTCATGGTTTCTCTCTGATCACTCGTGAGCATCTTCTAGACGAATGGTGCGGAGGGTATGCATTCTCGCATCGGCGACAACTTCGGTAATCTGATGTAAGGCTGTCCTAGGGGTGAGCATTTGGATCGGCCCGGACCGGACCGGCTCTTGGACCGAACCGGTTATGGAAATTTTGTGGACCATGGACCGGACCGGATGAGTCGTGTCCGTGTCCATGTCCGGGTCCAGGTCCGGGTTTTCCGGTTTTTGGACCCGTTTGGATCGGTACAACTTTAATTGCATAAAGTATAATAAGTAATCTACATTGATGTATAATATTATAACTTGCAAAATTAATATGTTTCCGTTTCATGCCTAACTAATCTACATTGATGTATAATATTATAACTTGCAATTTGCAAAATTTAATTTTCCAAATAAAAGCAACTAACATATAAATCAAGTTCACCAACAAAAGTTAAACAATTTTATTACAAACATATAAAAGTATTACCGTAACAACAAAAATCATAGTTTAAACTTTAAAATCAATCAAACTAACAAATTTCATAAACTCATAATCTAATCTTCCATTGACCTCTTCCCCATATCATTGTCATCCATATGTAACATATTTAAAGCTTGTGCAATCTCTACATAAACACAAATGAAAATGTTGTTAGTATTTAATAAAAAGTAATAATTGTATAAATAAAGAATAAAGATTGTAATTTTTTTACCCAAAGCTATATCATCATTGTTCAAGATGTCACCAATGTTGTCAACTATCGTATTTGTAAACTTTATCACCCAATCTTGGGTGCATAACAAAGCTTCAACTATCAATGTCGATAAACTAGTTTGATACTCATTTACAACTCTACCACAAGTGCTAAACGCGGACTCGGAATTATAGTATAAAATAATACTAAAAAGCTGAAATATTTCAGTTTTGATAGCTCTACTTTGAAGGATTGTAACTCAATGAATATAATACCAAAATAAACAAAATTATAGTCTAAATTCATCTACAAATTGTAAACTAAATGTTGGAAAAAACTGTAGGTCAATCTGACTTAAAACGAATGAGTTATGGGTGTTTAAAAAACGTCACAGATTATAAAATTTTGCTAAAAAGCTGAATTTTTTCAACTTTGATAGCTCTACTTTAAAGGATTGTAGCTCAGTGAATATAATATCAAAATAAAAAAAATTATAGTCTAAACTCATCTACAAAATGTAAACTAAATGTTGGAAAAAATCGTAGGTCAATCCGACTTAAAACGAATGAGTTATGGGTGTTTAAAAAACGTCACAGCTTACAAAATGTTGCTGAAAAGCTGAATTTTTTTAGCTTTGATAGTTCTACTTTGAAGGATTGTAACACGGTGAATATAATACCAAAATAAAGAAAATTATAGTCTAAATTCATCTACAAACTGTAAACTAAATGTTGGAAAAAACCGCAGGTCAATCCGACTTAAAACGAATGAGTTATGTGCGTTTAAAAAACGTCACAAAAATCTTAATCATGTCCAACCGGTTCTAAACCCGGTAAAAACCGGACCGGACCGGGAAAAAAAACCGGACCGGACCGGCGAAAAATCTTAGAACCGAGAACCGGCCCGAGGGTCCAAAAAAACGGTCCGGTCCGGTTCACCGGTCCAAATGCTCACCCCTAGGCTGTCCTGCCTTGAATCTCATTTCGGGCCACTCTGCGGACCAAGATTGGCAAGATTCTGCATGTTGAGCCCCCATTGTTCAGGTCGTCAAAGCTTTAGTCGCTATTAAATGGCATGGGCTGATCTTGTCCTTGGCTCCTTGTTTCCAAGCATTCCACCCACTCAGGGGTCGGGCCATGAAAAGTCGGACGAGGGTTAGGAATTGGAAAGGGAGCTGCTCGGGGTAGGTTCTCAACCTCTGGTTCGGAGTTAGCATCATACGAAAGGTCTTCATCATGATGATCATTCAAGGGGATAGGATGATCATTCTCTGGTTCTTCTCCAAACCAACCAGCTATGACTTCGTTCGGAAGATACTGGTTGCCGTGGGGATGGAGTCCAGCCATGTTTTCTATGCGAGAATTTAGGGTAAGAGAATAATTATTAGACGAACTATCTAGATAATTATTTAGAAAACCTTCATTAGTTACATCGCTATTTCTGAAGTGCATACCAGCTATGTGTGATCTAAACAGGATAGACCTTCGAATAAATGATCTTAACTCCAAATTCACACAGAATAGGGGTAAAGTAAAATTTTCATAGATTCTCAGTCTATAATATCCTAATTACATATAGCCTTAGTGTATCCACTTAGCAACTATCAACTTAGTAATGAAGATCCCGTTTTAGTTCTCAAGTATAAAGTACTTATAGTAACACCAAATACTCCTATAATATTTTAAGTTTAATGTTATGTTCTATTGTTCTCATTGTGGTAGGGTTGGTAAGATTTTAGCATTGTTGCAACCACACAATTAAACTTAGGCACATGCTAGTCAACCCTCGGATAATATAGGTGATCAGGCTATATCTTCCCAGTTTTGATCATATGTCTCTAAGCCCACTAGTGTTGCCCAACAATCGTAATTCTTTTGTACTGTCCTATTGACACTGATTTTAGTATGGATGCAGACACGTATACTTTATTAAATATTTTATTATTTAAAGTATAAACTCTTGGTCAGAGTATTTTTAATCCCTTATGTATTTATAGTTAGTATATCTTTTATGGGTTGATATACTTAATTCACTATAAACAATGCTTTGATACCAATCTGTCACACCCCAAAACCAAGAACGGTGGAAACGTTCTGGGGCGGAGGACGTCATGTACAGTATCACAACAATGAAAAGTAGTAAACAAGCAACAACATCATCCATTGCATTAATAATATAATTATTATACAAGTGTTCTGTCAAATTTTGATAAACACTAAAGTATAAATCAAAATGAAAGATGAGTCTTGAACAAGCTCAATCTTCCCTTCTCCTTGCATCGGTACCTGTCTATGATGACCTGAGGATACAAGTAATTTTGAAAGCGAGTATCAGCTTTGAAGCTGGTGAGATCATAAGTATTTTAGTGTCTCAATTTGTATGTAAGAATTTGTAAGTTTGGAAAATGTATATGAACTGTAAATGTAAGAATTTGTAAGTTTGGAAAATGTATATGAACTGTAAATGTAAGAATTTGTAAGTTTGTAAACTGTAAGTATGGAAATGTTTGTGAAACAATTGTAAACGTTTGAAAAACTCTAGAAATCCCTATGATTTCTACTATTATATAAGGGTGTCTTCTACCAAGACCTAACTGTTCTCAATGTAGTCTTCTACCAAGACTTAACTGTTCTAAATGTTCGTGTCATGTAAAAGTGTGTAATTTTCCCAAGTGTAACTATTATTAACAAAATATAGTTTTTACATTTATAGTTTAAGTGAAAAGATCACTAAATATGTGTACAGGGAAAATTAATGTAGTACTAAAACGTAGTGCTATAAGAACTACTGTTGTACTATTTACCTTAAACCGGATTTATATTAAGGCATCGTCTGATTAATTGTACCATACTATTGACTGGTAACAACGACATAAGAATGGTCGTAATAACGGAATGACGTTTGGCACATGCAGACCTGCAGGTCCGACTGTAGCTAGCAGCAAGGTGTAGGATAGTCAATCCAGTATAGATCTATACGCAAACTCACGCTCTCCCTTCAAGAGACTCTGGCAACAACTCGGGCCATGACATTTAAGGCATGCTCTGATACAGTGGATCACAATTTTATTAACGTATTAATGTAAGTGTAATGTACGGAAATGTTCTACGTGTGCTAGCTGTAATGTGTGTTCTTTCTCTATCTAGCAAGTATAGTAATATAATCGTTCTAGTATCGTTGTATATGTTCTCTTTCTAGTATAGTTGTATATGTTCATCTAGTAGTAAGTATTGACTCATGAATGAACTGACTCATAGTATGATATCGCGTTTTAGTAATAGTTCTAGTATCTTCCTAAACTACCCATATGGTAGTTTACTAGTAATCTAACCGGTACGTATGGACATGGATTTATACCCTTGCTACCCAAGGGCATGGGATGAACTGGAAGGACCTTTTATGACTATATATGTACACATGATATATAACTAATATTTAAACGACCTTCGGACGACTACCCGATATCCCACCAGACCACATCTCAAGCGCGAAAAGGAAATAGGGTGGATGGCCTTCCTAAGTATTTTAAACATTTCTTATATAACTATACATATAGTGGCATGCAATTTATAATATAAAAGCATAAATAAGTTTTGAAAAACATCTGAACATAATTATTATCTTCAGAAAAGATCGACTTGATGTCAACCTATAAAACAGTTTGAAGGCATAGGTTTGATAAAACAGTTTAAGTATAAGGAAACATTTGTTTGAAACACAATTGTAAATAAGTTTGAAATGTGATATACAGAGTAAAATGTACAGTGTAATAAAGAGTTTAATACATATAAAATGTTTATAAAAATCATTTGAAGGAAACTGTTTGGTAAAACGGCTAACGTGTAGTAAATCATTTGAATGCTGCATATTAATCACATGTGATTGATATAATAACTAGCGTAATTCTACTTATTAATCACATGTGATTGATATAATAACTAGCATAATTCTACTTGTATCCCCCCCCCCCATAAACATTTAAAAATAGTTTAAAACATTATTTAAGGGGTATGAACTCACCTGTAGTAAGTGACTGGAATTGAACGGACTGTTATCGTAAGGAAGGATCGGGCAAGTGCTTGGTGTCAAGTGAAGACTTTAGACACACACAATGATCCTAATTACATATGAATACATATGTATATAAATAATTAGTGATTAAAACACTAATTATACAAGTATAAACATTTTAACGCGGGGAAAGCACTTTTGGTCAAGTGCTAGGAGGCTAATGGGTTGCAACAAAGGAGTGCAAGGCCTCTAATGGGAATTTAAGGTCTAATGACCATATGTTTTGGAGTTTACGGCCCAGGGGAGTAAACTCCTGGCCATAAACTCTCCTTAGGGTCACTAGATGAAGCTTAGAATTACTACAACTCTAGTGGTGAATTGTTTCAAGGCTAAATCAAGTGTTTGGGCTTTCTATTAACTCCTTTAAGGAGTTTACGGCCCTGGGACCATGTTCCCTTGGAGTTTACGACCGTAAAATCCCTTGGGAGGGTGTTTATGGTGTTTTCAAGTCTCTAACATTTCAAGGTTATGATCTATGTTGGGTTCTAGGCATAAGGAAGGAGTTAGGGTGTCATTTGACCCCTTTATAGGGGTTTACGGCCCAAGAACTTGTCTTGGCCGTAAAATCCTTAATAATTGTGATTCCTTATGTTTTCTAGGCTTTAAACACTCTAGGGTACATGTCTAAAATCAAGTCTAAGCCTTAGGTGCCTTAAAAGCACTATTTTGAACATGCTTTTTGGAGTTTACGGCCTAAGATACTCTTGGGCCGTGAACTCCCAAACCTGGGTGATTCTTGGTTGATTTCATGTCCCTAATACACTCCTATACAAGTCCAAGGCAGTAGTATATCACGGGGGACAATCTAGGCTTGGTTTCAGGAGTTTACCGCCCAAGAACACCTTGGGGAGTAAACTCCTAAATCGAATGATTTAGCTATGTAATCTATGTTATGAACACATTTAAAGCTTTCTAACACTACTAGAAAGAGTTACTCACAATATGGGATAAAAAACCGAAGATCCGTGAGAGAGAATATTGACTTTTCCCTAAATGGAATTCAACTAATGAACCAATTTGGTTCAGAATTCTATTTATAGTCCTGAGATATTTTTGGCAGAAAATACTTTTATTCCTGAAACGAATTCTAATGTCCTAGAGTGTTGGAATAACAGTGTTGCACAAAACCCTAGTGCATCCACTCTCCTAATATCTCCTTAAGTGTAAAATCCTGAAAACTGCCAAACTTATACTCGAAATCTGCGTTTTCACTGTAATTGTTCTACTTCTATTGGCTTCAAATGGTTTGTTTAGAATGGAAATTTCGGGTTGTCACAACATCGAACTTGGTTCTTCGAACCATGTAACAAACTCATTGTAGTCGGACTCAATTCGATATGACAACTAGGGTCGGAATAACAACCATCTTACTAGTCATTACCGAAACAATGGTAATGACATACTTGAATAAAACATAATCAATTACTAGCTTCTTGGTAACCTTATCACTTTCCCTGATCCAAGCGTGAGTCCTGTGCTTCCAGTAGTATAGATCTCTATTACTATTCACACCTACTCATACTCGTCCCAAGTATTGTCTCGCAGTCCCCAAGTCCTAAAATCACAAAACAATTTAACACATACGAATGTGTCCAATTAATCATAAAAATTTCCCTAGACTCTACTAGGACTTCTTCCACGTGCATCTTCACTCATCAATTCTACTTCAACTCGGTTGGCGATGGAAATTCCAGGCGATGGGACAACTTCAAGAATTACGCCAACCGTTCCATCACCCTGCCAATCTAAGGTGTACTTCAGACGTACCGTACTCCTCTAAACGTTTCGTTATTTTATCAGACATATTTTAAATGCAACATACCACTCTTACGATATCTTTCGATAGGTGTCATTCACTATCATAAGCCTTTCATTTCCTCCATTTACTCAATTCTCTACGAGTCTTCACCATAACATTTTGTACATCCAAGCAGACGTTCAATGTACCGGGCGAGAATTTTAAGATAAGAAAGCTTTATTTACGATAGACGTATAAATCTCCTTATCACTCTGAAACTTTTACATGCTAGTTCTAGTACCGTAGTCGTACGCTTAGAATCCTAAACACATAAGGTTTCCAGACCCGGTCGGCAACATACCATAGATCCGAACCAAAAAAATATCATATATGGAAAACATATAACATTTAGTACATAAAATCATTTTAGGAAACTTTCCTATAATATACTAGTGCTCATGTCTTAAAATATGGTAGACACTTATCTCACAATCATCGCTTAGAATTCTAAGTTTAAGTCTAGAAATCTTACAAATTCCTAGCTCACTTAAACTAATGCTCTGATACCAACTGTAACATCCCCAATTTCACGACCAGAAAAGACCGATTTGTTTATGCTTTGTTTTAAAATCAGAGTAATCATTTAAAGAAAACTGCTGCGGAATTTGTCCCAAAACAAAATGTGATAAGAATTTATCAAAGCATTTCTTTAACGAAATGTATTTTCATTAAATAACAAAATCTCGGGATGTCATGTTCCGATACAGACCAAAAGCATAAACAATATAAAATAGACCTTTCACCAGTTATTTATAACTACTAATCTATAATCCAAAATCTCTCGTCAAGTCCACCAACTTATACTCTTGTGCCATTACCTGTAATGCAAAGAAAACTGAGTGGGTCAGGCTTGGGATCCTAGTGAGCATATAGGGTTTTCAACCCACAATAAGATATTATATTATATTTAATCATCAGACAATCAACCCAAATTACCCATCCCCATTACCTCCTTCTTTTTCTTAAAGTTGTACCCTAAGAGTCGGTTATCTTTCATTCATTCATTCCTAAGGACTGACCTAAGGGATTGACACAAAGTCCATTTGCTACCACAGTTTATACAACAGGCACTACGTCACATAGTCGTCAGGGTTTATACAATAGGCTCTACGTCTCATAGTCACCAGGGTTTACACAATAGGCACTACGTCTCATAGTCACCAGGGTTTATACAATAGGCACTACGTCTCATAGTCACCAGGGTTTACACAATAGGCACTACGTCTCATAGTCACCAGGGTTTATACAATAGGCACTACGTCTCATAGTCACCATGGTTTACACAATAGACACTACGTCTCATAGTCACCAGGGTTTACACAATAGGCACTACATCTCATAGTCACCAAATATTTCATCTATCCATGTTTTACCCAACATATTTGTAGATATAAAATACATATACGGTTTAAATCATTAAAAACCTATATAAAACATCCATTCCACACCCATCTCAAATAAACAAACAATACATAACACATAGCACGTATTTAATAGCAAATACTTCATATTTATGTGTTAGGAGAAAGTAACTACACACTCACTCATAACATAGATATAATACATTCAACCAATACTTGTACTAAAATCGTGTTTATGAAAGGGAATATACATTCACCTATTAAGACGATTGTCGGACAGCACTACGGCTCTTCAAGTAGTATTCTTCGGTGAAACCAAAATGTTTTCTAAGAAACCGGACTTCTCGCGGGCAAAGTTTCATCTCGAAAACTCTTTCTCTCGGGATCTTCAGGGCTTCGGGACTCGCTTCGGGTGTCGGGATGATACCGGGGCTTCGAGGGTACTTCAAGAGGGCTAGATAGGGTATCGGGAGTGAGAGAGTGAAGGAATTAGCAACTATGGTCGGCTGCCCTTCGATTTCTATTTATAAGGCCATTTTTCTGGATTCACGTTGTGAATCTCAAATGTTCGCGTCGTGAGCTCAGTAGTCATAGAGTACGTCATCGCAACTTGTTTCTGTCAGGCTCCAGAAGTCATAAATACTGAGTTCACGTCGTGAACACTATGTTCACGTCGTGAACTCTGACACATTGTTGGGGTTCGCACCCCGAACTTCAGAAATTCATAACCTTCGCATACGAGCTCCGTTTTCGACATTCTTTATATCCATGCGTAGGTGAGATTATGATCTACAACTCTCTTTTAGACTCCGTCGGCTAATTTTGACTTTAATTTTTATTATTTTATTTTTAGTAGGCTGGGACAGGAAAATTCCTTTATAAACTCATAACTTCTTCATCCGACTTCCGTTTTCGTCTGTCTTTTTACCGTTGAACTACTATCGACGAGATCTTTGATTCCCGTTTAGATCGTTTCGGCTATAAATCCCTCGATCTCATATTCGAACTTTGTGTTGCATACTGCTAAGCTGAAACTTAGAAAAATCATAACTTACTCATACGAAGTCATATTTGGACGTTCTTTTTATGTACACTCTCGGTTTAAAATATTATACTACTTTCATTTAGATAGCTAAGGCCAAATATCACTCTAACGTAAATTCACTATTTACGTCGCGCTATGTTGTGTCGGTTCTGTCGCGAAACTTCGACAGATCATAACTTCTTCGTTATAACTTGGATTTCGGCGTTCTTTATATGTACGGAATCCTTGTAACATACACTATAACTTAGTTAAGATTAATCATTCTAAATAATCTTCCATCAAAAGTCATTTTTGATGCTTATCGTCTCTAAATTGACTAGCCCGGATCTACGGGCGTTACAATTATCTCCCCCTTAGGATGATTACGTCCCGAAATCATCAACGAAAATAGGTATATAATGATTGGTACGAGTATCTGAACAAACATATCTAAAAATTTGAATGGATATATAATATCTTCAGACACTGATTGAAAGAACAAAGAAGAACTACTTCTCTAATTTGGATTTTCTTCTTTAAATTCTTTTAATTTTTACTAACATGGACTAGGAAGTACATATGTTGATTGAGGGTTTTGGCCTCAATACTATAACTAAGCCATATATTAAATCTCAATCTGATATTTTTTTTTGCTTTCTACTTTTATTGATAATCTTAGCTGCAATTTATGTCATCATATTTCTTACATGTCCATATATAACCAATGTTCTTAATGGTATTTTCACTTATTAGTGGTGACTTTTCTCTTTTCATTTAGTCCTGACTGGTCAGAAATTCACATTGGTGCATCATTGAACACAAAGTCATGTCATTCACTCAACGATGGACCTGCTGACTGCAAACCTAAATGGATTTGATTCTTCACCGGCCTCATAAATAAGCTACTCAGTTACAAGTCCATTTGAATCCAGACAAATTTCGTTGCTAATACAACTAATAAGTACAAAGAGGTAAACTTTCCTCATTCTTCTATGAAAATTAAATCTTTAATCAGTGGATTTTGTGCAATTTGTATTTACACATAATGTCAATTTTGTATATCCTCTAAGCAACATATTATCATTACAGTGCACCAAAAACATCAAGAGGTATTGCATAATACTTACATTCACAAAACTTTCATGATCGTTACATTTTGTTAAATAGTAAACAACATTAACTTGCGAACTTTGTTAGATGAATACATATGTTGAATGAGCTTGACATAGATGAAACCAAAGTTCCAAACATATGTGCAACACTCTACGAAGATTATTGAATAACAATGACCTGATTCTATTAGAGATTCAACTTATTAGATATAAAGGTAATATTGTAATTTGAATTGTTGGTTATTATATTTTTAATTATTTTTTAGTTATCATTTTTATGAATTTTGTTGTTGATTTTATTTATATAATGTATATAAAAGTCATAAAGTGATTATGTTACTATTACACACATCTTTATTAGATTTGTTTATATTGAAGTTGGCCTTTTTTTGCATGTTTCAATTTTGTGCAATTGGTATGCTATCTTATTGATCTTCAGGTGAGCAAGAACCACCGTGTTTTATTTTTTATCGCTATATGATGTTGGGTTTTAGGGATAATCATGGTTTTCATGTTTTTTTTACTATGTGTATCAATACCAATATTGGTATTTCTTTTTGTCTTAATAAGGAAGTTTGAGGAACTAATGCTTCCCCTATTAAGTCAAAACTTTTCACAACTTTCCTCTTATTTACTTTTTACTTTCAATTGCCCAATTGTGATTTAACTTGCAAATTCTTATCAATGGTCATGCATAGAGAGTCAAAGAAATATTTATAGATGCATCCAGCAACTACAGGACCCTCATGGAGAAACCTTCAGACGACTACCCCTGACCCATGCAGAGCATGGGAAACCTTTCTAGTTATTGTTGGGTCGTGTTTCGTGTTAAGTATTGCGTCTATTGGGCTCGTTAGCTAGTCCATTTTGTATCTCCGGTATGGGTCTGTCCATCCGTGAGTTTAGTAGGGTTTAGCATATATAGGAGCTTGCATGCTTCCTAGAAAGTAACGATAGAATAGAGCGATCAGAAAGTAATTATTCAGCAGGTTTATTATTATCGTTCTTGTAACCCTAAAATCCTCTACAACGGAAGTTCTTAGTCGAGCTCTACTGAGGATTGTTTGATCTAATCATTCGACACATATTGATCCATACTTGTGTTATTTACTGCTTTTGCATCCATCGCATTACCTGTTAAGAAGATCTAATCGATCATTAAGTTTGTTAATAACTTATCAATTGGTATCAGAGCAGGAGGCTGTGTAATTCATACACATCTTTTTTGTGAAAAAGGTTGCGATTAGGGTTATTCCGCATTAACTAATATTTATTGAGCCATCATCCCATAATTGACGCAACTCAGCATTTATTTGTTTTGCCCTAATCTTATATATATTACAAGTCTGATCTTTCAAACAGGTTATACGATCAAGCATGGACGAGTCACAATCAAATCCCATAAACATCTCAAATAGCATTGGATCAACAACGAAGATTCCCATCCTTTACACCCAGGATTACGAAGTCTGGGCACATCACTTTGAATATTATGTCATTGGATCTGAAGACAATGGATATCTTATCTGGGAAGCAATCGTGTCTGGACCATTCGCTCATTCAGCAACGTCTAAAATCATTAAAACTCAGAAAGAGTATAATGATCTATTGAAGGACGTAAAAGATATTGCTCAAGACGAAAAAGATAAGTTTCAGTGCAATATTAAAGCAATTGAGACTAATCAGATTCGCTCTTCAGTCGGATACTTTCAGGCTAGTGAGTTCATGCAGCACTGCCAAAGAAATATGGGATAGGCTACGAGAGTTATATTCCACAGACGAAGATCTGGAGCATTCCATTCAGACCCTACTTTTATCTGAGTTTGGAGAATTTAAGCAGAATCCCGAGGAAACTGTTACTCAGACATTCGATCGCTTCAATCATCTTCTCAGTAAGATGATTAAACACGATATTGAAAGGAAGTTGATTGAACAAAAGGTTACATTTTTGAATGGTCATAGATCTGAGTGGAGAGCGGTTGTGTCCACTATTAAAGCTCATGAGCAATTCAAATCTTATTCATTGGCTAAGCTGGTAGGAATTTTGAAATCCCAAGAAAAGATTGTCTCGCAGGAGAAAAATGTGGTTTCAAGCTTGGGTTCCTTGGCCCTTATTTCTAAAAGCAAAAGTGTGATGGAAGATGAAGACCTTAACTTAGAAGACTATGACCTTACCTCTGAAGACTATGCAATGATGGTGTCAAATCCAAAGAGGTTTATTAAGAAAAGGTTTCCTACCAATAAGAACCGGAATTGGCAGGGAAGCTATAGTTCTAAAAAAGTGAAGGAGGAACCGAAGGCAGAAGAAGCAAAGAAAGAGCCGAAAGCTAAAGGGGATTCTGGGGTGAACTACTACTACTATGGAGGAAAGAACCACTATGCCAAAGAATGTGTCCTAAAGAAAATGGCAGAAAAGGATGAAGAAAAAGATGAAGAAGCTGTGTTGATGAAAAAGCTGGAAGAGATCAAGAGAAAGAAAACTACTACTAACCCTTCTATGAATGCTTTAATTGTGCAGGGTTCGGTAGCGGATGATGAGTTCGGTGGCATGGAAGTCTGGTCAACCGATTATGAGGATGATGAAGTTAGAAAGCCATCTCATGGAAAGGCTTATGTTGCGAAAGGTGAAGGAAGCGGTGGAAAATGTCTGATGGTGTCTGATGTATCTCAAATAAGGGGATACAACACAGACGGTGGGAATGAAGACAAGAAGGAGCGAGAGGACTTGTGTTTCACAGCAAAACCTCTCAGCATGCAGTTTAATGAGCTTGATGAATTAATCAAGAAGGTACAATCCATTTTTTTCATTCAAAGTCCCACAAAATTCATATGAAAAGGAATTAAAAAATGTAAATTCAAGAATCTCTCATCTAGACAGCAATTTAACTCAAACACGGGTCACCAATTCTAACCTAACTGACCAATTAAGTAGGGTGTCTTCAAAGAATGAGGAACGGAGGATGTGGATAGAGCTGAAGGAGTTGGAGTTGATCAAATCCAAAGACGAAAACATTTATTTACAAAGAGACAATTTAAAACTTTTGAAACAAAGAAATGTGTTTTGTTTGATTGCTAAGCGTCTTTATTCTAACATCACTTAACTTCATCTTAACTGTGAAATATGACAGAAAATTCATCGCATGATTTTGCCCTTTCTTGAGTTTAAGGAAGATGAAATTGACGCTGAAGCATATGATTGCGAAAGTGTAGTTTTGTCTGAGGATGTAAATCCGACGTATATGTATGGTCTAGACAAAATCGAATCTTTCATAAAGTCCAAGGACCATAAGGACATGCTGAAAAATCTTTTGGATGAAAATGATAAAATGAAACTAAGGACCGAAACCATACAAAAGTTTGACTCATTGAATGCCAACTTGAGCTCAGAAAATAAAATTGATGTTGAAAATGCATCTGAGCTTAATGAGGATGATGATATGGGTGAAATTTCTGTAGAGGATGAAATTGACTGTTCTGAGTTTGTCAAGATCGAACCCGAAAACCACAAAAATCTTATTTCAGAAAATTCTGTGGAGTTTGCTCGTTTGTCCTAACAAAAGTCCCCGATCCTTGAAGAAAAAGTTGTTGTATACCAAAAGGTAAGGACGACTCCAAATCAGGTGTATAAGGTCACAGGAGTAACCGAACATCAGACAGCCGAACTCACGGCCATTGTAAATGAAGATAATGTTGATGGTTGTGATGAGTTCTTCTGGTCCGCCCCCATCGACAATGCTGATGAAACCGTTGGTCTGTCAGAACGGACGTCCTGGAAAACCAAAGGCAGATATGTGCCAAAGCCTTTGAACAAGCCTGATAACTTCGACATACCAAGTACTAGTGGTACAAAAGATGTTCCTGAAGAAAAAGGAGTTCCTGCAAAAGATGTCACTCCTTCAAGCGAAACATCATCAATACAAAGTGCACCGACTGACAAGAAGCAAAAGCAAAAAAGCCAATATCCATCGACAGCCAAAGTAAGTGAAGAATCAAAAACAGCAAAGGAATCGGAGATACAAGAAGAATCTCCATGAACAAAAACAGTTTTGGCAATCTCAAAATGCCCATTTCTCTTATCATGACAGAAATTCAAAGTCAGAGAAAAGTGTTGTTAGGCAGCAAGAAAGTAATAATAACCAAAAGGAAAGGTTCGGTTCTGAGGATCATAACAACCGAAGGGAAAGGTTCGGTTCAGAGAACACCAGCTACCGAAAGCATAAGTTCGGTTCCAAGAGCAAAAGCGACCAAAGTTCGAGATTCGGTCCCACAAATGACCAAAAACAAAAGTGTCACTCAGGACCTCAAATCAATAAAACTTCTCAGTCTAACTTCTCTCGTTCTAATTCTTCTAATTCCTCTCAACCTCATTCTACATCCAATTCTGTTCACACTCAAAATCCAAAATCTTCAACAGATTTGAAAGGAAAATCGAAGGTTTCCTCAATCAAAACAGATCAAAATCATTCCAAAGTCCAAATGCCTAAACTTGAATCCAAATCGACAGTAACAAATCCTAATAAAAATAAGGTTTTCACCATTAAAAAGAAAGATGAAACAACTTTAATAAAAAGAACATATCTTGTTGACATCTCTCTTACTATTCCTGTTCCTGTGAAAGGCTCACGTGGACCCAAGAAACTTTGGGTTCCTAAATCTGCTTAATTTTTGCAGGTTATCAGTGACGAGCAGTTTGACGAAGAATGGTATATTGACAGTGGCTGCCCACGTCACATGACAGGAAGGAAGGAAGAGCTGAGGGAATTTCGGTCTCTTTCAAACGGTGGAAATGTCAAGTTTGGGAACAACTCATTCGGCATGATAAAAGGTTATGGAATGATAACAAATGGAGATTTCACAATCAGAAAGGTTGCATACGTTGAAGGACTGCAACATAACCTCATTAGTGTATCTCAGCTTGTTGGAGGTACCGGTCTCAAGGTCTCTTTCGACGATGAGGGTTCAGAGATAATTAAAAAGAAAACAAAAAGAGTAATTCTCAAATTGGAGCGCAAAGGCGAAATGTTTCCCCTGAATCTCAAACCCATCAAAGGAAATCCAGCTATCTGCCTGTTATCCAAAGCACAATCTGACGAAAGCTGGCTGTGGCACCGAAGGCTCTCTCATCTCAACTTCAAGGATATCAACAAACTTGTCATAGGTGGTCATGTTCGAGGTCTTCCATTGCTCAAATTCGATCGAGAACATTTATGTGCTGCGTGTGAAATGGGGAAGCAGAGTCGTCAAAGTCACCCATCGATTGTAAACACTAAAGTTGTTGAACCATTAGAGTTAATTCACATTGACTTGTGTGGTCCATCATCTATCGAAAGCATCGGCGGTAGCAAGTATATTCTTGTCATTGTTGATGACTTTTCACGTTTTACATGGGTGTTCTTTCTGAAGCACAAATCTGAAGCAACTCTCAAGCTAAAGATGTTTATCAAGCAGGTTGAAGTGCAGCTGAGGAAAGTCGTTCGCAACATCAGGAGCGACAATGGGCTGGAGTTCAAAAATAAAGAATTCGAAGACTTCTTGGCAGAAAAAGGAACCAGTCACAACTTCTCAGCTCCATACACCCCTCAACAAAACGGAATTGTCGAAAGACGAAACCGATCTTTGTGTGAGGCGGCCCGAACCGTGCTAAGTTTTGCCTCTTTACCTTTATATTTTTGAGCTGATGCTATTATTGCAGCATGTTTTACGCAGAACAGGTCCTATCTCAATAAACGCTTTAATCTCACTCCTTATGAGATCATCAACAACAGGAAGCCAAATGTCAAATTCTTCCACGTATTCGGCTCACGGTGTTTCATCTTCAATTCTAAAGAACATCGTAACAAGTTTGACGTCAAAGCCGATGAAGGAATATTTCTGGGATACTCTCTCACTTCGAAAGCATACAGGGTTTTGAACAAATGTTCGAGGAAGATTGAAGAAACTTATTATGTGACTTTCGATGACAGCTATGTCAAAAAGCTGAAGGCCAGTGAAGACACAGTTGGAGAAATTTTTTCTCAAACAGGCCAAGTCACAGCCTCGATTGCAAATCTGTTTGAGAAGTTTGTTAAGTTATTCGATGAACCAGAGAAGGCTACTCTCTCGGAAGCTAGTGCAGCAGACAACAAAGTAGATCATCTGAAGCAACTCATCGAAGATGCTGCCAAACAAATGAATGAAGGAGAATCAAGTCCAAACAACCCGCCACAACACGGTGCTTTAGTTGAGGGGGAGGATCCACCTTCTTTAACACAGCCGGGCTCACATGTTGAGGGGGAGAACTGTTCTCCAGCTGCTCCCGAACGCCCAGCTATACCCGAAAGCCAATTTATACCCAAAAGTCCTGTGGTACCCGAAAGCTCAACACCACCCGAAACTCCTGTAGCTCCGGAAAGTCAAGATACACCTGAAAGCTCATATGTCGAGGGGGAGAATGCTGATATGTCTTATGACGATGATAGTCAATCTGAACTAGAAGAGATGGTAAATGCTGAATTGGATCCATCCTATGATCCCAATTACCCTCCTCTTGTCAAATGGACCAGAGATCATCCTGTTTCACAGGTTGTCGGTAATGTCTCTGAAAAGGTCCTGACCCGATCTCAACTAAAGGCAAAGCAAACTTCCTTATTTTCAAAAGTAGAGTTCTGTATGTTTAACTCCTTCGTTTCAAAAGTTGAACCAAAGACAGTTAACACTGCTCTTGATCACTCCGATTGGGTTCAAGCTATGCAAGACGAACTTAATGAATTCGAAAGAAATAAAGTTTGGCGCCTCATTCCAACTCCTCAAGATGCCTCGGTTGTTGGTCTCAAATGGGTCTTTAGAAATAAGATGGACAAGGAAGGCAATGTGATAATAAACAAAGCTCGTCTAGTGGTGAAAGGATACTGCCAGGAGGAAGGAATCGATTATGAGGAAACTTTTGCTCCTGTGGCTAGGCTGGAATCTGTTCGAATATTTCTTGCCTATGCTGCACACAAGAACTTTGAGGTCTTCCAAATAGACGTAAAGTGCGCATTTCTAAATGGAGAACTTGAAGAAACGGTGTACGTAGAGCAACCACCTGGATTTGTCAATGAAAAATACCCCAATCATTGTTATATTTTGGACAAAGTGGTATATGGACTGAAACAAGCACCGAGGGCCTGGTATGAAATGCTAACCAAGTTTTTAAGGATGTCCAAATTCAAACAAGGTTCGGTTGACCCAACCTTCTTTCGTAAGAAGGAAGGTAACCACCTTATGATTGTTCAAATCTATGTCGATGATATCATCTTTGGCTCAACGAATCCTAGCTTAACGGTTGAATTCAGAAAGCTGATGGAGACTAAATTTGAAATGAGCTCAATGGGTCCAATTAACTTTTTCCTTGGTTTAAATATTAGACAGGGACCCGAAGGCATCTTTATTAACCAGGAAGCTTACACGAAGACTCTCCTTGCTAAATTTGGCATGATGGAAGACTCAAAGGTTAAAGTTCCAATGGCGTTCGGCACCAAGCTCACTACATCCTTGGATAAACCAGCAGTCGATATTACGCTATATCGTCAAATGATCGGTTCTTTAATGTACCTTACTGCTAGCAGGCCTGATATAATGTTTTCTGTTTGTTACTGTGCTAGATTTTAGGCAAATCCTCGTGAACCTCACATGCTTGCAGTGAAGAACATACTCCGGTATCTCAAGCGAACTACCTCTTTAGGCCTATGGTATCCATCCAACTCAGGCTTTTTCGTTCAAGCCTACTCAGATGCAGACCTTGGAGGTTGTGGACTCGACAGGAAAAGCACCACTGGAGGCTGCCAATTCCTTGACGGGAAGTTGGTTAGTTGGCAATCAAAGAAACAGACCTGTGTATCTCTGTCTACCGCTGAGGCAGAATACATCGCAGCTGCCTCCTGTACTTCTCAAGTGATTTGGATCTAAAGCCAGCTCCGGGACTACGGACTCAATATGAAAAAGATCCCACTATATTGCGACTCTGAAAGTGCAATTAGAATCTGTCATAACCCAGTGCAACACTCGAAGACTAAGCACATAGCACTGAGGTATCACTTCATTAAGGATCATGTGGAAGATGGGAACGTCGAAATACACTTTGTTCGAACCACTGATCAACTAGCTGACATCTTCACCAAAGCTCTTCCTGAAGCATCTTTTAACAAAATACTACAAGGGCTAGGTATGATGGAATCAGAGTCGGTACCAAAAATTACCTCTCAAGCTCAAAAGCAAGAAGCGAAATAGACCGAACATTCGGGTTCGGGTCTTGTGCTAATGTACCGAAATGAACCGAACGCTCGGGTTCGGTTGTATTATCTGCTTTTCGCTCATCACTCAAAGGTAGTTTCCTTGGTTGTAGATCTTATGTAAAACTTTTCCAAATTCATTTCTCTTATTGTCAAAGTTATTCTCTTTTTCAAATCTATTTTCTTTGGCGACCGAAATCAACCGAACGTTCGGGTTCGGTTCCAAAATTTTTCTCACCCGAAATAGACCGAACGCTCGGGTTCGGTTCCAAATTTTTTCTCAACCGAAATAGCCCGAACGCTCGGGTTGTGTCTTATTTTTTTTATTTTATCAAAAATTCCAAAAATATTTTTTTCTTTTCTTTCATAAATTCAAAAACTCCAAAAATATATATATATTTTTTTATTATCTTATTTAGCTTGTTTTTTTATTTTTTTTATTTTTCTTTTCTTGTGGGTATATAATTTCATTAGCTAAGTGTCCCTAGAAGCATGCTGCTGTATGTGTCCAAAGCCTCACCTGATTCTGAATAATAGGCCTTACTGACTTGGTATAAACAAACATTGTCTTCCCAATTAGGCTTTCTTATTTATTCTAATCATGAGCTACCTAACTCTCTTCTCACATGAGATATGAGTTTTCTGCTTGGTCCTATTTTTTTATAGCAGAGGTACTTTGATTTCTTACACCGTCTATATTGCATTTCTCCATCACATTCGCTTCACAACCGTAACCCTTGAGACTCTCAGAAATTACCACTGAGGTTTATGGTTGCACAATTTCTGTGTTTATGATCTTAGCTTCGTGCCACTACGTGCTAAGTGAAACCCAACATTTAAATACCCAAGATGCATTGACGGTGAACAATTAATTTGTTCTAGCTTTCACTGATGAATTGACGGACTTATCCATGGGGGTACAACATGAAATCTCTATTTCTATTTTGTGTGATTCTTATAAAATTGTTAAAAACCATAACATTTCTTCCTTAGGATCCAGTTTTAATTTTTGTTGAGATTTTATAAATTTCCTAGCCAAATTAAATTATCACCAACCTACTTGTTCAACAGACTACACCGGTCTCACAAGTACTTCGTTCGATTTCTGTCTTATATCAAGATTAGGAATTTTGAATCGAAGCGATATCCACCCTCATAAGCCTAATTAAAAGAAGCCTTTCAACACTTCTTAATAAGTGTCTGATCGATATTCAACGGGAAACCACACAAACACTTTAAAGTCTCTCTTGACTTTGAAGGAAGAGATTCGTGCCCGGGATCATTTGTTTCGTGTCTTTATTGACATCACATATTTTCCCAAAAGTGTTGCTTTATTTCTTTTCTTTTACACCCTAAGCACGAAAATCTTTGATTTTCCAAAATTCTGGTTCTATTAATTACAAGGCATTTTACTTGGATTGATGATTTATTAAAGGATGTGGTAAATATTGATCCACGTGGGAGGATTTTTTTTAAAAGATGCTATTTTATTCTAAAGGGATAAGATGACGACATGATGACTCAGGCGGGAGTCTAATCGATTTGATTTCAAACAGCGCAAGAGGGAAGCGTGCGAATCTGAACCGTTTCATCTCCAAACGGCGCCTGACGGGAAGGCGTGTTATTAGGGGCCTGACATTATCTCTCATGCGTGATCATCGGCAACCCCAACTGTCACGCATCAGTCAATTCCGAAAAACCCTTCGTTTTTCAATTGAAGATTTGGGAAGATCTTTCTCTCTCCTTAACCCACAGTATAAAAGGCAACATCATCCACCGTTTACCTCTTTACTGCAATTAAAATTCCCAGAGAGCAAGAAATCCACTGTTCATCATCTCCTCCGCTTTCTTCATAGCAATGGCAGATTCTTCCTCAGTTCACGCAACATCCCACATTTTGCCCATTCGCCCACAGCAAAGCTTGATTATCGATTTAACTCCTCAATCGTATGACACATTCATGTTCCCATCATCAAGTGTCTGAAGTTTTCTCCAATCGCTCCTGCACTTACCAGGGCTGAAACTGTTCCGATGGAATTCTTGTCACAGATCTTTGCCACCGCTCACTACGACAAGGTCGTCGACAGAATCTTCTTTGATGTCTATGAGCACAAGGCGTCGATTTCAAAGCAGCGGTTCTGCTCATTGTTAGGGTTTGACGCAGATTCTTCCAGGGTCAATCTGGAATCAATCCCCATGGGTCATTTGTTCAACATGTTCTACAACATGAGATACACGGAGGTGCTTACTACGGTGACGAAATTCAAGAAGTCGTGCCTACCTCCACAGTGGAATGGGATGTTCACTGTTTTGTTCAAGGGTTTATCTGAACGAAGCGTCGGGTCTGATGGAGCCAGCCGTTTATTTCTCTCCATAATGTATGGTATCTACAATGGCATCAACATGGACTACGGGTCCGTTCTGTGGCAACAACTCATTCAGAGTCTCTCCTCCACTTCCAGACATTCAGAGATTTCGTATGCTCGGTTCTGGACCATTATCACGAAATGGGTGATGGACAAGTACCACGTCCCCATTGTCGCTGGTGCTCCAATGTCTTCGGTTGGTACCTTTCATACCACGAAGATCATTGTGTCGGACGCTTCAAAGTTTCCGTTCAACGGGTCTATTCCGGAAACCATGTATGGGGATGTTCCCGCTGATAGCCAGATTATCAAGACGTACAAGGAGTTCAAGCGTTCTGGTCCAAGGGATCTTACTCCGGAGATGCTGAAATCCATTCATGACGCCGACAAGCCTGCTCCAAGAGGCAAGAAGGCTGATAAGGGAAAACAGGTGGTCAAGGGGGCAAAAGGCCCATCTCCAAAGAAGAGGAAACCCACCAGGGCTGCTCAGTCTCCCCAGCAGAAGAGGAGAAAAACTCAGCCGAGGCGAAAGCTGGTTATCGCTTCCTCCTCAAGCGAATCTGAGGGTGAGAGTTCTGATTCTGATGACTCTCCACGTGGCAACACTCCACCCAGATCTCCGACCCCTGAAGTTCATGTCTCTACTTCTCCAATTTCCTCTCCACCAAAAACCATTCCTATTTCTATTCCCCCATAACTTCCACTACTCAAATACCACCCACGTCCATCCCAATACCTCCACCAATATTCACCGACACAACCACCACAACCATTGCAGATGTTCGAACCAACGTATCTGATACGGGGGTTCATACTGACACACCTAAATCCACCCCAGCACCCGAAACCACTCCAGAAACCGAACCCACACCTACACCCGAACAAACTACCCAACCCGAACCTACCCATACTACCGAACCACCAGCTTCACCACCACCATCTTCTCCTAGTCACGCATCAGAGAGAGAAGAACCACTCCTTGGCGGGGAGAATATGACTTTTGACTCGGTCTAGTATAGCCCGTTTCAAGTACAAAGCGATGACGATGACGACGCTCCTGTCACTAAAAGGCATCTCCAGGAGCTCCATGACAAGATTGAATCACTCATCGCCTCCTCTTCCACTTCTCAGTCATCCCTATCTGAAGCTGCAGTTCAGAAAACTGTTGATGCTTTCTCCAAAGCTCAACAAGCTTCCCTTGCTTCTGCAACCACCGCCATAGATGCCTCTACCAAAGCCTGTCAGACTGCGACCGAAAAAGTCGATAAACTATTTACTGATGCCTCTTCCCTGTTGAAGTCTTTACAGGAGAGTGCCAACGCCGCCAAGACTATGCTGGAACCTATTGTCCACCAGCTGGTAACATCAGTCGCAACTGAGTTGAAGTCCTTCGCTTCTCTTCGTCAAACAATTTCTTACGACAACTCAGCTTTCCGAACAACCATCGAAGAGCGTCTCTCCAAGCTTCAAGAAGATTTGGCTGCCGAGAACTCTCTCATGGATGCTCTCGCAAGGAAGACTACCACTCTGAAGGTCAAGAGTACTCAACTCTCCAACTGTCAACAGGAGATTGACTCTCTTCGATCTGAAAGAGAGGTGGTTAAATCGTGTGTTTCGGATGTCCACTCTGCTATCTCCAACATCCTTGAAGCACATGACCCCATAATCAATTATTCAGTACGTCGTGCCCTTGCCGAGAAGCTCGCTCCCGCCCTCGCTCTACTCAGCAAAATCGAAGGGCTCCTTGATTTCGTGTCCATTCCGAAACAAGGGGGAGAGAAGGAAACAATGTCTCAACCACCTCCTACTTCCACAGCAACTCACATTACCGAACCTCCTCCAGTAGGCCAAGCCTCCGGTTCCGGTGTGAAAGACAAAGGCAAAAAGATTGCTGAGGAGGAAGAAGAAGAAGATAATGAGACAATCGCCGACTTGTTGAAGCGTAAAAGTCGGAACAATGGGGCTGACATCAGTGCTCGTGTGGCAAGAGAGGCTGAAGAAGCCGAACGTAAACAGAAGGAAGCCCACGACCTTCTTGAGAGCAGGAAAACTCTGTTTCCTTCCTGGACTCTTGAGAGGATGATGAAAGAAGCCATCGACACACCAAGTATCTTGTGGCTGGAACCTGTGATCTCTTTAGATCGGTCTAACACTGTCGACTCACAGTTCGACATGTCACTGACCCGAAAGGCTTTTATCTTTCATGCCTTTTCCAACGTTGCAGAGTTCCCTCATCCTCATCCACAGGTTGATCGGGACTTAATCAATTTCTATCTGAAGGCTGCTCAACCCCAATATCAGACTTGGAGTGCTCAGAAAATTGTCAACGTTCGGGTCTTGAAGCCGTACAGTGAAGGTAACTTCATCAACGTTCGGTTCAAGGTACTTCGGGGATCTGCCAAAACAGAACATACTATTTCCCTTGCAGATCTTCCCAACCTTAATCCCCATGATTGGATTATCTTGCACAACATCCTCCTCACCAACGAAGCTGAATACGGTCTGATCATCGACCATTTCAAGAGGATGCTCGTGTGTTACATCATGGAAGTTGCATTGATGGATCAGGAGATTGCGAGTGTATTTAAGAAGAAACCTACAATATCTCCTGTTGGCTCTGCCAGTGATCTCAACCAAATGCAGATGGGGAAGATTGACTCGAGGAGGAATTCGGTCATGTTTACCAGAAACGAAGGACAGAAATGTCTTTTTGCCTTGGCAGACAAACATCTCTATACCACTGCATGTTTGGAACATGTTTTAAGGATCATCCACAGATGCAAGCAGAACACAGCGGATGATATCAAGTACTTTGATGATATGATTCAATGGTACATTCGGTTCAGACAGACTATCCTTGCTCTTATCACACGTCTGTTTGATACTGTAAAGAAGGCTCCCGCTGCTGGCCCAAGCAAGAAGAAGAAGTAGTCTCGCTCCAATTTGACGCAAAGGGGGAGATTGTTGGGTCGTGTTTTGTGTTAAGTATTGCGTCTATTGGGCTTGTTAGCTAGTCCATTTTGTATCTCCGGTATGGGCCTGTCCATCCGTGAGTTTAGTAGGGTTTAGTATACATAGGAGCTTGCATGCTTCCTAGAAAGTAACGATAGAATAGAGCGATCAGAAAGTAATTATTCAGCAGGTTTATTATTATCGTTCTTGTAACCCTAAAATCCTCTACAGCGGAAGTTCTTAGTCGAGCTCTACTGAGGATTGTTTGATCTAATCATTCGACACATATTGATCCATACTTGTGTTATTTACTGCTTTTGCATCCATCGCATTACCTGTTAAAAAGATCTAATCGATCATTAAGTTTGTTAATAACTTATCAGTTATTATTATTATTATTATTATTATTATTATCTTTGTATATTATACACACATACATACACACACACACACACACACACATATATATATATATATATATATATATATATATATATATATATATATGACAAAAAACTTCATAAGTGGTCCATATGGTAGTGAAATGACGAAAATGCTATTCAGTTAATCGACAAAACTTAACGGAGTGAGCAATAAAAACCTTTTGTTAAAAGTTTTGAAAGCATATTGACCATCTAGAAAGTTTTTTGAACTTAGAGACTATATCTCAGATTTTTGTAAAGCATAGGGACCATTAATGATGTTTTTTCTTAAAATTATTAATTCACATAAACTAATATTTTTAACATTTATTTACTTACATATTTATTTATTTTATTATTTCACTTCCTAATTCAATAATTAAAATTTTCATTTGTCATACCCTTTTAATAAAAATAAGACGAAAAACAGGACGTTACAATACCATTATGATCTCTTATGAACTCCATTGTATATATTTAGTCACTAATTTTTTTACAATACCATTATGATCTATTATAAACTTATTTATATATATTTAGTCAATAATTTTTTCTACACGTTTAATCACAAAATCTTATTTTCTATACATATTCAATCATTAATCTTTTTGTATTTTGTACAAATTTACCACTACTCTTACATAATATAAATACATAATATTACGTACTAATATGTATAAATGTTTATGTAAAACATATATTTACATATAAATAAAATACTTTTACAAAGAAATATGTGTTTTTACATATAAATAGATATATTTTTTAACGCATATATACATGATTTATACATCAAAAACATATATATATATATATATATATATATATATATATATATATATATATATATATCCCTATCTAATAAATAAATAGTGTTAATATTCTCGTGCTATATGTCAAACTCTTAAATCAATATTACGCCACTTGTTGTTTTGCTTCTCCAATTTCAATTTTCCGTCTGTGTTTTTAATTAGTTAAGACTATCCCATAAAATCGGCAATATCTTCATCACAATCCTAAAAAATCAGGATGAAAATTTATTAAAATATACCTCCTATTTCTCTCTCTGAAAACCCTAAAAGTCATTCAACACTCTTTGGAATTGTTGTTAATTAGAGAAAGAGAAAGGAATTGATGTCGACTAACCAAGGTAAAATCGAGTATACTCCCGTATTTGAACTTTTGCTTGGGAATTTTAGTTGAGTGGGTACATTAAAAAACCTACTTTTTGCTTAATATATGATGCTTTTTTTTTTAAATAGCAATTTGAAGTAGTTTACAAAATCAATATGTCTATGTTTTTCACTCCTCTTCTATATTGAATTCCGACATTTTATGTTGCGAGGTTAATTTCATTTTGGGTTTGATTTTTGATTTCAAGTTATGCTTTCATGAGAAGAGAGACGAGGAGGAAAAGAGGGTATGTTTAATCATCTTTCTTTCTCTGTGTATACTTTGATTTCACTTCATGTTTATTGTTAAATGTATGTAAAACTGATTAATTTAAGTTGGCGATAGGTTATTGCATGTTGCCATGTTCACACTTCACCGTTAGTGATTTAAGGTCAAATATTTTTCATGTTGTAAATTGGCATACTTCAACAAACACTACTTTAATCCATTGAAAAATATGATAGTTAGGTTTTAAGTTAAGGTTCAATTTTAGTGTCTACTATATGGTTTTACCAATCTTCATTTGTTGGCCACATGAACACCTTCTCTCGCCTCTTCTTTTTTTGAGATAAGCATCTCAACTTTAGGTACGTATCCATAAGTTCTTGGTGTCTTGAATCAATAAATTAGTTTGTACAACTCTTAGGTCTTTGGTCTCTTGAATCATTAACATAGTTTGCACACCACTTGTTTGATAAAATGCTTAAACCAATTTTAATATCAATATAATCATTAGCTTAGGTTTCTTTGTATTGTAAATATTTTCTTATATGTACTGTAGGGATGAGTTATAAAACCGAAAAACCGGACCGGAACCGGAACCGGTATAACCGGAAAATGCTTAAACGGTCAGGGTATTGGGTTCCAAATTTAGTCTTATCCGGGTTCCGGGTATTTCGGGTACGGGTCCAACGGGTCCGGGTATTCAGGGTAAAAAAACAGGAACCGGTTTTTGGAACCGGATATGTAAAAAAACCGGAACTGGGTTTAATGGACTGAAACCGATTTTTGTACGTTTTATAAAGTTTTTATATAGGAAATATAAATAAATATGTAAAAAAACTTATAAGTTGATGGGTATTTTATCATAATCTATATAAGTTTAAAAAATGAATATACTAGGAATATATTTTTGGTATAGAAATTTGTATAAAAAATAGTACCAGTTAAAGATGAAATATTATTTATATATTTTTTATCTAAAGAAAATAGATGTAGGATTGAAGATGGTTGTTTATCATAATCTCAATTTGCATATGAGCTCTCATAATAATAATAATAATAATAATAATAATAATAATAATAAAGAGAAAACATTGAAGTAATGGAAAACTCATGAACCATGACATTCATCTAACAAGGGTGATTTCGTCATTTGTAGGAAATTTTGAAAAATTGGCTTATGCAATCGTTTAAATACATTATACTATAATAACTTTTGTAATAAGTATGAGTGAATTTAACTATATAATAGCGTATTTGATCAAAAAGAGTGAAATCGAAAGTTTTATTATTTTTAGTATCAATTTGTTTTGTTGGCTTAATGGGTTAAAGTTCTATAAGCTTTTAGCCTATATTTATAGTGGATCTTTTACAAAAAGTTATATATTCATTTTATTGTTTAATTATTCTAACTATTTTTTTTTAATTAGAACCTCTAATCATGTTACAATTAATTCATCCCTATGAACGTACACTATATATTACAATCACATAACTAAAAGCTCATATTTCACAATAATATTAAACCAATTTTGTTATATCATGTTACTTTTTAAAAAAAAATCAATGTCGTCAATAACCTAAATGTAATTTTTTGTTTATTAATTTTTTTATAACGGTTGAAAGATTATGCGATTGAGGTAATTACAAAAAAAAATAGTAATAATAATAAAAAAAAAAATCCGGGTTTTCCGGTTCTAAACCCATTTTACCCGGTTGCACCTTACCCACTTCCCTATTTTCGGGTTTTTCGGTTCTAGACACACTTTACCCCGTACCGTACCCGGAACCGAACCGGAGTCGGTTCCTACATACCGGTCCGGTTTTCAGTTCTAAAAAATCTCATTAAACAGTTTCGGGTTTTCCGGGTCCGGGTCCATCCGGTTTGGGTTTGGACCCACTTTCATCCATAATATATTGTATAATCAATACAAATAGGAAATCCATGTAAAAAGCACACATAATATTGTCTTTCTAAAGCTTATCTTTGTAATTGAACTATATACTATGATGCAATGACATTAAAATGTGTAGAACAAGTGCAAGAGAAATTAAATAGTGAGTAAATAAATGCATGAGCTAATTTCCCAAAGTATTTGGAAATAAACTTTGTGTTTATAGTTGTAGTTAGCATCAAAGATGATGTCACAGATGGGAATATGATTCAAGTTCAAGGTAATAAAACTTATCTATTTTTTTTCTTTTCTTGACACTATTGGTTTCCATTTAAAATAAAGAAGATTATCATGTTATGTTCTGTGAAGAATGAAGATTACCATAAAAAAAATTCTTAAATGTCGAATTTAGAACATTTGATATGATCCGTACATATCTTTTTGTGTTATGTTAAATTCTACTCTTTGTTGACACTAATGATTTTCACTTTTGGTCTTGACTAGCAAAAGTAAATAAATAAGATAACGGTTTTTTTTTCCCTGATCGCAAACACGAAGTGAAAGATTGATTTGTGAAAAGTTCAATGATTAATGTTCATTCAGGTATGAGCCCATACCTTTGGAAACCTTATCTTACTCAACATTTTTGGAATGAAGTTAAAGGTTTGAAGTATGAGCCACTTATTATGCAAGTTTCTAGGTTCAATCACATCTTCTAAACCTCAAAGAAAAAAGAAAATAGAATGATCAAGACACAAACCCACAAAACAAATAAAATACGGTACATTGTGTTTGTTGTAATAGTTTGATTTGCAAAACTGTTGACCTATCTCTTTATGCTAACAATTATACTGCCAAAGATGAAACCTTACATACCTACAGAAGAAACATTAGCATTGTTAAAAAATTTTAAAGTATCATTTCTTTTTGATAATATATGATAAAATGACAAAACAATATCTGGTTTATGCCAACTTAGTAATTTATTTTATTTAATAGAACATAATGATATAGTAAAATTAAAGGCATAATTATGATGTTCCAACACATTTTTATAGAAACTATGTATTTCATGCTATTTATCGTTGATTTTTTGTTTTGTTGCAGGTTGTAACAAAAAAGATAATAAAGGTAAACTGCTATTATTGAAAAAAAAATATATTCAAAGCTGATGTTTTAAAATGAGTACATGGTCACATGGAAGTAAATGATTGAAGTATGCTCTCTAAATGATTGTAATACATTTCAAATCCATTTTATTTATAAGTAGGGGTGAATATAAAAATCATAATTTTATTAAATGTGTACACATAAAGAACATATATCGGATACTCAAATTAATATATATTAATTTTAAACAATCAATATAAAAGTCCAAACAAAACTTATATCTTATTATTTTAATAAAATCTTATAAATCTTTGATTTTTCATTATCATTTTTAACTATGAATATTGTTTTTCTTTATTGTCCGTGGTTTCCACGGGTTGTAACCTAGTATATATATATATATATATATATATATATATATATATATATATATATATATATATTGTTATGTTATTGTGAGAACCAATATTTACATGAAAACGTGAGAACTTTTTTTTTGGCCACAAACTTTCAAAACCAATACCACTATACCGTCCTAAAAGATTCGGCTAAGCCAAGTTCAAATTTATCAAAACACAAAAAAACCAAAAAAAGATAAATGTTCACGAGTTAAAAATCAAATTAGATATAACACAAAGGATAAACACAAAAGTTTAAAACATAGAGGGTAAAAATAATATTTTATAAAGTTCAAAATGAAAGGATGGTCAAAGTGGCATTTTAAAAAATAAAAGTGTGGAAAAACCACAAACTCTTAAACATAAAATATAGACAAAATTGCATAAATGATCCTAATTGTTCAATAAGACCAAAAACAACGATATGAGCAAAAATGATCATTCATGTAAGTTTTGAGACCTCAGAGACTATGTTCAGCAAAAAAAATAGCAAAGACTGAGTTTGTGATATTTGATAAACCATAAGAACCATTTATATCATTTTTTCTTAAAAAATCTATATTAATGAAATTAATTAATATGAATTCACACATGAAAATAAGAATTCACAAATAGAAGGTTATAAATTATATTAATAAATATTTTAATAAAATTAAGGGGAAACGACACAAATGTCCAATAAAGTTTTCAAGAGTGGTCGATTCAGTCCTTAAAATTTTTGTCAGACTTTATGGGTCCCTAAACTAGGATACAACCTGCTTTTTTAGTCTCTGTCAACCCGTAATAGCTAGTTCACCATGCGATAGTGACCATTTAGACAAAAAAAAAAACTCACGTTGAGCCTTTATAAAACAAAAAAAAAAATAAGTTCGGGGATCAAATGCTCATTCCACAAGATCGAAGAAACAAACTACTGAATTTGACTTAATTAGATGAAGAAACATGCATGTTGATGTCATGATCTTTCAAAATTCCTGCTCCAATAGCTCATTCTATTTCTGAAACAAAGTGTTTCTTCTCATTTTCAGGTTTCTTCTTCTCCAAAATCACTTAGATCTTGTGGCATAAACATTTGATCTCCGAACTTGTTTTTTTTGACTTTATAAGGGCATAATGTGAGGGTTTTTTTTTTTTTTTTTTTTTTTTTTTTTTTTTTTTGTCTAAATGGTTACTGCCGCATGGTGAACCGACATTACAGATTGACAATGATTAAAAAAACAGATCGTAAAATTAATTAATGTGATGTGACATTTAATAGGTAAAATTTAAATAAAAAGAGAAAAAATCACAAAAACGGCAAGCGGAAAAAATAATTTGAAAATTTCTAAAAAAATAACACATGTCAAATTCAATGAAAAGTTGACATTTGACAAAAATAATATTTATTTATTATGATAGATTTTATTTTATTTTCATTCATGTAGAAAGAAAATTAGTGACTAATACTACATTGGCTTGGCTGGATGTTCAAGTGGTGTGGTATCCCCCCACCTACTTTCGACACGGTTCATGACATCTTATGCTTTGCGGTGCAGTGGGGTCAATGCCATAAGAAAAGAAAAAAATCTTCTCTCTATTGTTTATGGCTCCCTGTGGAGTATTTGGAGAGCTAGGAACAATTTGATCTTCAATAATGTGTCATCTCCAATTCTAAAACGGTGGAGCCGATCATCTCTATGGTCTTCAATTGGATGAAGTTTAGGGGTAGATTAGGTGATTGTAATTGCTCCAGTTGGTGTTGTTCTCCTTTCAGTATTTTGTAATTTCCTTCTTTGCATTATTGTTGTTCTCCTTTCAGTATTTTGTAATTTTCTTCTTTGTCGTCCCTTGCTTGTTGGGTAGTGGCTTCGTTTTTCAATAATATTCCGTAGTTTCCAAAAAAAAAGACTAATACTCCATTGGATTCCAAATAAACGGTTTAAATTACATTTTTTTAAGAAAATAAAAAATTCAATAATAAATTCTAGCCTAACGGTATCGGGCAGGAACAAAGCTTATCTAGGGCGCCGGGGGGGGGGGGGGGGGGCTGTGGCTTCCCTTGATTTTTTGTTAGAAGTAACCCCTATATATTAATTTTATACATATTAGGCCAAAAAATATAAAAGTTTAGTTGTGGCTCCCCTGCTCACTGATTTTTATGCATATTATATTTCTGGCCCTCCAAATAAAATGTTGAAGCTCCGTCCCAGGTATCGGATGTTATTCTCCCTCCTAGAGGTTGAAGATTCAAGTCTCATTAAAGACATAAGTTAAATTAAAAGTAATTCAGGAGCAAAGTAGATTTGCAGTTCTAAAAAAAAAACTTTTATAACTAAAAAGAAAAAGTAAAAATCGAGTATTGGCTTTGGAGTATGCGAGTATGTGTTTTTACCATCCTTCCTGTACCCTAAATAACGGCTTTTTTTACAGAATTTCTGCCAAATATTTACAGGAATCAGACAACTTTTCATTTCCATTTGTTTCTTTCTTGAATCTTGATCCCCTTTCAAGCTCCTTGAATTTCACACCAAGTGTTTAATTCCATCCCACAAACCCTAACTCCTGCTTCAATCCAAGCCCTAATAAGTGATTTCACAGAATCCTTAGGTTAAGGTAGTCTTTCGCTTTCAATTGTTGTTCTTCTAGCAAAAAATTTCAAATCAATCGCTTGACTGTCATTTCACTCATACCTAATCATTCTATTGATTGCGTCTTCGAGTCTTTTGCTTACTACATTGCGATTTCATTTCGTCATCCACTCACGCTTATTGTATACTATTTGGTTTTACTTGGTAGGTGTGTGAATTGTGGGAACGAAGTTATCGCTGATCGTGCGGCGATCTCTCTTTCTTTTTTCAATGCGTGTTTCAGATTTCAAGCATAAGTGAATTGACCCTCGGCCAATAAGCATTGTGAAGTCCAAGCTGGAATTGGGAATTCCAGATACCATGTCATTGTTATCCATATGATTGTTTGAAGAAGGAAAGGGGTTTACTCTTTTAGTGGAGATGGCAGACGCAGTAGCTATAATGGAGGCAGCAGGATCCCGATTTAGCGACTTGGAACTCATTGGAAGGGGATCTTTTGGGGATGTCTATAAGGGGTAAGTCTTGGAAATTCATTCTGCAAGTACTGAATTCTCCTTTCATCATATGTTTAATGTACATGTATTAACTAATTAACACTGGAGGATTGACTAGCATGGGTTATTAAAGCATTTCTGTTTATTATAGGACCACAGTAAGAAACAACAGTCGATTGAATTTAAAAAATTGGGAACATTGGAATGTTCCTGCCCAATTGTGACTTCTTGCATATTCATGATTTAGCTAAGGTTTTATAAGTCCATGAAAAAGTTTAGGAGTTGTGGACAATTGGACATATCAGGAGCAAGTTGAATATATTGTATTGAGAGTGTTGAAACTCAAATAGAGCATTCAGTGACATGAAAGCCATGTGGGCTGTGGTTTCATGGCATGAGTGGCATCCTTCATGGGATCATAAAATTAGTACAAATGTAATTTTACCAGGTATTATTGCATCAAATCTAGTATTTAGTTTGGTGAAACTGATATAGGTCATTACTTCTGTATTTAGGTTATCTTGAAAAAGTAACCGTATATTGCTTTTCATTAAGGAAATTTTTCACTAAAGGTGTCCATGAAATACACTCGACTAGGGCCACTCAGTATATCACAGCCCATATGAAATATATTAAATCGGATCATGCACCATATGAGTATGTGTCATGTTCGGAATTGTGATCATACATGTAATTGTAGAAGTCTAAAAGCTTGCACAACATTGGTTTAACTTTAAATTTAAATATACATGTATGGTATCAGAACTTATAAATATAGTTTAATACAAATAAAATCAATACCATAAATCATCAGATTATCGAAGTTTAAACTTTAATAACCTAATTTAACAAGTCCTATCCAACATATATACGTGACACGAAGCATGCCCTAACTAGAGTATTCATGATGTACATAATTCATCAAGATACTGTAATTATGATGAAAGAGAGTACATATTAACTTGCATGATTTTTTTTTTTATGTATTTTACTACGTAAAGTAATTCAGTAAATTTGATTGTTGCTACATTGGAGACACTTTAATATTAACCGTATTAATACTGCACTCACAAACTGCTAATAACAATGTGGCTGGAATTGATGTTTCCAAAGTCTTTTTTTTTTTTTTTTTTTTGAAATGGTTCAGCATTTCTATCAAAAAGATATTCATGATTACTACCTGTGAGAGGTACCTTGTCTTATTCAAGTAGTGATAACTAAATGATCACAACATCTTCCATGAATTCTAATCATTCAAATTAAAGCAAGTTCTGTTATAATCACTAGAGAGAAAAAAAGAAACATAACTTCTAAACTTTTGAGAAAAGGAAATGTTGCAATTTTCTTTCCATTTTCTCACATGTTCCTATAAATTGCTTTTATATTATTCTTGCTAAGCTACCAGTTGTATTGTCTTCCTTGATTTTCAGGTTTGATAAGGAAAACAACAAAGAGGTAGCTATTAAAGTTATCGATTTGGAAGAATCGTGAGTTTTTGCTCTTAATCTTTTTTCCATTTTAATAATCACTCACTCGAAATGTCTGGTCTTTTTTTATCCATAT
The DNA here is from genome assembly GCF_051521515.1 of Lactuca serriola. Lineage (NCBI taxonomy): Eukaryota > Viridiplantae > Streptophyta > Magnoliopsida > Asterales > Asteraceae > Lactuca > Lactuca serriola. Next base: position 274,829,578 of record NC_136412.1, on the reverse strand, counting down.
TTTAAACCTTTCTTCTCTATTTTTTTTTTCCAGAGAGGATGAGATTGAAGACATCCAAAAGGTATCCATCCATCCATGTCCTTACAAAATCCATCACTCCATTAATTAAATTCATTATTAATTTATTTCACTTTCAGGAAATAGCAGTTCTGCAACAATGTCGATCTCCATATATTACAGAATACTATGGATCATATCTTCACCAAACTAAACTATGGATAATCATGGAGTACATGGCTGGAGGCTCTGTTGCTGATCTGGTAGGTTATTTTTACCAATTTCTATATATATATATATAGTTCATGGGGTTGCATTTTCAGTGCTGATGTGGACTTTCTATCCACAGATTCAACCAAATCAACCGTTGGATGAAATGTCGATTGCTTGCATTTTACGTGACTTGCTGCATGCAATTGAATATCTCCATAATGAAGGGAAGATCCACAGAGACATTAAAGGTTTCCCTATTGTTTTATATAAATATATATATATATATATATATATATATATATATATATATATATATATATATATTTTAAAAAAGTGGTGGTGTAAATGTAATGACAAAAGTTGTTTCACATTTATTTGACAGCTGCAAACATTTTGTTGACTGCCAATGGTGATGTTAAGGTTGCAGACTTTGGTGTGTCTGCACAGCTAACCCGCACCATTTCTAGAAGAAAGGTATTCTATTTCTAGGGTTCTTAATTATATTCATTTATTACAAATGTGAAACTTCATTTATTAATTTTCATACTTCAATAAAAGGTTATGAATTTGGGAAAAAAAATTCAGTCACTGATATGTTTGCTGGTGACAGACCTTTGTAGGAACACCATTTTGGATGGCACCAGAAGTAATTCAGAATTCAGATGGATATAATGAAAAGGTCCCACTATCACTCGTTTTTTTAAATACTGATTTTATATATATATATATATATATATATATATATATATATATATATATATATATATATATACTTATGGTTATTTAAATGGTGTTTGACTTTGGTGAATGCAGGCAGATATTTGGTCTTTAGGAATAACTGCAATTGAGATGGCTAAAGGGGAGCCTCCTCTTGCTGATCTTCATCCCATGAGAGTCCTTTTCATCATACCTAGAGAAAATCCACCCCAGGTGAGGTCTTATTATTATTATTATTATTATTATTTCTTTTTTGGAAATTATTTTATTCCATTATCCATGTGATTATTTATTGGTATTAATTCATTCTTCAATGCTTTATCTTTGATTCTTACAGCTAGATGAACATTTTTCTCGCCCAATGAAAGAATTTGTTTCATTGTGTTTAAAGAAGTCGCCTGCTGAGGTATGCATATGGTTTCTCTGTTTTTTTTTTTGTTATGTTAATGATTATATTTAATTATTTATCAGAGACCAAGTGCAAAGGAACTTCTGAAACATCGGTTTATTAGAAATGCTAGGAAGAATCCAAGACTACTGGAGAGAATCAGGTGATCTTATTTATGGTTTCATTAAACCCGTTTTCTTTAGCTTCCATATTGACGATAATGGCCTTGTATGTTGTCAGAGAACGACCAAAGTTCCACATCAAGGAAGATGGGGATTCGCCTAGAAATGGTACACAGGGTGGTGGTTTAGGGGAAGGGTCTAACACCGTGAAGGTGACAACAAGGGATTCTAGAGTTGAAGACACTACTGTTCGAGTCAGGTGAATGTGAATTTACAATCTTACCCTTGTTGATGGTAAACTTTTATAATAGCTGACAGTTTATTATGAATAAATAATACACAGTAGTAACCAGAGTAGTAAAACGACAAGAAATGCTGGATGGGATTTTAGCATAGGTGGTGGGTCCGGGACAGGGACAGGGACAGTTAGAAGCGCTGTGAGGCCACCTCAAATTAGAGACAGAAAAACAGACTCTCTTTCAACTTCAAATCAAGCAACACAGAAGAGAGTTACTACAGAAGCTACTGGTACTACAAGAAGATCATCATCAGAAGTTTCTAGAAACAGAGACTCCGATCATATTCATGACAAAAAACAAGATTATTACAGGGGCGATGTGCGTTTTTTTCTTCCCTCCATTACACGTTCTCTTTCTTTTTCTCTTTCTGAAGCTGTTTCAACAGGAAGATATGCCAATGGATGGCACTGGAACTGTGGTTGTGAGATCTCCAAGAGCTCAAACCTCCTCACTTTTCAGTGATCAAAGTACAATGGTAATATATTTTAATAAATAAAACTGCATGTGATGTAGCAAAATGTTTTTTAATCTTTTTGTTTTTATTGGCCATACAGTCGAGTAGCACATTTAGCTCTTTTGAAGATGCATCCATCAGTGGCACTTTTGTCTACCGGGGCCCACACGATGACTTCGATTCCCCCCGAACACCAAAATCTAGACTTGGAATCCAAGAAAAAACATCAACTGCTTCACATGAAGATAGTGCATTAAACCTAGCAGAGGTTGGTTCTTCGTTTTAACAAAATATATATAAGAGTAATTTAACAATATTTGTTTCAGGCAAAGGCTGCACTACAAGGAGGAATGAAGAAAGGACACACCAAAGATAAGTCTGGTTTAAGCAAGGTTCAAAAGGGTATAGTCCAAGAAACTGGTAGCAGAGTTGAAAAGTCAACAAGTAGCATAGATTCAACAAGGTTTGGATTTTTTTCTTTTATTGGGGTAAAAAAATATTATATTTTCCTTTTTTAAATATTTAAATTTGGATTTCAGACATTCGAGCGATTATTATGATGCGATAAAAGCGTTCCCGAAACCTCGGCAAGCAAGTAGTGACGAAGAAGAGATGGCTAGAACCTCTGCCACATCAGCATCCGCCCCTTTGTCTATTCTGATAGTTCCTTCCTTGAAAGAGGTGAATAAATCATCCATCTCTAAGTCAAGGGCAATTTTGTAAAAGACTAGTTTATGTGACCATGAGACTGAAAGACTTTATTTTTATGATTGATTGTAGGCAATTGCGGATGATTTAGAAGCATCTGTGGTTCGATCTGTGATAAGTTCTTTGATGGATATGGAATACACAAAGCCTGGATCTTGTGAATTTCTTGTCACCAGGCTGCTTCACCGGTTAGCTAGGTAAATGACACGCTTATGCCCTTGTGAATTGGGTGTAGTTTGACTTATGAAAATGCTTGCTTTCCATTTCCAGTTCAAAAGAAGCGGCGTTGAAGGATCTACAAGAGGTGGCGACACGGGGATTCTCCAAGGGTAAAAAGGCAATTGAGCCGGAGAATGCAAATGCAGAAGCCGATAGCAAAAAGAAGCAAGCCAACAAAGAGGCTCAGTCAAATGCCAACATAAGCCCCCTTGCGAGGTTCTTGCTTTCAAGGTGGGTGGAATTTACTTATTTACCCCCCTTTCTCATGAACCTTCACCATTACATCCTTTGTCATTTGTGTTTGTGGTGCAGATGGCAAGGGCAAAGTTGGCGGGATCTCAACCCAACTTAGAGGAGTTATAACAACCGGTGGTTTCTATGTTAATTATTATTAATTTATTCAAGTGTACATAACATCAAGAGAAGATTATATAGTAACTTATATATTTATCTTTTTTTTTTTTTATATCTCCGTGTCAGTTTCTTTGACTGAGCCTTTTGTAGTGAAATATTGTTGTATACTTTGGTTGGGGTAGTTTGATCATGATTTTTGACATGGAGTTGATGTTTTCGTTGTTAGAGATTATTGCAAAAGCTTTTCATAATTGTTTGTTTCCATATTGATTAAATAAATAGATTATTAGATCAAGTTATCTATATTCATAACAAATGTCAACATGTCATTTGTTATGTCAGTAATGAACATCACAGACATGCTTCTTCTAAACATCTATTTTCATGATTTTGGGAATGATGAATCATGAAGCAAGTGCCGGAATCCGATGAAATAAAGAAAGACCAGAAAAGAATTATACAAGTTATATAATTTATACAAACACAAAGTAACCTCAACCTCAACAGACAACAAGACAACAAGGGTCTTTTCTTATACTCAAATGATTTTGCCTATGTGAACCACTGGTTCGCCCTAACTATGCATCACAGCCTCAGATGACCTTTCTACCTTGTGTATATCTCTATTTCTGTTTCCCTTTTGTTGGTTGTTGCTTCACAGGAGTCAGCTTCCGGAATGAGGCATGCAACATCATCACTGCAAAAATTTCTTGATTTAGAAACAAAAAATACAGTAAAAATGGTGAACCCAGTCCAAAAGCTTCTTCAACTTACCTCCATAGCTAACTCCGAGTGCACATAGCAGTGCCATTTGAACATTGCACAAAAATATAATAACTGCAGTCGCTGCAATAAGATACTAATAAAATCAAATCAACATGAATGATGCAAACATAATTTACCAATTGGCAGATACGAAAACATACCACATTGAACGAGGCGAAGCAAGCACTCACGAATAACAGGATAATTCTCTAACCCCCAACGCTTGCCACAGTATGCAAACAAATCCCATAGAACCAAACTCGATACCAAACCAACAAGAGCAATTGGTATCTGATACCTAGTACAAACAATCAATACCTCTCAAATTACAATAAAGAAGATGCAAATGATTTTATATAATCGAGTAATTGAATTGGATTAGACTAATGAGGCAAGAAATTGGTACATGGCTACATACAGAGAGCAAGCGAAGAAGAGGATGAACAGACTGGCGTAATTACGGCAATAACGCTTGATGTTCTCAGTAACTCTCATACGAGCTTGCGGCCGAGACGAAGGAAAAGAATAGGAGTCAGAGAAACCAATAAACCCTAAAGTCCAAGGCGGAGTATCGCCGGAGAAGTCTTCATTTGTGAGTTTTGAGAACGGATTTATTGTTAATAGAGAGAGTAGAATTCCGAAGCAGTTTAACACAGTCGACAGGAAATATCCCCCACTGACGGCGGCAGCGACGGAGGGCGGATCGGCTCTTGCAGAATTGGAATCGCCGGTGGTGCTGGGGGCGGCGGCAGTGGAAGAGACACGGTGGAGGTCGGAAGTTCGCTGGTCGAGAACCTCTAGGTAGCCGCTGTCCCGGAGCCAGGACTCGAAGGCAGGATCGGGAACGCTCAGAGCCAACGGATTTGCAGAGAACGCCATATCCGGTGTACCTTCTCGGCTTTACTTTAAACAAATATCTCTTGTTAATTTTTTTTAAGAAAGAAACTTTTGTTTTATGTCGCTTTAATTGGTAAAATATAAAAATGGATAGTTCACAATTAAAAATGGGGATATATACAGTAAAGTCCCAATATTTTTATTGATTTGACAAGAAAGTCCTAAACTTTATTTTTTTGACAGTAAAGTCCAAATTACCGGCAGTTTTTGACACTTTTACCCTTTTTTCCCGGTTATCCGGTAATTAGGATTTTTTTTGTCAAAAAAATAAAGTTTAGGACTTTTTTGTCAAATCGTCAATTAGGACTTTACTGTCAAAAAAATAAACTTTAGAACTTTTTTGTCAAATCGTTGAAAATTTTGGGACTTTAGTGTATATATAACTTTTTTTGGTTAGAAATTTAATGGTATGATACTCTTTAAGCATAAGAGTTATTGAAACCTTCACTAATCTGCTAGATCGTATTGAAATCCTTAACGTTTTGCTTCTTGTTAAATCGTTTTTTTAATCTCAAGAAACCGACATTGAAAAAAATTGAGATAATTAAGAAAGAAAGAAAGAAAGAACCAGGGTAGTGTTGACTTTTTGCAACTCCAAAAATGGAGAAATAAGAAACAAAAAAAAAAAAACGAATTTGCCATTCTTTCCTTTCTCCACATTCACACCCTTTCGACTAGATATGTGTTGTTTGTGTTTGTATAAAGCCAGGGCAATTTCGTTTTTTTAGGTTTCTAATTTCTCCATTTTTGAGACTGCAAAAAGCCAACACAACCATGGTTCTTTCTTTCTTTCTTGATTATCTCAATTTTTTTCAATATCTGTTTGTTGAGATTAAAAAAACGATTTATCAAGAAGCAAACGTAAAGGATTTTAATAGGATCTAGCTGATTAGAGAAGGTTTCAATAACTCTTATGCTTAAAGAGTATCATACCATTAAATTTCTAACCAAAAAAATTATATATACACTAAAGTCCCAATATTTTCAACGATTTGACAAAAAAGTCCTAAACTTTATTTTGTTGACAAAAAAGTCCTAATTACCGGCTAACCGGGAAAAAAGGGTAAAAGTGTCAAAAACTGCCGGTAATTTGGACTTTATTGTCAAAAAAATAAAGTTTAGGACTTTCTTGTCAAATCGATGAAAATATTGGGACTTTACTGTATATATCCCTTAAAAATGGATAGTTCACGATTAAAATCAATCCAACTATTCATTAACTAAATAGTTTTTCTCTTTTTTTACATATCCAACCCAACTAAATCCAATTTCTTACACCCATTAGCAAACCAATTCAAATCACTCTTTTATTATATAAATAATAAATTTTAAGATTATTTTTTATTCTATTAATATTTATTAGAAAAATTAAAAAATATTTAATTTAGTTCTATTAATAAATTATTTATTTTAAATATAAAACATTAAAACTAAAAAGACATGGGTGTTGAAGAAATGCAAAACGAGCTTGTAGAACTCCAAATGCTTGTTCAACATCTTTTCTAGCGGCCTCTTGATGTTCAGCAAACAACTTGTGTTTTCGAAGTTGAGGGGAAGTTATTGACTTGACAAAAGCAGCCCATGAGGGATATATGCCATTAGTGAATATGCCATATTATTTTCCCGACCATTCACGACATAACTCACATGTAGTGCCCGGCCTGCTAAGCCATCATAAAAAATAGGAGACCGATGGAGGACGTTAATGTCATTTCACGTACCTGGTGTTCAAAAGAATGCATATCATATCCATAAGTCATACGACACAACGGCTTCCAAAATGATTGTTGGTTTACCGCTTCTACCTGCATATTGTCCAACCCAAGCAGTGGGACAATTTTTCCATGTCCAGTGCATACAATCAATGCTTCCTATCATACCCGGAAATCCACGTTCCTCCCCCACATGAAGTAGTCTTGCCAAACCAACTTCATTTGGCCTTCTAAGATACTTTTCACCGAAACATGCAATGACACCTTCTACGAACTTTATTACAACATCCCTTGTTACAATTTCACTAATTCTCATATATTCATCTTGTACATCTGCTGATGTCCCATATGCCAAGACCCGCATAGCTGGCGTACATTTCTGCAATGGTGAAAGACCTTGTCTACCTGTGGCATCACGCCTTTGTTGAAAATATAGGTCATTGGCTGTAACAACTGTCACTATATGGAGAAATAGTGGTCTTTGCATACGAAATCTACGCCGAAAGGTTGCTTGATCATACGTTGGGTTGTCGACAAAGTAGTCTTCCATTAAACGTGCCTCACCTTGCTCACGTTCTCGATCGCAATACCTCCTACTTGCTCTGGGAGGATGATCTTGTACGAGTGATTTAGTGATGATTTCATCGAGTTGTCGATTATTTTGAACAACCTGTGTTTCCCATTCCGAATATTCATTTGAACTCGATGAGTTTTCATTATGTGACATTTTTCAAAGAGATAAGAAATGAAGAGTTAATGTTGGATATCAAAGTATGCTAGTGATATACCTATTTATACTAAAAAGATAATGATAAAAAATAAATATAATGTTCTATTAGTTTATCTAAATAAAATCTAAGCATCCAATACAAAAGTGACACATGGAAATAAAGATAATATTCGATTTGGTAGATGACAAAGTGTGCTAGTGGCCTGACAACTCCATGTGCAAAACAGATTTATAAACAACACTACTTAATAAAATATATTACAAATACGTGAAATACAAAAGTACAATATCCTACAAATACATAACATACAAAACTACATAATAAAATATTTTACTAGTTAATTAAAAGACAAACTGGAAATATAAAACACATAATGACCGATAATTAGTTTCCATAAAACTTCGACATTAGAAAGTGTTTCATGTTTTCTTCTTCAAGCGATAGATGATCCTTTTGCAGCAGTGTGTTCAAATGCACAAGTTGCATCTTGACGAGTTCCCTTTCATCTGTTTTTTGCTCCCTTTCCTTGTCTAAGTCGATTCTTTGTTGCTGCATTTCTTTATCCAAGTCGATTCTTTTTTTCATGACTTCAAGTTCACTTTCTCTAGCAAGCCTCATTGCACGAAGTTCTATAACAATTTCGTTAGAAGCCTTACCTTTCCCCTTTTTTTGTTGCATCTCTGTCTGTTGGATGTTTAACTGTTGAACCATCACTAGTTACCGTTTCTGGGTTGGAATGGACACAATACTCCCCTTCTTCAGTAGTCCTTGATCTTTTCGAGCTACCACCACTTTCTTTATTACCCACTTCACATTCAGGACGAGAACGTGTTGTGTCACGATCTAACTCTAAAGCCCATTTATCGTGTTCACACATAACTTCATTAAAAACAATAATGTCGTTGAACTTGCTCTCACTTGCCTCATAAAGTTTATGAGCTTCGTTTTCAATATCTTTTTGACTCATTCCACTTCTTCTTCGACGCCATGCTACCCGACACACACCAACCCACTTTTGTGCATTTTCACTAAGTCGTTTAAAACGACCTCTCATTTGATCTTCGTTCCTGCTATTTAGCTTTTCTGGATTTTCAACCCGAGCGACATCATACAGTTGCTTTATTTGTTCCCACAATGATGTCTTTTTTGGTTTTTTCCACGCTCCTTATCTTCACTAGCAAAACACCATGCTGACATTAAAGTGACATCTTCTGCAACATCCCATTTATTTCATCCTGGTTGTTTTTCAGTATTTTGTGATGTTTGAAGATTATTTGTGACAGGATTTTGGTTAGGATTTGAAAAAAAACGGAGAATTTTCAAAATACTAAGCATTAGAACGATTTTTAGAGTCTCCAAAATTTATATAAAAATTTGGAAACTCACCATCCATATTTAGAAAATACAAAAAAAGGGATTAAAATACAAAATGAGGATTGGATATGAAGATATATGATATCATACTCTTTTTTATATGTACAAAAAATTACGATTTTCAGTATTTTTATTTTATTTTTCTGAAATGGATAATTTTAAATTTTATTAAATATATAATTTTATCCTAAAAAAATCTAGGGGTTAATTTAAAGGAGGGAACGTGGATTAAAAAAAAGAAAAGTAATACCAACTTGGGAGTTAGACTATCTCCATTCACAACCAAACTCAACCCAACTATCTATTAAAATATTAATTTTCTTCTCTTCCACCTATACAACCAACTATCTTTAATTTTTTACACTCATTAACAACTTTATCCAACCAAACCCAATCTAACATTTTATATTAAAAGTATATACAAAATTATCAAAAAAATATATCAATATTGATATCATTTTGTAGATAATTGTTTTCTACATATTTTAGTATATTTTATTTATTTATTTTACAAATATATCATTTAATTATTGATAAAGTAAATATATTAAAAAACTAAATTAAAAGAAAAACTGAGAAATAGACAAGTGGCAGAGAAAGAAAGGCCAAGTACATGTTTGGTGGACCAAACGGGTGGATGGGTTTTTGTGGTTTTTCAATTTCTTTTTAATTATAATAGACAAACCAACCAGCCTTTTGGTCACCAATGGGAGTAATCTGATGTGGTCACATTGTCGGTGGGTTTTCTCCCAAATTTTCATTGATTTAATATTACTCTTGCAACCGACTAGAGTTTTAGTCATGAACGAGCATAGTCTTAACCTAACGAGGGCAATGGGCAATTATGTAATTTTGTATATATAGAGGTAGGTTTAAATATGGATAGACAATTATTGTGTAGACATAGTATGGATTAATATTGACCAATTATTTTGAAAATTAGGATAAAGTTTAATTTGTAATCTTAACTATTAATTAATTTTGGTAAGTAAATAATTAATTCATTAATCTCTTTTATTTAGACAAGTCTGTTTAATTATTTAAAACCCTACACATCGATCAACCCCCAAAAGACGTCGACATTCTTCTTCCTGTTCCGTCTCCGTTGCCTTCGAAACCCCTTGCCACCACCGTGTCCGCTACCAACACCACCAAGGAGGAGCAAGAAATCAGTCGTCCATGTATTGACGGCAAGAACAAGGGATTTGTTTGACAAATGTTTTTACATATAAGAAGGTACATAGTTTAATAAAATCGGTCTTCAAGTAATAAGTCTCAAAAGTCAACATTGTATGTAAGCTTCCTAAATCATTCTTAACCTTCAAGTTAAAAAAAGATCAAACATTGTATGTTCTTTTCATTCCACTGCTGATTCTTCCACCAAATACCAGCAACACCCACATCTAATACCACCCTCCACCAACGCCGCTTACATCCAGCACCCCCTCGGTAAGTTTGAACTCATAAAATCGATTTTGTATTCTCCAAATTTATGCAATCTATTATTTGCACACATAGCTAATGAAAAAAAAATCTATTTTTTGGGTTTTGTATTGCTTGGTTTGATAAGAAAAAAAAAAACAATTATGTGTTGTTATTGCTGCAATTTAAATAGAAAAAAAAACATTTGTGCGTGTGTTTTGGTTGCTGCTTGATCTGACAATTTGATATGTAATCTACATTGTCATCATGTCCTCCACCTGTTTGATAATTTGCCTCAAAGAGAGATCTAGAGTGGTTGTTTTGATTATGTCCTCAACCTGTCTGATAATTTGCCTCAAAGAGAGATGTGAATTATGATTTTGGTTATACTACTAATTCTTTATTTCTAGTTTTTTAGTTGATTGAACGTTTTTTCTTATACTAATTTGTGCTAGGTTCATATGTACATAAAAATGAAGATCCCTAAACCCATCTAGACTATCTCAACCATTCAAATTAATGGTTTGTTTCTATTTTTTAAATTCCTTTTACTTTCTTACATGTTACATTCCATTTTTTTTGGTTTGTTTAACATTCTAAATTTTCATTTTGTATGGATATATAATATCGGTGAGGGGTCATTCTGCCAGAATTGAATCCAATTCTGTCGGAATGGAATCAGAAAATTTAATTATGTTGGAATGGAATCATGATATTTCGTCACTAATTTGTGCATTTTCTACAATTATTGGTTATGAATTTCGGTGCAATTCACAGGTCTTCAGATTTGTATAAAATACTTTACTTTTTTTTTTCATTTGTTAATGTATTATTGGCTTCTAAACTACAATTGAATTTGGTTTCATAGATGCTTGAAGAACGGACTGCAAAATTGAAAGTGATTCTCAACAACAATATTTTTTTAGAATGTATTAGTGTCATTTGTTAAATTTTGATGTTTTTTTGTCTTTTTTCTTTCCAATATTTTTTTAGAATGTATTAGTGTCATTTGTTAAATTTTGATGTTTTTTTGTCTTTTTGCTTTCCAATTTTTAACCGTTCTTAGTTTTATTCTTTAACAATAAATGTAATTCTTAGCAGTTAGTGCCCATATTCTTTAAGAATTAGTGTAATTTTTGTTTTTATTCTTCAATTGATGGTTCAGGAATTTGTTACTTTTCAAGAAGTTCATTCCGTCAAAATATGTATTCTGTCAGAATATTTATTCTTCTATGGTTCAAGAATGTTTCAAGATACCCGTAAACATATTTTGTTAGAATGACCCGAAATAAAAGAATTATTATCTATTAAAATCATATTTTTAAAATTAAGAGAATTAATAACCCCTAAAAATCCAAAATTTCCTTTTTTAAATGTAGTTTAATTGACTAAAATACCCTTATACTAAAATTTATGTGATTATATATTACATGATATCTCATAGTAATATCATAGACCTTCAACTAATGACCATTCATTCTATTCATCTATTGGTCAAGAATTATCCTTACGACCACACAATAGATGTCATTCACATTATAACCTAGCCATATATATATATATATATATATATATATATATATATATATATATATATATATATATATATATATATATAGAGAGAGAGAGAGAGAGAGAGAGAGAGATGTTCAAATGTTTCTAACAACTATTGTGTGCATATATGAACCAATGAGAATTTAAGAAAAAATAAATCATTAATAATAAATATAAGGGTATAATAGTAATCTATACTATAATTAATTATGGTAAATTTATAAAATCAAATAATATCATCTTTAAATCTTTAAATTAGATTATCAGTTTTACAACCCTATAACACCACCACCCTTTCCTCGTCGTTCTCTAAAAACCATCGTTCACAACCATCATCATCTTGGTTGCCGACCACCACCGTGATCATCTCTATCACTGACTCTTCGTGCTATGCAATCGATCCTAAACCACCCACGGTCAGAGATGACAAGAGCACCGGAGGGAAAGACTTCATAAACAGAAAAAAGAATCGAGAATTGACCTTGTAGGGCTCGTTTGATAGACGTGATTTTATTTGGGTGTTTTCTTGATAATCATGAAGTGGTGTCTGGACCTATTGATCGATCTGTGAAGCGTTTTAATTTTATGATTCCTTTGGCCAAGATTCATAAATAATGATGTTTCCCCTAATTCTTTTTTATATTATTACCAATCTCAATCAGGTTCGTCTTCTTTGTTTTTATTTGGTATTAAAAAACTTAAACTTTGATGTTCTCTAAAGAATTTATGTTTTTTTAATTATTATTTTGCTTCCGATCACATTAAGCCTTTCACAAGATTTTGGCTTGTTTGATGATAATGCCTAACAAGTGTTTGTTGAAATGTCTGAAAGAGGATCTAAAGAATTTAACCTTGTGGTATGCATTCTGTCAGAATTACTAGCAACACATGTTTTTTTTATTGTTTAAAAAGGTAATTAATTTGTTTGTGTATTATTTTGGTTCAATTTGTGACATTCAGTGACTCGTCTTTAGTAGGTTTGTAACACTTATCAAATGTGGAATAAGGAGAGTTTTTCTTATTTTTTTTTGTACATTTGAACTTGGTAAGTTGTGATGTCTTGAAGAAGACAAAGACCAACTATAACCAATTGAGTGAAGTGTTAGTCTTGATAGGTTTTTGCACAACTCTTTAATATTTGTTTTGTCAAGGAAAGTTCCTTGACAAGAGAATCATATATGTCAAGAAGTCAGTGAGAGTCTCAATTGTCTTGAAAAGTTCAAGAGCTAATAAGAATAAACCAATAGTTAATCACTAGCACACAACTTGAGGTTGGCGACCTATCGTGTTGACATAATTTTGTTTCTATGCCATTCCAGATTAAGTCAACTATGAAATACGAGTTCTATGAGTTCTCAATTGGATTGCATAAAGGCAAGGCACCTTGATCAATGGAAAGTACATTGATAAGGTAAGGGTGAGCTGCTTAACAACCTGGAAGCAATGGTGGGCATTCATGCTGCCATAAGGCAAGAAATCATGATTGAACAAGTTCAATCCATATGAGTTGGATTTGTCAAACATTGTCTTATGATTGTTGTTATGACAAATTCACATGGATAAGAACACATACACTTTAAAATCTAAGTGTCATAAGGTTTCTCTCCATCATGAAAATGATTGTGAGGAAATGCTTTCACTAAGAGAGATTTTAAGAAGATTGCAATTGTGAAAATTGTATTCTCAAATTCGATTATGATTACGACATCCCTTTTCATGGTTCGGATTGTGAGATTTGGCAATTGGTCTGAACATTTGGGACTCAGTAACATAAGTTCTGAATTTATTTAGACACACGTGTGAGCTTTCTAAGGCAAAGATGTATGAGGTTAAGAAGCCTATATAAAGGCTTATCAAAGCATCAAGTATTTAGAAATATGAACTTAAGGAATTCAATGAGCATTGTTTTCTGGAAGTTCATATGTGTTTTTGAATATATATATATGTCAAAACTAGTGGGAGCATAAGTGTTATGCTTGTATAGTAATAATAATAACCATCGTGTTAGTGGGAGCTTGATTATTATTTCAAGTATTGCAAGTTAGCAGTATTAATTATAGAAAACAAAGATTCACTTTGCCAACTTGTAGGGGTTGAAAAGTTGTTTTGCTATAATTAAGGGAGAGAATATTATACTTCATTTCAAATCCAAAGGCTTAGATTGTGGAATTTTAATCAAATTTAGTCAAATATATATGAATGTTGTGTTGGAATGGTTCAACATGAGGAAATTCTATATATGGAAAGGATAATTGCATTCTCAAAAATTTGGTTATGATTACGGCATCCCTTTTCATAATCAAAATTGTGAGAACATGGCAATTAGAAATATTATAGCAGAAGACTGGTAAAGTATCACGTCTTCATGTGAGACAATATCAATCGTGTTCTATACGCTTTGGGTATAGGAACGATTGCATATGCCATAATATTCGACTGTTCTAATTTTCCAAGTGCCTGGGGAATTAAGAGGGAAAAGGACTAGAACCAAGTTTGAATAAAATAATTAAACAACCATCAAAGGACAATCTGAGGTTGGCTAAGGATTTGTTGCTTGTGAGTAGTTGGAAGTATAGTATTGGATGGACCATGTTGACATTATTTTGAATAAATAAGATTCTATTTAGAATGAATTGTCATATGGAAAATATTGAAATGTTTCCACATTGGGAGTTGGATATTGAGAGTCTCTGTCCAGATTAGAAACTTTTATACAAGAAGGATGTTCAAAGGAATGTACTTTGAATGTGAGACTTCGCGTCTATGGAATTGTCTTGTAACAATTTCCGATATAATACCTTGGAATTTCATTAGCCGAGTCTTTGTGACTTTTGTGCTATGACATTACGAAAGGATCATTGCATAAAATGTTAGAATCTAACATATTCTATTAGTGGCAAGAATGATGTGTTCTTACACTAATGATAAGGATTGGGAATTGCGAAATGAGTTTCATTGGAAAGGTTTTTAATTGATCTATTTCACAAAGTAAGGATCATAGGTAACATAGTGTGCATGCTCGGAGCATGGGACAACTATTATTGTAATTCAAGTAATAAGTTGATTATCCGAAACATTAAACAATGAATAATGAGTAATCAATATGGTATTTAAATAAAAGTGTTTTATTTACGCCCAAAAGTTTTGGGGCGATATAGTATTAAGTATTATCGTTGTGTTTCATTTTGCATGTTTTGATTTCCAAAATAACTGGGTTATTCGAACCTCCACAGTCGGTCATACGTTGGAAGTAGGTATGAAGGAAGACTGTCATGAATCTGTTTGTAGATTGTCTAAAGTGTTTAGACATAGCACAAGTTTGTTGCAGAGTTCATGAGTGCTTTGATAAGATTAAAGTATTGGATTAAACCCACGCTCACTTGAATCACTTCATAGATTTATCACGGGTGATTACTGAGACGATAACATTGTATATTCTTGAAACGAAGGCATGTGAGTTGTTATTTGCTGGCCGCTTGCACATTGATGATAAGTAAACGCAACAGTAACTTGGTGTTATAAAACGTATTGTTGTGTGTGATTCAATTAGTAGGTGCAAGCAAGCATTTGAGTCAAAGTTTATCCATTCCTTTTACCCAAAGTGGGATAAAAGCGATATCTGTGGGCCCCTCGATGATTTAGTGATGACAAACTAAGTGTTTGGCCAAGCCGGGACTAAGTTGACGTGTTCAATTGTAGTCTGTTGTCTGTCGTCATAAATCAGATGTCGGGGAACAATACATAGACGGAGAGAATGATTTAAATCCATGTCTTGTGTCTATACGATATCTTGAGAATGGAGGAATATATAATCCCTTATCTAAAGGACACGCTATCTGATAAGATCAGAGTTGACAACGACTTTTGAAAGCTATGATTGCTGATCAGGTTCTGAAGTTATGCAAAATAGTTATTAGACTTATCCAAGTGGGAGACTGTTGGATTAGTGTCTAAGTCCATAACTATTTTGGTATGTACTTGACCCGATTATGAGCATGGTCCTTTTGGGTTGCCTTCACCATAGCAACTTGTAGGAAGAATTAAGGAGAGAAAGGATTAATTATGATTTATTAATATATTATAAGAATAATATATTAAATGAGAAATCATATTGTCTAATTAATATTAGTCGAGAATTAATTAAGAATTAATTTTGTGGCTAAAAGAGATTAATTAAACTTAGGGGACTGATGTTGTAATTATAAGATAGTTGCAAGAATGGGTTAATGGACTCCATAGACTAGAGTGGACGGAATTTATGGGGAAGCCCATAATATTTCGTCCATGGCTTTAAGGAAAGGAGTCCATGGGCTGCTTAGAGCCTAAGCAGTCAGATTAGGGTTTACTAAGTTCAAAACCCTAATAGCCTACCTATTTAAAGGACCCCTATGGCCCCAAAAACGTGGCTAAGACTTCCTTTAGGGTTTCTAGACGTTTTTGGCTGCCTCCTCTCTTATCCTCTTCATCCTTGTTGCTCATGGTGTTTGTGACTCCATTAGAGGTGCAACACTTGAGGCACTAAGCTTTCTGAAGCCAATCAAAGGAAGGAATAGATTGTTATTGCTACATAACAATCAAAGGTATTTTCTAAACCCTAATTTCAGTTATAATTTATTAGATCTAGGGTTTATAGCTTTGGATATTCAATTGCATGTTCATTAGACAAACTAGATCCAAAAGCTATTAGGGTTTGCATGTACACCATAGGAATGATGTAGTGCTCAATACCCATCACATACCACATACCATACATAACCGATACTGCATAACTTAGCTGGGTACTAACTACCCCTTTGGTCCTGACGACTGGTACTTTGCCTAGCATATCCGGGTGTTGGCCTCCCCTTCGGTCCTGTCGACCGGTACCTTGCCTAGCATATCCGGGTGCTGGCCTACCCTTTCGGTCCTTTCGACCAGTATCGGGGACTATTTCACCCCCTACTCTACCACATATCATCCTAGTGCATAAACATATAAATCATATACTGTCTAGCTTGTCCCGGTGCTGGCATACCCCTTCGACCCTGTCGACCGGTATTAGGGTCTATCCTACCCCTCCTATCACATGTCACATAACATCATAGCATACTAGCACATAAACATAACATATAGCAACGTACCATATAATTATCACAAAGACAATCATCTTTACTATAACTCTTACTAGTGGGTCGGCCTTGGTGCCTTAGACTCACTTCTACTGGAAGGTAACTCACCTCAATGTCATGAAGTGTCTGAACTGTCCTTGATGCCAGGATCAACTCCTATCAACTCCTACACATAACAACCTTCCTTAATTACCATTTCATACTCTTAACCCTTTCAAGGGTCAACTCAGGTCAAAATCAAAGTCAAGGTCAACACCCTGATTAACGTCAACTATTGGTCAAGGTCAACATTTGGTTGACCTAACTCGCCGAGTTGGTCCCCCTAACTTGTTGAGTTCCATAATCCTCAAAGTATTGGAACTTCGATCCTACTCGTCGAGTCTTTTAAGAACTCGCGAGTTCTCCTTTATACAGAATCGAGACCTTTTTCTCATGACTCGTCGAGCTCATCCTTGAACTCGTCGAGTCCTACTTCCTACAAGTTGAAGTGTTTAGTCCTTGACTCGCCGAGTTCTTCCTTGAACTTGTCGAGTTCTTCTTCATGCAAGTTGGGATTTTACCTTGAACTCACCGAGTCGTATGAGCGACTTGTCGAGTCCCTCAATGACCAAATCCATACAACCAATTTCAGTTGGGCTTAACATATCTAAAACATAGATCTGACCTCCTAGGGTCCATATTACTCATAAAGTTACAAACTTTACGTGCATGCTAGGTGTTATGAGCCAAAAACACCATTTCCATGTCTAAAATGAAGTCTAGGCCAAAGGGAAGGGTTAAAGCATAACAATTCGTGGACTTTATGGCTATAGGGGCTGAGAGGGATCTAGATCTGAGGTTACAACTTCATATCACACTTCATACAAAAAAGGTTCATAGATTTGCTTAAAGATGGCCCTAAACTCAAACACGGAGAGATCTATCAATAGGAAAGTCAAGGAAGCAACTTTATACCTTTAAGAGACTGGAAATGTAGCTTGAACCTTGGATCTATTGCTTCGTTGAACCTCTTAGCTCCTTCTTCTTCTTCCTCTAGCTTCAAAATCACACAAACACTCTCACAAATGACTCACACACTCAACAAAGATCAAGGGACACAAGTTAGGGCGTTCTGGACTAAGGGAGACGATGAGGGCTGCATGGGAGGTGAGTTAGTGCGCTTAAATAGGGTGCAAACCCTAAAATTTAGGGTTTCACCCGGACATGTCTACTCGTCGAGTCGGGGCTTCCGACTCGGCGAGTAGGCTCTTCCACCCGCGCCCAAACTCCACCCCTACTCGACAAGATGAGCCTCCAACTCGTCGAGTCTCAGTATAAAATGCATATATTCTTTATTTAAGATACGTACCAGGAACCGAGCGCTACACATATAATCATCCAAACTTCAATAAGTTAGGGGAAAATTGTAAATGATATAAATACACTAGTATTAATATCACTTTTGTTTTACCGTTCATTTGTAATAGGATTTTAGACTGAAAACAACATGAAGAAATTCCACATATTGGTATCAATTGCATGAGAAAAAAATCCATGAATCAATAATAGGAGTACTTTAATGTTATACCTATGAAATTTGATCTAGCTACTGGGCTGCACCATCAATGAACAGTGTACATCCTACAGGAAACTTAAGTTTTGACAACCCTTATATTCAACAAGATGTGCATGTGGGACATTACTGCATCCCACCTGTATGCAAATGCAAAAAGTCGAAGATGATTCATAACCAACAATAATTCCTGCCCCTATGGGTGTGTGATTCATATCTCTACTTCATTATGCCAAACAATTTGATCAAATTTCACTTTATAATGTCAGAAATACCATAATGAGATGAGCATAATGCATTTCCAAAAGCAAAAGGATGTGTATATCATGAAATTAAAACTTGTACTTCAGTTTAGAATTGTCAATTTTGACCACAAAAACCAGGTTGTTCATACGAAATGAAAAATACTGTAACCCCCAAAAATCAAGACATAAATTTTTTTGTTTTTAGATTAATAAATTGTTAGAACACGTCCTTCCCATAAAAACCAGAGTAAATTAATTTCTAACATAGCATTAACAAATCAGAGTACTTCATAGAAAATGGAAACATGCAGTGGGTGCTATGCAATCACCCTGAGCTCTTCCAATTGAAAACCAAAGTATTTGAAACATAAACTGAAAACCGTAAGCATAAAGCTTAGTGAGTCCCCTAAAATACCATATAACATACAACCACAAAATATCATGCAACATACATAGAGTTGCCATGGGCTACTACCATGGTCTTGACCTGGAACGCTATGGGCTCCCCCATATGGTCTGATAACCAAGTGACATGGACTCCCCCATGGTCTTTATCTAGAATGCCATGGGCTCCCCCACATGGTCTGATATCCAAGTGCCATGGGCTCCCCCGAGGTCTTCCATGCATGTATCACAAAGACAACTAGCATACCACATATAACAGAAACAACTAGAATACCACATAACACATAATGAGCCGACATTGGTGCTTCGACCCATGGATATAGTGAGAAGACTCACCTCGCACTGCAGAAACATATAGAAACCCTTGGCTGCTGGCTAACAGATCCTCAACTACCAATAACAAAATAATACCCAATTAACAATTGGGTCCTAAACCATAATAAAAAAATTCAAATCTGGGGTAAAAAGACCATTTTACCAATAACAGAAAACCCTTGGCTGCTGGCTGACAGATCCTCAACTACCAATAACAAAATACTACCATGGAAATGGTTCTAACTCATGGATGGATGGATTTACACTCTAAAGGTGCCAACTTTATGGACCTTAAGCCTCAGAAACACTAAGAGGGGCAACTCAAAGCTCCTGGAATGAAATCAAGACCACTAGATCTCATATTTGGGACCAAAATGAACCAAAAATCAAAATGGTAGATCTAAGACATTGAAGATCAAGTTCAAAGCTTTATACCTCTAACAAGATGGAAATGAGTCACATAATCCAAATCCATAACCTCTTCCTTGATCCACATCCTTGCGCCAAGCTCCATCTTCATAGAAATGGACCAAATACACCAAAAATGGACACCATAAGCTCAAGATGCCACCATGAAGACTAAGGAAAAATTCTAGGGTTTTATAGGGTGGAGGCTGACTTAGGAAATGAAGAAAGAGGCTAACATTATGCTTATATCGGGTACAACCCTAAGATTAGGGTTTTCAATCTGCCCCTCGTACGCCCTACGTACCACCTCGTACGCCCAACATACGAGGACTCACACCCCGACCCAACTTTGCTTCTACACTGCGTGTTCTTAATGCTACGACTTGCGTAACCGGCGTCGCATAAGTACGCCCTACGTACCTTCCTGGTATGTCCCACGTACTAGGTATTCCCCAAACCCTAATTCTTCCGAAAGTCTCAACTCTCTTGATACCACTTTGATTCCGACGATCGTTATGTCCAAGTAAAGGGATGGAGACGCTCAATACTGATACCAATTCATACTCACCCTAAGATATCCTGAATGAACATTCGCTTTCCATAAAAAACCAAGCTGACAAATTACCAAAAATGCCCTCTTGATTCCAAAACACTAACCGAATACCCGAATTACCCGAAATACCTTAACCATTCCAACTAAGTCCAGAACCCAGTCTCTCGAGGGTCCGAAACTTATTAATACCCAACCCTTTGATCATCAATTCAAATGGGTATAATGAGAACATGATATTACAACTCTCCCCCACTTAAATTAGATTTCGTCCTCGAAATCCGTCCTTACCTTTCCCAACACATCCAATAATCTCGTCAATAACCCTTATAACTTGGGAATACTACAGCCTTCCCAAGGCCTAAACCAACTCTATCATAACTTAACAAACCTGAAAGGAATGGACCTTAAACCCCTTGCAGAAAACCACCTCCATCTTTCCCGAAACTCAAAACTTAAAATTGATCTAACTTCCCGACAAATTGCCCTCACTAAACCACGATCATACCATGACCTCATGAATACCATACTAAACAAAATTCTCCTAACCCTAATTATCTTGATGCTTACATAGGAACAAAACCAATGATCAAATACATCTGTAGAATATTTACTCTTGACAGCAGGCTCAAATAATCCTTCAAGTAAATGATTCATCCCTGCAACAGTTAGACTCATATGAGAGCTGCGCAACAGGGTCCAATCAACCTCTATGAGATTATTTAATCCAACTGTGAGCGATTTAATATATATATCCCGAAATAAAAGCGACTCCTCACATGAAGCTCGAAAAACTGAAACCATTCCGACTCGTCTTATTGCCACCTATCTGCTTCCCAACGACAACTGAGATCTTCCCGGTCCCAAATTGTCTCCCATCTAACTGAATCACTGAACTCCTACCCGATTGCTGAGCCAAAAGATATACAAACACATAGTAGTCCCACATGACTTCCGAGAGCAACCTTATATGGCGATGATACCCCTAATCACATAGAGACTAAACATACTTCTAAAAGAATGTCGCGAGACCAAGTATAGTCTCATAACATACTCGGTTTCCAACGATCTACCTTCTCCCGATTCCAAACACACTAAGGTCCTCTTGAAGACAGAACCAACCCAAGACACAACACAATGACTCAATTGCTATCAAAACTAAACTCATTCATTGCCCTCGAACCCTACGATTGATGCCCGACTCGATATCTTACCCAAAATCAATTCAATTCTTCACTCATAACCCAAGATTCATGAATCTAAACTTGCATTCCATACCATACTTTTTCAATTCCCGATGAACCCTCACCTGAACGATAAATAATTACCCCCAAACCATTTCTGAGACTACTAGTCTCGCACCTGGTCTAACCACCAGATTCCCAAGAATCCAAACAGCTAGGCTACCTAGCCTAAAACCCCTATGCGTCACACACCGATCCTCCACATGACACTGCAACTCAAGATCTGATACGTGGACCCAACGGTCTCTACCAGAACCCACCTTATCTACCATAATCACACGCACCTCCGCCATGAGTCCTAATCCTCTAGAGCTATACGGCCCGACCAAATCCGGACCCCAACGCTCCTCAACCCAAGATAGAGAATATTCCTTGACAAGCCTGACCAATATGCCCAAGGCATGAAGTGATTCCTCTTCCATGCTTATTACCATCCTTATTAATAGTCTACCTCAAGTTGATGAATGCTACGATCCCATCACAATCTTACAACATTTCCAACCAACCATGGTCTTGCCTTGGAATGCCATGGGCTCCCCCACATGGTCTGACATCCAAGTGCCATGCATCCTAAGCTAAAACCTGCAACCAACCAGAAGTTTGGTTACACATTCAAATCCCACAGCCTAAAATGAACAAAAATGGTGATGTCGACATGCGCTCAGGACTTCCCTGACCCCCCCACTAACACAACCTCAATCTGAACAACCACTTAACTTCTCCCCCACTTGGTCTCGACTAGGGTTTCCCACCTTCTAATCCTTATGTATCTCTGACCTGTCTCTCTCAAATAACATGAACCGCCCCTACCCTACGCTGAACAATACTAGCGTTCCATTTCTAGCTAAACTCATTGATCACCCAACTCTCAAAATCATGAAGGATGCTCTTGAAATCTTAACCAATCAGATAGTCCAATTCTCCTTTGATGATACCATACCAGTTCCCCAATCTATTACGCTAGCGGCTAAAACTATAACCATTGCCTTGAACCAACGGATCTTATCCCCCTTCCAATTTCAAAGAATTATTGGATTCTAACTGACTGCAACCCATGCGATTATAAAGCTCCTCTAACACTTTCAATGAAAAAATAACTCACACAAATGACACCACCATCTCCCTGCTATCGCTCCTTTCCTAGCAACGACAATGCTTGAACCCAAAAGTTCTTCAATAAGCAACTCCGCTCCTACCGAAACAAATACTAGAACCACAAAACCTTGGCATTTACTAAATAAATAACTCGCTGAATCCTGACCATATACCTTCCACATAATCCCTGAACCAATCTCGACCAAACCCATAATATCAACTAAACACATTGGAACCCATTACACAAGATACAAACCCTTTGATAGCTCACTAATGATTCATGACATGCAAAAGATATAACTCAATTCTCTAAAATGTACTACAATGATAACAGAGCAATAAACCGAAGATGCGCTTACCTAAATCAATATCAAATCCCAAGCATCATGAAAACTGAGAATAACCGAGAAGAACGCAAAAGATAACATGCCCGCAAAATCACCTGATAGAACATGGACCTCCCCTAGAACGAAAACTCCATCGTGTAGTTTCCCACACGTGCTGCACTAAACCCGACCCTGCTGGCCTCTCGAACCCTGATCAGAAGTCTAGGGTTTCTTCCAGAGACCCTCCACTAAATTAACTTGACCTGAATGTGTTAGCCATAACCGTTGACCACCTCCTGTTGACAACAGGTCCCTCCCCTCATGGAATGCAGGAGCTCCACAAGCACGAAACTCAGGGAAAGAAATAATGCGAACTCCAACAATAGCCACAACCTCAGCACGGAACGCTCCCAACTCTCATCCAAGATCTTCCAAAACCCCTCCTCGATCGAACCAAAAATTCACATGAGTTTTCTACAAAACATTGCGGGTAGTCTTCGACGAGATGAATCCCCGCATCAGCTCGCTAATCGGCTCAGTACCCTTACCTGAGCTGGAACCAGAACCTAACCCTCCTTCCTGAAAGCTCATCACCAAACTGGAATACAATCATGAAAAAGATCATAACATACTCAAGAATCCTCTTCCCCAAGCTTTTTAGACTCTCCAAGATTTTCCTCGATTCGGGTATGGATCCTATGCTTTTAGTAGTACGGGCCCAATGCTACCTTCCACACCTATCGACACTTACCTCAAGTATAATCTCAAATCCTCTAAGTCACCTAATCCACTGACGCACTAAGTATTCGCTAAACAACGACACAAAACCCACCGAAGCACCTCCTAGGCCCCCCTAGGTTCCCGACCTCACCCTGCCATCAGCTGCTGAAGAACTCCTCATATTGCGAGTCATCCACCTCATGAATACCAACATATTCAATTAGTAGCTGACACCCGTCATCCAAGAGTTCCACAAAGCACAAAGCAAGCAACATTCGTGCAGTAACTCTCCAATCTATAAAACTATCATAGAACATTCAAACCATATACCACAAATGATGCTATCCCTTTCCATCCTCACCGCCGGCTGCCTTATGCATGCAAATTATACACAGAATAGGATCAAATAGACTGTCGAATAATAGACTCTACCCTAGGACCACAACTAAACAAGGAAGAGGAAATAAGGCCAAATCAACTATTCTAGGGCTATAAGATCCAAACCGTATACAATTTGTAAAGTATACACTTAGCAGTTACTGATACCAATAAATATTTCCACTACAACATAGCATTCAATACTCTCAAGACTACTAGGCATCACACATATCATGCCCATCTATCATTGACTAATCAGCTCTAGCATGCAAGTCCATCAACTCATACAATAAACATACAAATGCATCTCTCCTAGCATTCTATCATGCAAAAAATGAGCAAATCCTTAGCCCTAGATAGCATGCGATTTACCAATTCATAAATCAAATCAGAACAGATAACATGTATGGGTATTTTGGGAAAAATACTTGAGATCGACAGATTTCATGCACCATACTTCTCTTATCTTAGAAAACATTTTCCTTAAAAATACTTTTCTTTTTTAAAACTTTACTTCCTCAGTTTGAGTTTAAGCACGCCCGAGAGTATGTCCAAATCCCTCAAACCAAGGCTTTGATACCAACTTGTAACATCCCAAAAATCAAGACATAAACTTTTTTGTTTTTAGATTAATAAAGCGTTAGAACACGTCATTCCCATAAAAACAAGGTAAATTATTTTCTAACATAGCATTGACAAATCAGAGTACTTCACAGAAAATGGAAACATGCGGTGGGTGCTCTGCAATCATCCTGAGCCTTTCCAATTGAAAACCAGAGTACCTGAAACATAAACTAAAAACCGTAAGCACAAACATAAACTGAGTACCCCCACATGGTCTGATAACCAAGTGTCATGGGCTCCCCCATGATCTTTATCTAGAATGCCATGGGCTCCCCTACATGGTCTGATATCCAAGTGCCACGGGCTCCCCTCCGAGGTCTTCCATGCAAGTATCACAGAGACAACTAGCATACCACATATCAAAAAAACAACTAGCATACCACATAACACATAATGGGCCGGTATTGGTGCCTTCGACCCATGGATGTAATGAGAAAACTCACCTCGCACTGTTGAAACATACAGAAAACCCTTGGCTGATGGTTGACAGATCCTTAACTACCAATAAAAAAATAATACCCAATTAACAATTGGGTCATAAACCATAATCATAACTTCAAACCTAGGATAAAAAGACCATTTTACCCCTAACCTAGCCTTGACCAAAACTATGGCCCAGACTACAATCTAAAAGGCCCCAAAGGCCAATTAACTAATCAATGGCCCAATTTTCTAAATTGGGCCCAAACCTCTACATGGCCTTACCTTAAGGTCCAACCATCTTTCTAGTCCAAAATACTTGGCATTCCTCTGGCCCATTAGCCCATAACCATGCAAAGTCCAAATACGGTCCACCCATGACCCAATTTTCCAAATTGGGCCCAAACCTCTCTAATGGACCTTATCCTAAAGCCCAATAATTTCCTGGGTCCAAAAACCTGTTTTCCAGATGTCCACGAAGGCCCACAACAACTTAGTCCAAGAAATGGCCCAACCCGAGGCCCACATTTGCGAAGTCCAATCTGACTGAGTACATAGGGCGTACTCAGCACTAAGTTGCGCATACTCGCTTAATGGCTTGTATGCTGCGCGTACTGGCTTGTATGCCCATCGTACTCCCCTGTTAATCCCACTTTTTCCATTAAGCACTTAATTCTTAGCCCATAAATCCAAACCTTAGTTCTGAGACCCAAATAGCGTCTAGACCGATAATGTCACTGACTTGATGACTTTGCATACCCCAAATGAACCCAAACTTAAAGTATAACACTCCACTACCATGGAAATGGTTATAACTCATGCATGGATGGATTTAAACTCTAAAGGTGCCAACTTTATGGACCTTGAAACTCATAAACACTAAGAGGGGCAACTCAAAGATCCTGGAATGAAATCAAGACCACTAGATCTCATATTTGGGACCAACGTGAACCAAAACTCATAAATGGTAGATCTAAGAAATCAAAGATCAAGTTCAAATCTTTATACCTCCAACAAGCTGTAAATGAGTCACATAAGCCAGATCTATAAGCTCTTCCTTGATCCCCATCCCTGTACCAAGCTCCATCTTCATAGAAATGGACCAAATACACCAAAATGGACACCATAAGCTCAAGATGCCACCATGAAGACTTAAGGATGAATTCTAGGGTTTTAGAGGGTGGAGGCTGACTTAGGAAATGAAGAAAGAGGCTAACATTATGCTTATATAGGGTACAACCCTAAGATTAGGGTTTTCAATCTGCCCCTCGTACGCCCCTCGTACCACCTCTTACGCCCAGCGTACGAGGACTCGCACCCCGACCCAACTTCGTTTCTACGTTGTGCGTTCCCAATGCTACGCCTTGCATAACTGGCTTCACATCTGTATGCCCTGCGTACCTTCCTGGTACGCTCCGCGTACTAGCGTTTTCCCCAAACCCTAATTCTTCTGAAGGTCGTAACTCTCTCGATACCACTCCGATTCCGATGATCCTTATGTCCAAATAAAGGGACCGAGACGCTCAATACTGATACCAATTCATACTCACCTTAAGATATCCCGAACGAACATTCGCTTTCCATAAAAACTCGAGCTAACAAATTACAAAAATGCCCATTTGATTCCAAAACACAAACCGAATACCCAAACTACCCGAAATACCTAAACCACACCAACTAAATCCTTAACCTAACCTATCGAGGGTTTGAAACCTATTAATCCCCAGCCCTTTGATCATCAAATTAGAATGGGTATAATGAGAACATGATGTTACAAATACCAACATTAAACCAATTCTAGGCAGATAGAAAATATGTCAAAAAAATCTTCACACCCGTTAATGGCTAACCCATGTTCAGATTGGAAACAACACCAACTAACACCTGAATTTAGATTACCAACGGTGCTCATCGTAATCAAAATTAAAATCATGATGATTGATATCATTTTCATTCTCTATGGAAATGACACTAGCACGATAATGTTAATTGCTATCACTTTCATAAGATTCATCATATTCATGTATCCAATAATGAAACCAAGAGTTGTCCACTAAGTCATCAGCGTATTAAAGGTCTTTGATCCGTTCCATGCACAATTTTCCTAAACTGCCATCAAGATTAAGGTTATAACACATACGAACATCTAGGGATTCAGGGTGAGGGCAACCACTAAGATTGGCCTTGAGTTCATTGTTTGTGATATCACCCAACAAAATTTAGCAACTTAAAATTATTAAAAGAATATGATTAATGACGATGTGAGGGGGAAGAAGCCTACCGTAGCACAATGTAATGAAGGAGATCACTGGTGCCAAAACCCCGTATACTGATATCGATCAACTCCCTACAACTTAGATCGAATGCCTGCTTAGTCAGGGCCTCAAGATCATAATCCTCGTCAGAATCAAACTTTATCCCAAATCGATTTCGAAAACGCTGGTTTTTAGCACATCTGGAGAAAGAGAAGATGAAATTTTAAAATCAATCCCCGGAAATTCCAGATAAACAAAGGTAAGGAAGGAAAATAGAAATTAAACCCAAATAAATAGTAGAAGTAACATTTTGGATAACGAATTCAGTGTCGATCGAATTAACTTAGCAAGGCGGCCAAAGGGGGTAGGCGGCGGTGCATTTGTGGTCCCTGTTCACCTCTAAATGGGAAATCAACGGGTATTCCTTCAACCGATTTTGGGCTAGAAAGCATATAAGATTTCACTATCTCAGAACCCGATTGAGGGTTTACCTGAATGAAAATCGGAATCGCTTTCCTCAATTTCTTCGGTGTGCGTCTCGATGCTTCGTTTCTCGGTATTGCTTTGCACCTACGTCAATGTCGGCAAAGAGAAGGGAAGCAATTGGAGGTAGTGACGGGTTCGTTTGATGTTGAAGATCAACGAGTAGAAGTAGGGAATATCAGACAATGGAGTGAAAACCAATTTGTTCCCCCTTGTTTGAAAAGGCAATTTAAAAGAGGGGCGGTGGAAAATTCCAGAAGCAGAACACGTAACGACCGCTAACTGCTAGAACAGGGGAAAAACAACCACGTAGATGGTAGAGAAACAATTGTTTACACGTGTAATCCACCAACAATATAAAAATAGATAAACAATCAAAAAAACACATCAGAAAAGAAAAAAAATAAAAAAAACCAGCCAATAGGACTTCCTTGATATATATATATATATATATATATATATATATATATATATATATATATATATATATATATAGGTTCAAATGTTTTTCACATCTATTCTGTGCTAGAATGCACCAATAGGAATTTAGTATTAATTATATGTATATTAAATGTTATCCATACTTATAACTCATTTTTATGAAAACTAATTAAATTCGTCATTAATGTCAACAATAATATTCTTTCAGAATAAATTCATATCTAGAAGAATGAGAGTGTATTGCAGCAGAATGAGAGTGTATTCTAGTAGAATACACTCTCGTTTTTCATATTTCATATAACTTTATTGTATTTTAATTGATTGAGTCTTGAAACAAAGTACAAAATCATATATAAAAACTTAGATGCAAATTCATTCTGAAAAAATGTTATTACTGGCATTAACGGCGGATTTAATTAGTTTCCATAAAAAGAGAATTATAATTATGGATATCATTTAATATACATATAATTATGGAAATCATTTAATATATATAATTATTTAATTAAATAATTATTTAATTTACTAAATTTCTATTGGTGCATTCTAGCACACAATAAATGTAAAAAACAAAATAACCTAGCCCTATATATATATATATATATATATATATATATATATATATATATATATATATAGGTTCAGGTTCATTTGAGACAATTCTAATTTTGTGAGACCGTGAGACCAAATCTAAAAATAATTTTAAAATGCAAAATAAATGGAAAAATCCAAAAATTCTTTTTTTTTAAATATTATTTTCGGAACTTGAATTAAGAGTAAAAAAAATCCCATTTTTTTTAAAATACGTGAAATATTCTAATAGAATATTACACTGGCATATTCTAAAAAATAATTTTAAAATTCAAAATAAATGGAAAAATCTAAAAATTCTTTTTTTAAATATTATTTTCGGAACTTGAATTAACTAAAAAATAAAAAGAATAAAAAAAAATCCCATTTTTTTTGAAAAATACGTGAATTATTCTAATAGAATATTACACTGTACATATTCTAAAAAATAATTTTAAAATGCAAAATAAATGGATAAATCCAAATTCTTTTTTTTAAATATTATTTTCGGAACTTGAATTAACTAAAAAAAATTAAAAAATAAATAAAAAAATGCATCTCAGGGTCTGACAAAATTAGGCCGTCTCACATGAATCTAACCTTATATATATATATATATATATATATATATATATATATATATATATATATATATATATATATATATATATATATATATATATATATATATATATATATAGTCTTTTTAGACTTTTACACATCCTTTTTCTTTTAACAAATCTATTTTTTGTCTTTAATTTCGGTTTCTATTTTTCTATTAACCGTGCTTTTATACACAAATTAATCTTACTTTATAACAATAAACTTTATGATTTTGCTTTTCATAGGAAAATACTTTCTATTTTCACTTTTTACAGTAAATATAATAAATATATACTTTTTTATTTTATGTTAATTTTGACCATTATATATATATATATATATATATATATATATATATATATATATATATATATATATATATATATATATATATAAATGAGAACTACAAAAGATTAAAAACTTTAAGAACCAACATTTAATAAGTAATATGTATTGTGAATATTACTAACTATGTTAAAATCTTAATTTTGGTTTGTTTGTTAAGATAGGAGCAAAATCGTATTTTTTTAGTCTAATATTTTCATTCATACAATCATTTTATATTTTTAACCTAAAATTTATGTAAAATGCAAATTTATACAGTCCATTTACAGTTTAATAGAAAAAATTCACAGCTTAATATAATTTATTTTATACCAATTAACAAATTTAAAGAAGTAAAACCCAAACTCTACCACTACCACCACCAGGACACGCTGCCACCAACCGCCTATGCCAACATTGCAACCATCTTTTCTTGAAAATCAGATTTGCATATAAAGTAATGCAATGAGAGGGTAAATACTACATTCATAATTTAATAAACCTATTAATTCACTCATATTGAATTTAATACAAAAAAATTAAAAAAACTAATGCATTTTTACGTACTTATACAACACAAAAAATAAATGTATTCTAACATTTATACAAAAGTTCATTTATAAATCATTTATATGTTAACACAAAATTTATATATAAAAAAATCACAGTAAGTTGGAGTCAACTCATAAGTTAATATAATCAATTACCGTTTAATACATAAAATTCACAGGTTAATATAGTAAATTAACAATTTGATACACAGAAATGTTATATTCTTAACTTAAAACTTACATTTACACTTTCAGATATCAGTTCACAAGTTAATATAATCAATTACCATTTAATACAAAAAGTTCATAACTTAATATATTAAATTAACAATTTAATACAATGAAATGTCATATTCTTAACTTAAAACATACATTTATATTTTCATATATGAAGGTTAGTGTTTTTTTTTTCAAAGTTAAATTTACATAATATTCTAAATTTAAGTTTTTGTATAATCTATTTAAATTTAGAAAAAAATCATATATGTATATAATGATTATTTCTTCTTATATTTCAGAAGCAAACACAAAATTCATAACAAACTCGCAGCATAATACAATCAATTCACAACTTAATATAGTCAATTCACAGTTTAATACGTAAAATTATTTATTCACATAAATATTATCAACTTAAAAATTACATTTATACGTTCATATATGCAGACATTTCTATGTATTAAATTGTGAATTTATTATATTAAGTCATGAATAAAATTTACAACTTAATACATAAAATTCACAGTTTAATATGATATATTTATAGCTCATTTACAAGTATAATCTCATATGTTACTGTATTAAACAAACTATCCACAATTTAATATATACATAAATTATCTCATCTTTCAGAACCAAACATCAAAAGAAAAACATATACAATTTATTGAATAAAAAAAATCAGATCAAGATATAAAAAAAAATCAGAATTCACAGTTGAATTCAATATTCCAGATACTAACTCACAATTTAGTGAATAAACAAAATATATAATCACATTTTAATAACTTATATATTCACAAATTAATATATAAAAAAACACATATTCATAGCTTAATAACTTACCGAATTTTGTTGAAGTATTTCATCAAACACGTTGTTTTCACCATGTACGTCATATCCATAATCACCATAAAACAGAAGATCTGAACAAATATACAAAGAGACGTTATACTAACAATTTATTCATTGTTTAACTCTAAAAAAACTTTACCAGTAACATTCACAACTAAATTTACAACTCAATAATTTATCTAATTTTATTGAGGCATTTCATCAAGCACCTAGTGTGCATCTTTTTTTTTTTTTTTGCAGAATTTTTTTATGTAAACATTACCACCAGATACAATACAGATACACCACACATATAAACACCAAATCTAACATGAAATAACACATTTACATCATTCACAACTTAAAACGTACCTTTTTCATGAGCATATCATCAAACATCTTCAAAACTCTTGTTTCCAGATCTGAGAGTGCTTCCTAGCTTCAGATCCAGAGGAGATTGGCTAAAAAAATACAAATCTGGAGGTGTTCGGTCATCTGGAGGCAACAAATAACTTCATTCTCCATCAGATCTAGTGTTCCTGCAAAGCATATCAAATAAGCTTTCTAGTGCTCTGTCAGATCTAGGTGGTTGTTTAACGATGAAGGTGGTGGAGGTGATTTAACGTCGGTGGTAACGCTCTCTCTCCAGATCTGAAACATTTTTGCAATTTAGAGATAGAATGGAACTGAAGGAGGCCAAGTTGTGGGTGGTAGATTGAGGTCGTTAACGGAGAATCGGAGTAATGAACGAGAAGAGGCAGTGACAATATATCTAGATCTGAAAGTGGCGCTTCCAGATCTGAAGTTTGTGCGATAGATGTATGTTTCTCGCAGGTAATCGGAAGCTGCAGAGAGGAAGGGAGGTAGAGGAGGTGGAGCTGGCATCGATGATGGTGGCGACAGTGGGCGCTGTGGCGGTGGTGGAGCAGCCATGGTGGCGGAACTGGGTCGTCGGCAGTGGTGGTCGTGTTATTTATCACACGTGGTTGAAATAAATGAGATAATTCCTTTTGTTTTTGTAAAACGAGAGTAATGCATCAGGTATTATGAAATAAGAAAAATAGCCTTAATAATAGTGTTTCTTAGGTTTTTAATCTTTTATGGTTCTCATTTGAACCTTTACCTATATATATATATATATATATATATATATATATATATATATATCCCTATCTAATAAAAGAATAATTTAATTCTCCTTATGACATGTGTCATCTTATTAAGCCTCCTAATTAATGCATATTTTATTCGCATTTTGGCATGTGTCATCATATTATATCTCCTAATTAATACATGACAATTGAAAACCTATTAATTCTCCATTTCAAATTTCAAATTTTAAAATTTTCACTCTAATTATATTAAATTAATAACATTAGAATAAAAATTAAAATAAACTTAATACACATTATAAAGTGATATAATTTCACATATTTATTTAAATAAATGATTGAAATTTATATAACTAAAAAATCTCTTAATTAATAATTTATTTAAAATAATTGATTAATAATTTTTAGTTTTATTTTAAAAGTTTAATTAATTGTATAACCGTGGTTCGCACGGGTTATAAACTAGTATATATATATATATATATATATATATATATATATATATATATATATATATATATATATATATATATATATATATATATATATATATATATATATATATATATTAACCGGCGACTAAATTGCTACCCTAACAAATTGGTTCACCTTAAAAGGTTTGTTTTGAGTGATTTCCGATAATCTAAGGTACTGATATCCAAATATGTGGCATATTATTTGTGGTTGATATGTGTTTATTTGTTTATTTATTTTTTGTCGTTGTGCATGCAAACTTCTTCATGGGTTTAATGTTGTGAAAAGCACAACGTATATTTTCTCTCACTTTGGGATATAGATATCACTTTGGGATATAGATAGAATAATTTATGAGTAGTTTAGTATATATTTATATTTATCGTTCAAAAAATATATATATATATATATATATATATATATATATATATATATATATATATTAATGATTTAGTGATGCCCTTTTCCGTGCAATCTTTTTGTATTTCTGTTTCAAAGTTCCAAGTATCCTTAGTTTCAACTGAATTCTTGCTTAACTTCCTGCATATTTAACCAAAATCTAGTGTTTAAACCCCTGGCCATGAGAAATAGAGAACTTTGGCTTTTATTTTTATGGAGCTGAGGGTGTGATGGTTAATTACTGCAGATTAATTAAGGCATTGTACTTGCAAATTTCCTTAAGGCATTGTACTATGAAACATTCATCCAATCCTATATAGCACCGTGCTTCAACTTTTCCTAAGACCTTCCTAGTATAGGGGATGGAGGTAATGGATGGTAAGTATGTGAGTCCTAGACAAACCAATTAATCTGCAACAAAGAGCAAAAAAAGAAAAGAAAAAAAATATGGAAACATAAACTTTTGATGACAAACAGGAGTTACGTATTTGTTTTTGTTGAGGTCATAATCTCAAAAGATGGTTATGTAGTGAAATCTAACATCTTTATTTCTTTTTAATCATAAACCGAACATAAACATATATAGTGCTCTTTTTTTACTTTTGTATCGCAGTTATATAAAAATTAGTTCGGATTGGAACATTTTCCAGGACATAACTAATGTTCTTCTGCACACCTTTAGTCAACCTCCTTTGACTTCTCGCTAGAAATGACAAAAATCCATCTCTTAAAGATTTAATTATATAAGTAGATTAGAGTGAGTTGTGATGAATAAGATAAATTTGAATAGATATCAAAGTGAAGTAAAAGCAAAAATTGTTTATTAATCAAGTACATGGTATGGTAACATGAAGACACTCGATCATCTAAGACAATAAATACCACGCATAACAAAACGAACAAAAGAAGAGCAAGCAAAGGTTATAAAAAAAGTACGTGTTACACGCGTCATTTCATATATTGATTGGGTGACACAAGAGTCTCCACGTATTTCGCTCCTGGAAATTGAGATGGACAGAAAGGTAAGGTAATGGAGCACATGATGTCCTTGGTATGGTTGTCCATACTAGCATCTAGTGTGTAAACATGCTCTTCAAATCTAGAATACATGAGCCATTTTCCATTCCTCATCCTATGCAGTAGGTTGTGTCACTTCCTGATTACCAAGTGCAGTATTGGGTGGATCGAGGTCAGTATATTTCTTAATATCAGAACTAGACAAGGGCTCTGCTTCTGTCACCCTTTCCCACTTATATCCTGAATGTCCACTCCACAACTCAATCCTATCATACTCATCTATGGAAGCAGCATTTATAATGGCCACGCACAAATGAATACACCCTCTTAAAACCATGAAACCCATAAAATCTGTCTTCCTTTGAATATTTAATAAATTTTCACCAGCTGCTCCTTCAAACTCATGAAACAATTTACGGAGGAAATGGAACTTTTCGTTCCACATAACACTTGACATGATCAAATGAAATTGATATGAAGCAGCGTTGTGAGTTGACTCGACCTTTCTCCATGAGTATATATAGACACTCATAAGACGGCCGCTGGTTAGCCATACAAGCTTGTAGTCATTCTCAGAAGAGCTGTAATACAAGGCATATTCATCTGTATAGACCCTGTAAGGATGAGGACAACCGGGGGGTTTAGACAGCGTCTTATGGTCATCGGTCAAAGGGTTCCATAAAATTAAATCAGAGTATTCTGTATCATTGGGCCAAGGCTTGTTAATGCCTACGCATACCATTCCATTCAAAGATGTTACAATCGATATTTTTTACCAACTTCGACTTGGAATGGAAAAGGGCGGCTGGCAGTGAAACAATCTTTAGGTGTTTCACAGTCGATGGTGCGGTATTCCCATGGTCTTGCGCTAGTTAAGAAGAAAAACTTCTTGTTTAGGTCATTTGGATTGCTATGCACATGGAGTTGGTGCATGTGGAGAAACCCAGGCGTCATCAGGAAGGAGTGCCATTGCTTGGAAACACACTTGAAACGCAATACATATTTCGCCGTCACCCTTGGTAGTATGTTGGTGAATATTACGTCGGGAGGCAGCTCCGTCGTCATGGGCTCCACCTCCGCCATCATTAATTATCGACAGCTAGCTTGAATTAGGGTTTGCCAAGTTTTTTATATTATTGTTTTCATCTGATTTAGATCTAATACAATTTCATTTGGCTAAAATCAAGGAAGCACCGAAGACTATCTCTTTATCTTTTTTTTTTTTTTTTCTTTCTTTTTGCCCAATAAAAACATAAAAGTAATTCGTCATCAGGTTAAAAATAAGTAAATTATCGGGGGCAAATATATTAATTGAAAAAAAAAAAAATTAAGTTATCCGATATAACCGATTTACGGGATGTTTTGAGATTGCTTTTTAAACTTAAAATGTGGCAAAGAGACTTATTAAGTTATGATATTTTAAAAAAGAATTATTTTTTTTTTGTATTAACTTTGATAGATAAAGTTCAATAAGTTAACATGTTAAAAAATGTTTTGCTATTTTATACATGTAAAATGATTTTTTTTTTCAAAGTTAGGAGGTGTTTGGGATTGTTTTTTAAGTTGAAAATATATTTTTGCAAAAGAATCTTGACTTTAACTATATTGTTTTTTTATAGTTTTGTCTAAAATTTAAAATCTTGGTTGTAAAAAGAAAGAGACGTAGGATGTTTAACCTAAGATAACATGAGTTGGTTACTTTGATAAAAAAAAATGCAATGCATTTGTTATTAGCTGGTTATTCTTATAAAAAATACATTTATTACCTGATTAATCTTATAAAAAAAATAAAATGTATTTGTTTGACAATTTAAAAACAAACAAAGTAAATTCTTTTCTAAATACAATATTTATATTCTATCTGAAATCATTTTTCCTATATGCTTACAAAAAATAAAGTGCATTTAATCTTACAAAAAAATAAAATGTACGGTTTAAAAACAAACAAAATAATTTATTTTAAGAATACAATATTAACATTCTATCTAAATCATTTTTCCTATTTTCTTGGCTTAAATTAGATGAAAATAAATGATATGGTTGTGAAAATATAAATATATGTTGGATATATCTTTTTGTTGAATTTATAAATTGAAGACAAAATTGTAAAAATGGTTTATGTGGTTTCTCATTTTATATGGTTAAAGTCCAAATATTTAAAAAGTTGCAGATTTGATCATTTTTAACAAGTTTTGTTGTAAGCTTCATCCTTTTTCTGTTAAGTTTAACCGATTGATTGTTAACTTCTTTAAAATAACAATTTTACCCTCAGTGATCATTTTCATAGTTTTGTCTTTTACCATATTATAAGGACTAGTTTTGCATACATTCTTTTTTATTTTATTGAAATATTATATATTAATAAATATTATTTTTAATATATAATATTATATATTAATAAATATTGTTTTATTAGATTATTAATTTATTTTAGTTAATTCTTTTTATATTTTTTTTTTGGAGTAACTCTTTTTTATAATATTATTATATATCAATAAATATAGTTTTTTTTTTCTAAATTGAAAAAGTTTGAAAGAGGATATGAATCATATGATGGTGGTTTAGAGCTCAAGTGCTATTTGCTATCGAAACAATTTGCTTCACTTTAAGACTATTCGAACTGGGAAACATCCATTCTCGTTTTTATGACCTTGACACCGGAAAACGGTTGAAAACGCCGTTACCATAGCTGCACAACACCCCAACATTACTTTTTGAGCGTTATGTGGCTTCCCGTGTTCACGATAACGAGTGGCAACATGATGTTCTTCTTCTTTTCTTCCTCTATTTTCTTCACCTCAACATAGTTGCTCCATTTCTTCCTCCTTGTCAACCCCCGTTTCCTTCAAGAAGATGATGATCTGGCAACACAACATCCCTCAACGGCTTGGCCTATACCCACCAGCTTAAGGTTTAATTTATGTGATGCTAAAGAAATTGAGAGACAATCTAAGGTATTAATATGCAATAAATATGTGGCATATTATTTGTGGCTAATATGTATTCATATTTTATTATTATTATTATTATTATTATTATTATTATTATTATTATTATTATTATTATTATAATATATTAAACTTATGAAAAAAAACAACATTATACTCTATAAGGAGTTGGCAGAATTGGTACCTGTTTATTAAGTGAATTACAGTTTGGTCCTTCAGTAGATATTTTCCTTTTTGCTTTTTTGTTATCTCTGGTTTTAAAATGATTTCATTAGTGTTGATTAGTTTTAATATGAAGCAAAACAGAATGGTTATTATTTGATTAACATTCCTTTTTATGTATTTATAGGTTAAAGGATGTGGATTGATGGTATGTAAGGAGAAATCGGACGCATTGAAGTGGGTAATGCTTCATTTAACCACCTCTACATGTATCTTTGACCATCTTTACATGTATCTATATAGTTTAACTGATTTGTGCAATGTGCCACAGTATAAATGCAGGATGGATGAAATTGTATGGCTTCAGACGTGGGTTAAATTCAAGATTTAGTAATGTATTTCATTATAGTTTCTTCCACTTCTGCCATTTTGAAGGTTTAAAATCTTTTTAAAAGCTAAAAAAAATAACATGAAAAAGCTTAAAAAATTTACCATTTCTTTACTATTTCACATAGAAATTACATTGTACCCCAAAAGGTTTATCCAGTTATAACTTACCACTAAATATTTTCCATTGACAGTGTTATAACGGGAATTAATATAATAGATTTTTTTATATAATGCATGGGATAAATGCAAAGAAACATCAAAATACATGATATTTCTTTATATGACAACAGTTTATTTTAATTTTTTTTCCTATTAAAGCATCGTACTTTGGACCTACATTTCTATAACTGGGTAGTCTTTTTCGAAAGTATAATCTTTGTTTGTGTGTGGCTAAAGCAGAAACTATGTTTGTACCCCAATCAATGGTAAAGTGCTAGAAATAGCAGTATAGTTTATGCTTTTGCCACAAACAACTGAACACATTATTCTTTACCCAAATATAACATCCAACTTTCATTTTTAATTTAATTTAATTAGAGCAATTGGTATTATGCACCTTTATTTTGTTGTATTGACAATTCTATCCTTTTTATTGTCTTTTATCCATTGTGATTATATTCAATTTGTATTTGGTTGGCATGCGAGTCGGGAAGCTATGCAAAATGTGGAAATGCACAGTTTCCTACTGAGGTCAACAAATGGATTTTCTAAGAAAAAAGTCATTTGAAGGTAAAATATCAAATACTTTTTGATACTTTTATATTTCTCTTTTTTTAATGTTTCATTTTATATTTTTCTTTTTCTTGAATATGAACATGCTGTGAATGTTAGACACCACAAAGTTGGTGAGACTCATGAACCTGCTATCTATAGGATCAATGATCACCTACTAATCTTTTTATATGACTAAAATACCCTTACTAAAAAACTTATAACAAAGACAACTACATTCTATGGGATCTTGAATTCAGATCCATTCCATATAGTTGAAAATAAGTGTGGAATTGATTTCCGCTGGAATTAGAAAATTCCACACGAAAGGAATTCAACTTCCCTTCCACAAAGTCATGGAATTCAATTCCAATCCTGGGTCATTTGTACGAATGACTGAAATACCCTTTTTAATTTCCATCATATTGTTATTTTAATTTATTTTTTTAATATTTTATAAAATAGAAAATTCAGATAAGTTGATAATTATACAGAAATTTATCTAAAGTGCAACATATGCTGATATGATAAAAAAAAATACTGCATAATGCAGACAACTTGTTGGTCCAGAGCGACATATGCTAAGATTGGCGCTATTTTGAAAAACAAGAGATATGACGAAGCAATCAGGTTCGATTGAAGAAGAAACGACAAATTGTTACTCGGATAACACAATAAGCACACCCCTGTTCTATTCAAGTTTTCATTTCGATTTTGTTCTGAGTGATTTTTAGTTAGACCATAACTAGGGCCACAAATCTACAAGCAACAGTTAATTTCAGTTTATAATATTGGTTATATTTTAGGGTTTTTTTTAGTTTATCTGTTGAAATAAAAAAATCACTATTATTGGTGAAATTTATTTATTTATTTTATTCATGATATACACTTCACATAACCCATTTTATCATTCAGATAATGACAATTTTAAAGATTTATCGCACCCTTATCTTTCTACATTTATGAACATGACAAAAATCATAAATTTATAATGACTCCATGGGTGCTCCTTAAATTTGATTATCTGTTACCAAATTCACTTAGCTTCACCTAATGGAAGGTTTTATGTAGCTCCTTGGAAGGTCTCAGATGCTAGAGTTGTGCTTGAAGATGGATCCACTTCGAAGGCCAAATCATTTGCTGATTCTGAGAGTAAAGATGGTGACGTTGTATTTAGTACTTCATTAAAAGAATAAGATATGGATGTATGATCATGTAAATAGATAGAAATCATGTAAATAGTATGTACCTATATACTGTAGGTATGACAAACCCACACATTGATGAGGAACTAATCAATGCTTCTTGGCTGGTTTTGTGATTAGAAGTTTGATTATCAGGTATGTTATACAAGATGCATCATTCCTGTAACAAGACTTTAGATTGGAGATGCACGGAATCACTTTCTGACTATTTGTCAAAAAGGAACATCATGGAATATGTATGTTTTTGGTATGATCCCTTCTTTTGATGAAATGGAACAAATTGTTGTATGTATTAATGAAACATGACTTGGATGTGAGTCTATAGAAGTAATATTTTATGAGTTTTCGTTTATACTTTTTTTTTTTGTGGAAATTACCTGATGTCTTATACTTTGTTTTTCATTTTGTCTTATTTTTTATTTTGTAATAGGTTAGGGTAGATGCTACATTTTTTTTGCTGATAAGGGTAATTTTGGAATTATCAACAACATTTGTAATAGGTTAGGACCACTCTGCCTCAAGCTGGATTATTTGTCATTCCTTCTATTGTAAGTAGATTTGCTATATTTAATAATATTATTTCCAAAAAAACAAATTATGAATATATTTGTTTTAGATTGTGGCAGCAAAGCAATGCATCAGCCTGGAGCTTATAAGCATTTGATGCATAAAGGATTTCAAATGCCTTCAAAGTTTCAACTATGCAAATTTTGTGTATTTTCCTAATAAATAAAATGATGAAACATTGGATCTTTTAATCAATCCGAGGTATGTTTCTTTCTTGATTGTTACTGAATTTGTTCAGATAGCTAACTCTGTGTTTTTCTGTTGCAGTTATCATATAAAAGTCAAGGAGCATTGTTTCAATGTTGAAGAAGCCGAACTGTTAGAATTTTGGAGTAAACCAACTGGGATGCAAAGCCTGTGGAGTGTCGACAACGACCAGGCATGGAACTGATTGAATATATACAGATTTCAAAAAGATTCCTATTACGTCTTTTATATGCTCTGTTCTTTACAAGTCTAAGAATGAATGCTTCATATCATTTAAAGGATGGATAGATGGAGAAGCATCATTGGACCCTGGAGATGGAGGTGGGTGGAGGTGGAAGGTGGAATACAGGAGGGCAATCTACCGAAAGGTCATTTTCATTCTCAATAATATACTTTCCGTTTTATCGTTTGAATGCAATGTTGGTTATTTTGGTTTATGATATATGATTTCCATTGCCAGAATTTGTCAAAATGTGTTGCATTTTTATTCTATTTCAGTTAAAGAGGGAAGGAATGAGTAGGCTATGATTTTTAATTGAAATTACATAAATAATCTAACAATTTTCTTACTTTGCTTACAGATTCATTGATGGTTTTTTATTTCTTATCTATTTATTTATGTATAGATCAATTAAAGAGAGAAGGAATGAGCAACTCAAACTATAAACAAATAGTTGATCGAATAACATTTACAAAGAACAAACAACAGAAAAATTGTCGCATCCGACCCCCGCAACGCGGGGGTTCCCCATCTAGTTATTATTATTATTATTATTATTATTATTATTATTATTATTATTATTATTATTATTATTATCTTTATACATGTAAAACTTGTTCATGTATTTAATCTTTGTATATATCTAGTGAAAATCACAACTTAGATGTTGTTTGTTTTTTTGAAACAAAAATTTATAAAGTCTGTGGACCATCTCTACAATCCTCTGCAATAGAAGAGGTGGACCAAACGATTGCAGACTGTAATAAGAAGCGTGTTTGTTTTTTTAACATCTGAATGTAGCTGCATATATTAAAAAAAAAATAAACTGATTTTATAAACAAAAAATAGTTTTTTAACAATAAAAATTTAATAATGTATTATATTTCGGTAATAATTTATGATATTCCAGCAAAAAATAATTTTATTTCAACAAAAAATAAATATATTTTAGCAAAAAATAATGATATTTCATCAAAAAAATTATTATTATTCAATATAAAAAATGAATTTTTTTAACAAGAATAAACAAAAAGAACGAAAAAAAAGATAAAATAACAATTCAACAACATATAATAAAAATTTTCAGCAAGAAAAAAGAAGAGGTTGAAAGAGGCAATACAAGTGTTGTGCAAAACAGAACACATGCAGTGATTTTTTACTCTGAAAACTTCTAAAAAGCAAACAACTGTGAGATGAAAAGTGTTGCGCATGTGCTGTGCTGCACAACAATAAGAGGTCTAAAGATGTTTTTTTTTTTTTTTTTTTTTTTTTTTTTTCAAAAAACAAACTGCACCTTACTTTCTTCGATACCAGTGGATTATAAATCATTTTTATTTAGTTCTTTTTTCATCATAACTTTTCCGCCCTATCCCCACCCCCTCTCTCTTTCATATCTAATCTAGAGCTCGCAAAAATCGACCCAACCCACCAATCCAACCCGAACTCAACCCAAAATTAACATATTAGGTTGAGATTTTCAACCCATTTAAGTTAAATGGGTCAACCCGTCTAACTCATTTAGTTAAATAGGTTGAGTCGGGTAAAAATTATCAACTTGTTTTCAACCCACCAACCCAATTAACTTTAATTTATATTTAATTTAATAATTATTAAAATATAATAATGTATTAATCTAAGTATTAGTTTATAAATTAATGCTTGTATTATTATTTATGTTAAAAAAATAGAATCCTAATTCCTACTTTTTTTCTTGCCACTGACAACATTAGTCACTCTAAAAAATCATTTAGAAATTACATATATTTAATGTTATTTGAACAATTTCTCTGTATATGTAAATTGAGATTTTGTTTTTGTTATACTTTAAAATTTTATTTAAGTCTATAACTAATTTTAGTGGTGTAATGTTTATTAATTTATTTATTTAGTTTTGTTTTAAATGGGTTAATCCAAGTTTAACTAATTTATTTAATATGTTGGATTGGGAACTATATAAACGGGTCAACCCGGTGACAACCCATTTATCTGAAAGGTTGGGTTGAGTTGGAAATATCAACCCATTTAAATAAAAAGGTTGGGTTGGATTAAAATTTTCAACCCAATTAATAAATGGGTTGAACCCAAAGTCTAATCTAATCATTTATTTTATGTTTTAATCAGCCTCCTTTGACATCGTTGGAAAAGACCAAAATCCAT
This sequence comes from Lactuca serriola, assembly GCF_051521515.1. Taxonomy (NCBI): domain Eukaryota; kingdom Viridiplantae; phylum Streptophyta; class Magnoliopsida; order Asterales; family Asteraceae; genus Lactuca; species Lactuca serriola. The sequence continues at coordinate 274,786,413 of NC_136412.1, read as the reverse complement.
CTCTTAAAGTTTTATGTAGATTAATTAGAGTGACTTGTGATGAATAAGATAAATTTGAATAGATATTAAAGTTAACTAAAAGCAAAAAGACAATTCGTACAAAGCTGTTTTATTAACTAAGTCGTAATGGTAACAAGCTACGTATTCTTCGAAGATAACACCATTACACCATGCATAACGTACAAAACGAACAAAAGAAGACCAAAGCTAGGTTAAAAAGAAGTGCTCAGTTCATATATAGATTGGGTGACACAAGAGTCTCCATGTATTTCCCTCCTGGACTTGGACGAAAAGCGTAACTAATGGAGCACATGATATCTTTGGTATGCTTCTTCGTATCTAGTGCATAAACATACTCTCCCCCTCTAGAATACATGAGCCAATTTCCATTCCTCATCCAATGCTCAGTAACCAGCGCAGTTCTTGGTTATCATAACTAGACAAGTACTGCTGTGTCTTTGTCGTCAACCTCCCCCAATATTGTGCATGTGTAGAGCTCATCCTCCACAAACTCGATCGTATCATATTCACCTATGGAATTTATAATAGCCACGCAGAAGTGAATATACCCTCTTAAAACCATGAAACCCATAAAATCTGTCCTTTGATCATTTATTTTTTCACCACCTCCTTCAAACTCATCAAAAAATTTACGGAGGAAGTGGAAGTTTTCGTTCAACATATGAAACAGCAGCTAGCGTTGGGTGTTGACTCCTCGACCTTTCTCCATGAATCGGATTTCAAAGAGAATATATAGACATTTATACCGAGGGTTAGCCATACAAGCTTGTAGTCGTCCTCAGAAGAGCTGTAAAACAGCTCATATTGATCTAAATAAGTCTTGTAAGGATGAGGACAACCAGGTTTAGACAACGTCTTATATATGGTCACCGGTGACAGGGTTCCATAAAATTATATCAGAGTATTCTGTTTCATTGGGCCAAGGCTAGCTTGCTAATGCCTACGCATAAAATTATATGGTCACCGGTGACATGTTTCATTGCTTCTAAATCAGGAGGGAATATTGTCCCTTCAATCTTCAAAACTAAAATGACTACAACAGTAAATGATATGGGTTACATCAAATCAAGTTTTTAAAAAGCTGGTCACCACGCATCATGGCTTCAATCTTGTACTTGCCGCCAAAATTTAAGAAATTGTCGCCTTAAGTCGTATATGTTTATAAAAATAAATAATAATAATGTATATATATATATATATATATATATATATATATATATATATATATATATATATATATAACTTTTAATTATATACAAAATTGCCGCCTTAAGTTATGCCTTACAAACAATGTGGCTCGTTACGGCTCGAAAAAACTTGAGTTGACAATGCCTCCATGTCACGTCTAACATTATTTAGAATCTTGGATTAAATGCTTAAATTTGCTTCTTTTTACTATAGACGGTCGGAGATGAAAAGAAAAAAAAAGTAACAACAACAAAGCACAATATATTAATTAAAGTGTTGAGTGTTGCCTCTTCCGGTTCTAATATGTTGAACAAATCATGTTTATGGCATTTCCGAGTTGGCCATTTAAACAAGAAATGATTCTCCAATCTCCAAAAGGATAGGATCTTGGAATCATTTGATATAGAGTCGAATGATGTATGTGAGTTTTCTTACTTGGCAAGATAACAAAAGCGCATTTAACAGGAAAATATGAACGAGGCAAAGAACTACTGGAACTAATCCACACTGATGTATGTGGGCCGTTCAGATTTGCGACTAGACATGGTAAATGTTTTGTGACTTTTATTGATGATTATAGTAGATATGTCTATATGTACTTAATGAATCATAAGTAAGAAACTTTTGAAGTGTTCAAAGAGTTCCAAAAGAAAGTTGAAAACTAACTGGGTAAAAAGGATCAAGATGTTTCGATCTCATAGGGGTGGAGAGTACTTGAGTCTTGAATTCATCCATCATCTAAAGGATTGTGGAATTGTTTCACAATTTTCTCCTCCTAGAACGACACAACTAAATGGTGTTGCTGAGAGAAGAAATCGAATGCTACTGGATAGGGTTCGATATATGTTAACTCGAGCTACGCTTCTAATAACTTTATGGGGTTACACTCTTGAGACGGCAACAAGTATCCTAAACCTCCTACCAACTAAGAAGGTAGCTACGCCACCATCCGAAATATGGAATGGGAAACCTCCCACTCTTGCATACTTGAAATTTTGGGGTTGAGAAATTTATGTGCGACGTGAGGCGAACGATAAACTAGAATCAAGATCAAAAAAGTGTTACTTCATGGGGTATCCTCAAAAGTCTTTTGGATATCTTTTCTATTATACTTCTGAGAACAAATTATTCGTTTTTCAAATGGGCTTCTTAAGAGAGAGAAAGAGAGAGAGAGAGAGAGAGAGAGAGAGATCATGTCCAAAGAGGCTAGTGGGAGCCTAATTGATCATGAAGAAATTCACGAGTCAAAAAAAGAAGGACCAATAGTTGAAACCGACACTTAACCAGAGGTTGATCAACCTTCTAAGGAAAACGACATAGTTCCAACTCCTCCACAGCGTAATCTGATAGGGTTCAATTCTCTGCCGAGTTTTATGGCTTTCATATTGAAACTGTATGAGAAGCACTAATTAGTGATTGCACACTGATAAATATGGATGAACCATCTAGCTACATGGAAGCGATGATAAGCAATGAAGCTGCTAAATCGAAGGAGAGCATGGAAAGTAAAATTCAATACATGTATAATAACCAAGCATGTCATTTGTTTATCCTACACCTAGCATCAAAATTGTTGGATGCAAGTGGATCTTCAAGAAGAAGACTGACATGGATATGAATGTGTACACGTATATAGCTAGGATGGTTACAAAGGGTTATACTCAAACTCAAGGAATTAATTATGAGGAAACATTCTCACAAGTAGCCAAAATTAAGTCTATTAGAATATTGCTTGTCGTAGCTGCTTTTTATGATTATGAAATATGGAAAATAGATGTGAAGACTACTTTCCTTAACGAGAAATTGGCAAAAGATGTCTACATGGCACAACCTGAGGGATTCATTGATCCAAAATATCCTAACAGAGTGTGCAAGCTTGAAAGGTCTATTTATGGACTGAAATAAGCATCACCTAGCTAGAATCTTTTCCTTCATGAAAAGGACAAAGATTTTGGATTTTCTATAAGTGAGGATGAGTTTTGCATATATTTCAAAACCAGTAGGAGTAATGTGGTCTTCCTAGTATTATATGTTGATGACATAATCCTTATAGGAAATGATATTCTAACCTTGCAAAGTGATAAAACTTGATGTGGAAAATGTTTCGCTATGAAGGATCTAGGATAAGCAACTTACTTATTGGGCATTAGGATCTTTAGAGATATATCTGAATGATTAATTAGACTAAGACAAGGTACATACTTAGATAAGGTTTAACATGATTCAAAATGCAAGATTATAAGAAAGGGTATTTACCCATGCAACAAGGCATAAGATTGAGTAAAGATTAATCACCCAGAATTGAACAAGAACTGGAAAGAATGAGTCCGGTCCCATATGCTTCTGCTATAGGATCGATCATGTATTCCATGAAATGTACTAGACCTGATATCTCATATGCTCTTAGCATGGTGAGTAAATATCAAGAGAATCCTGGTGATAGTCATTGGACGACCGTAAATAATATCTCCAAGTATCTGAAAAAAACAAAGGATATGTTCTTGGTATATGGTGGAAAACAAGAATTAAGAAAAGTTACACTGACGTAAGTTTCCAGATTGATAGAGACAACTCATGCTTACAATAGGATGGGTGTTCCTGCTTAATGGAGGGGTTGTTACGTGGAAATTTTCCAAACAAAAGACAGTGGTAGATTCGACGTGTGAGTCTAAATACATGATGGCTAGTGAAGCTGCAAAGGAAGCTACATGGTTAAAGAACTTCATCGGTGATCGTGGAGTAGTTTCAAGCATCAAAGAGCCTACGAATATCATTTGTGACAACGAGGGTGCAGTTGCCTTGACTAAAGAACCCAAAGACCAGGGAAATTTGAGGCACATTCAGAGGAAGTATCATTATGTTTAGGGTTGTAAACAAACCGAACGAACACGAATGGGGGCTTGTTCGTGTTCACTTGTTAAGTTATCCAAACAAATGAATGAACACGAAAGGATAAACTGTAACAACACAAATTTTCAAATAAAACTTTTTAAATAATGTAAACATTTCCATTAATTAAAAAAATTCCAAACACATTTGATTTCAAAATCCATACATCAAGTAAATTATTCATAATATCAGAGTGTCCCAAATAAAATGCCAAAGAGTGCATGTCGCGCCATCATGCCGGGCTCTTGCCCGTAAATCCCAAAGTACCTGAAACAACCAACAAACTGTAAGCTAATGCTTAGTGAGCTCCCCATAGCATACCCCACACATCCATATAATCACATAAACCATATCAACTACATAATCCATGCATTCAACATATAAGAACGTCGTGGAAACTGTAACATCCCAAAATTCAAGACTAAAAATTTCTTTTAATAAAACATCACTTAAGGCAAAATCATCAATTCAAAACATGATCAGAGTAATAGTTTCCAAAACACATGTTCGTTATCAGAGTAAAACATTCCTAGACTGACTAATCTATGGTGTGTGCCATGCGATCATCCCGAGCTCCATCATCCGCTACCGGAAGCACCTGAAACCAAAACTGAAAACCATAAGCACGAAGCTTAGTGAGTCCCCCCATCATACCGCATACCATACAATCATATGACGAGCATCTTGGAGATACGGGCCTCACCCACACTCATGGAGATACGGGCCTTGCCCACACTTTGCTAGCTGGGAGATACGGGCCTTGCCCACCCTCCACTATCTCTGAGATACGGGCCTCGCCCACACTCAGCCACTAAACCATAGCATACAAGTATATACAATCATATACTAAACAACTAGGAGATACGGGCCTTGCCCACACTCATGGAGATACGGGCCTTGCCCACACTCATGGAGATACGGGCCTTGCCCACACTCCGCTAGCTGAGAGATATGGGCCTTGCCCACACTCATGGAGATACGGGCCTTGCTCACACTCAACTATCTCTGAGATACGGGCCTTGCCCACACTCAACTATCTCTGAGATACGGGCCTCGCCCACACTCAGCTACTAAACCATATATCATAACATATCATGCCAACAAATAAACATATCATCACATACTGTCAGACGTTTCTGGGGCGTCTGACTACCCTCCGGTCCTAACAACCGAACTCTACTGATGAGTCATGGAACCCCATCCATGCTCCTACTGATAGTGAGATACGGGCCCAGCCCACACTCACTCTTTCCCTAACTTGGGCCTCGCCCTTGATCTGCTGCTAATGAGATGTGGAACACCATCCACACTCTGCAATTGGTGAGACACAGGACCTCGCCCACACTCACCTCCCTACCCGGCACATACAAGTATCATGCAGACAACAAGTATAAGCTATCACATAAACCACTCCTTGGGCACCCGCCCTTTATCATTGGACCTCGTCTCGAATATCATACTAGCATACTGTGCCTAGGGCTAACCCCCGGGTCTTCTACTCATAACTACATGGGCCGACATTGTGGCCGTAGACCCATTCATACAAAGGGAAACTCACCTGCACTGGCTGAACTCGCTGATGATCCCACTAGCTGCTGCTCGGAAACTCTCTGAACTCCTGCTCCACTCGCTCCCCGAGCTACCAATATCAATGCAACACTGAGTCTAACTGACCCCCGAAAGACAACCAAGTCAACTCTGGTCAAAGTCAAAGTCCTGGTCAAAGTCAACCTCCCAGGTCAACCCTACTCGCCGAGTCACCCTATTGACTCGCCGAGTTCATAAGTTCAGAGTCCTATTCACGACTCGACTCGCCGAGTCAGTCCATGACTCGCCGAGTCTACCGATTACCGAGTCCTGACCTGTCCAACTCACCGAGTCTCCATTCGACTCACTAATTCGAGTCTCAACTCGAAGGGTTTGGGGTTTCGCGACCTGACTCGTCGAGTCCAAGACAACCTTCAACAGACTCGCCGAGTTGTTCATCCAACTCGCCGAGTTCCTGCCCAACTTCATCCGACTCGACGAGGTGTTCATCCCACTCGTCGAGTTCCTCTTCTTCTTCATGCTACTCGCCTAGTCCACTCAAAGGGCTCGCCGAGTCCATTCATATCTCTATACATGCAGAGGACTTTTGAGTCATGCATGGACTCCAAACTGTAGATCTACCCTTCCCAAGCCTATTCCTCACGTAAAGTTGCAAACTTTACGTGTAGAGAAGGAGATCTAGGCAAAATACACCACAAACTAGGGTTTAAAGCAAAGAGGCTCCATAATCAACTCAAGGATTGAAACTTTATGCTTTCCAAGACCAAAATACACTTAGATCTGAAGTAGCAACTCTAGATCCAGCTTCTAACTCCAATGGATAACTATCCATGGCTTAAAAAGCCCCAAATCTCACAACCAAGGAAGATCTAAAGGAAAGAAACGACTTATTACCTTCAATGACTCAGAAAGTTTCCCCAAACTTCAGGTCCAAGGCCAATCCTTGAAGCTTCAATGTTTCCCCTTCTTCTTCTTCCTTCAAACCACTCCCAAAATGGCTTGGAAACTTGAATGCACAACAATGGAGGCTTAGAGTCCGTATTCTGGGTGAGAGAGGCATCAAAGGAACCCTAAGGGAGAGAATGAGATGCTTAAATAGGCTCCAAGTCCCGAATTTAGGGTTTTCCTCGCACAGACCAGACTCGCCGAGTCCACTTGGCCGACTCGCCGAGTTGGTCACTTACTCCTCGACCCGGATCCCGCTCGGACTCGCCGAGTTCCTCCTTAGACTCGCCGAGTCGCCCCTTAAAATTAGGGTTTTCTTTCCTTTCTTGGCCTTACAGATTTTAGGTGTTACAACTCTCCCCCACTTAAACTAAACTTCGTCCTCGAAGTTTGCTATGACCCACCGCCTGCGATCTACCTCCAATACTCACCAATTAATCCAACACCAGCTGTCTACCTTCGCTGGCCTCCCGCTCGATCATTCCGGCTAACACAAATCCTTGCAAATAATAGACTCGGTTCACCCTGACCCTGAACATCCTGGAAACACAACTTACTTACCGACAATCCTTCTGGTACTCACCGAGTACTGCACTGAACCTATAGGGGTTCACCCCTTCTTTCCTTGCACAATTCCTTGCCTTCCCAAGGCAAAGCTCCATAACCAACTATTCCTTCTGTCACTGTGAAGGCCTTATCCTTCACCAACTCCATCACCCCCGCTATTTCCAGTACGGGTCATCACCGTCAGTAACCACTGACACTCATCTCTGCCAAAACTTGGTGCCGAGCACCCCTCGATTCAACTAACTGAATTCCACCATACACTGCTTACCCGTAGTACTACTGACTGAACATTCTGCTATTCCTTGTCTGCCTTCCGGATGAACTGAGACCACCCTGGTCCCTACCAACCTATCAATGTCTGGATTACCGGCTCCCACCGGTAGCTGACCCAACAAAACTACTAGTCGCTCCCAGCGAATTCCGAAGAAACTTCGACCACCTATAACTGCTCAATCTATCCTGCCCTACAGGCACTACAAACCTGGGATCCCCGATCCCCTAACTTGACATTAAGGTCCTTACCAGGCCCCACCTGCGCTGCTAAAACTCACGGGACTCGCCTACGGGTCCCACCCACCTCTATCCTTCTAGCCCCACTAGTCTAATCACTCTCGCTCGGGCCTCGCCCACGGGTCTCACCTCCAACCATATCCTGGAGCGGCCTCTCCCAAGGTCTCACCTCTCTAGGGCTAAATAGGCAAACTCCCTATCATTCTCATCCACTACCCATTCCTGATCCCTGACCGATCACTAGGAGGTAAGGGCCTCGCCCCAACTCCGCTAACGAAGCTACTAAGGAATGCTACGGCTTACCCGCCGTCTTACATCACCATCCATTGCTGACTGCTAGTGAATGCTACGGCTGCCCCGTAGTCTTACATCACTTCCTACCATTGACTGCTAATACAAAGGCACCCATGTGCCATTAGCTCTCAAGATCCTCATTCCGACTCCCTCGAGTCCTACGGGCGATCCACAACCTGAATTCCCAACCACGTACCAACCATTTCCATCACACACACTAGCTGATGGGGAGTTTCTCAAATCCCAACCCTGAAATCCTCAATCCATCAAACGCCGAACCACTTCTTTTCCTAATCGGAGGTCGCGCACTCATTCTGGGTCGGCGTGCTCCTACCTTTGCACACTCGGAGGATTCTCCCCCACTTCGATCCTGCTTAACCCTTGTTGCTCCATACTAAAAAAGAAATCCCAATCCTTGCTACCATTCCAAAATCAATCTGCTGAGGAACCCAAGCTTACCATAGCTAGGGATCTAACCAATCCATCTCGAACACTACACAACTCCGATCTAGCGAGACATACCAAGTCCCTCCCAAGCATGCTACAGCTACTGAATCCTATGCAACCTTCTCCAATAGGGCACATCCCCTCACTACCATTCGGATATCCAAGGTATGCAGATGGCATATAACTCGACCACAATCAATCGCTCAAAAAAATAAAATAAAATACTCATACCGATAATGATGCAGAACCATAACAATAAAATCATAACATAAGCTGAAAAAAAGAGGAAGATTCATACCCACATCCTGCTCTAAAGAACCCCCAAATCCTCCTTCCTTCCGAGGCCTCCGATGATACTGAGGCTGCTCCTCCCGCTGAGTGGGGCAATTTGCCCTGACATGACCAGGCTGATGACAACAATGTCATAACTCTACTCCTATTGTGCATTCTTGGCGTCTATGACCCTTCCATCCGCATCTACCGCACTTAGACTTGCTGCGCACGCCAGCCCGTGCTCCCTTCTTCCTCGTGCAACCATCTCGACCCTGCGGGCCCCTGACACCAACTATGACAGTGTCCATCTGCCCATCCCACCGAACTAGACCGGAAGACCGCTTCCTCTTCCTTAGCTAACTATCTGATCCAATCTCCCGTTCGCGGGTCATAGTGACCCTTTCACCCATTGCCTGGATAGCTGAGGTCCGCCTTTCAATCCCGACGACCACTCTATCGGTGATACACCCAATGGTGTTTGGTAACTCTTCCTGGAGAGCCCGCGAAACCTCTGCAGCAATCCAATCTTGTAACTCCCTCTTGAAAACATGATGCACCGTTCACTTTTGACCCCAATCTACAAAAGCTAATGGTAGGATCCTCCTTCCAGAAGGATCCCAGAGACCCACAAGCTTCGGGCTCCGGATGAGCCCCCACCTGCTCTGCTACAATCTCGGCCCGGAAGGCCCCGAGGCGGCTATCCAAAAGCTCCACAATAACCTCCTTAACTGAATCAAAAATCACAGGAGTCTGATCAATGATGCTGCACATAATTTCTGCTGAAATAAACTCTCTCATCCAATCATCAATCTGTCCGACTCCAGAGTCAGAGCTAGATCCCTTTCCGGCACCTGAACTGCCCACTGGTATCTCTCGCAACGTCACCATGCTGAAAATATAACACAATCACTATCAGAATACTTATCACTGCTGCGAGACCAGACACACGCACTACCAGGTTCCCAGTCTTGTCTCTGCCTTTCCCGAATCGAGTACGGATCCTATGCTTTCAGTAGTACGGGCCCATACTACCTTCCACATCTATCCGTACTTTCCTCAAGAACTGCCTTGACTCCACCAGGTCCCTTTCTACTACCTCTGCTCCCAGCACTACCTCATCCTAGGATGACCCTAGGGAAACCTCTGACTCAACTCAAACCAGTCCTCAGCTGCTGAAGGCATCCTCGCGATGCCAATTAGTCATCACCTGGATACCATCACATGTGACGAGGCTCAGATAATCCTTCGAGTAAAAGACTCGTCCCTACAACGGTTAGACTCAAACGAGAGTTGCGCAATAGGGCCAAATCCAATACTCTGAGATTATTCAACCCTGATCACATGTGACGTGTCGTATCCACCTAATGGCTAACTTCCATCACTCAGAATCCCACAATGCACAAAGCAAGAAACAATCAAACAAGGGAAAATCTAACCACAACATACTCAAGCAATCATATCCACATAGCAAGAAACTGAACTAGCATGCAACACAAACTCATAGACCCACACAAACTCATAAACTCAGGCATAACCTAAACATGCCATCCTACTACTGTCTAATCAGCACCTATCATGCAGCTCAAAACACATATAATAGGCACATAAGGCATCATCCCTAGATCCTTAGTCCTAATCTAGCATGTTGTTCTATCAACTGATAATCATAACATAAACTTGTATGGGTATTTTGGGGTACTTATTTGAGCTCGGTTGATTGCATGCACCACACCCTTTTTCTCTTTTCAAAGTTCTTTTCTTTCTGAATTATTTTTGCTTTTCTAAAACTGTTTTCTTTCCCAAAACTCTCTTTTTACAAAACTGTCTTTTCATTTTGAAAACTTCTATACCAATTCCTCGGTTTGAGTTCAGACACACCCGAGAGCATGTCCGAATCCCTCAAACCAAGGCTCTGATACCAACTTGTAACATCCCAAAATTCAAGACTAAAAATTTCTTTTAATAAAACATCACTTAAGGCAAAATCATCGATTCAAAACATGATCAGAGTAATAGTTTCCAAAACACATGTTCCTTATCAGAGTAAAACATTCCCAGGCTGACTAATCTATGGTGTGTGCCATGCGATCATCCCGAGCTCCATCATCCGCTACCGGAAGCACCTGAAACCAAAACTGAAAACCACAAGCACGAAGCTTAGTGAGTCCCCCCATCATACCCCATATCATACAATCATATGATGAGCAGCTAGGAGATACGAGCCTCACCCACACTCATGGAGATACGGGCCTTGCCCACAATCTGCTAGCTGGGAGATACGGGCCTTGCCCACCCTCCACTATCTCTGAGATACGGGCCTCGCCCACACTCAGCCACTAAACCATAGCATACAAGTATATACAATCATATACTAAACAGCTAGGAGATACGGGCCTCGCCCACACTCATGGAGATACGGGCCTTGCCCACACTCATGGAGATACGGGCCTTGCCTACACTCCGCTAGCTGAGAGATACAGGCCTTGCCCACACTCCACTATCTCTGAGATACGGTCCTTGCCTACACTCAACTATCTTTGAGATACGGGCCTTGCCCACACTCAGCTACTAAACCATATATCATAACATATCATGCCAGCAAATAAACATATCATCACATACTGTCAGACGTTTCTGGGGCGTCTGACTACCCTCCGGTCCTAACAACCGAACTCTACTGATGAGTCATGGAACCCCATCTATGCTCCTACTGATAGTGAGATACGGGCCCAGCCCACACTCACTCTTTCCCTAACTTGGGCCTCGCCCCTGATCTGCTGCTAATGAGATGTGGAACACCATCCACACTCTGCAATTGGTGAGACACAGGACCTCGCCCACACTCACCTCCCTACCCGGCACATACAAGTATCACGCAGACAACAAGTATAAGCTATCACATAAACCACTCCTTGGGCACCCACCCTCTATCATTGGACCTCGTCCCGAATATCATACTAGCATACTGTGCCTAGGGCTAACCCCCGGGTCTTCTACTCATAACTACATGGGCCGGCATTGTGGCCGTAGACCTATTCATACAAAGGGAAACTCACCTGCACCGGCTGAACTCGCTGATGATCCCACTAGCTGCTGCTCGGCAACTCTCTGAACTCCTGCTCCACTCGCTCCCCGAGCTACCAATATCAATGCAACACTGAGTCTAACTGACCCTCAAAAGACAACCAAGTCAACTCTGGTCAAATTCAACCTCCCAGGTCAACCCTACTCGCCGAGTCACCCTATTGACTCGCCAAGTTCATAAGTTCAGAGTCCTTCTATTCGCGACTCGACTCGCCGAGTCAGTCCATGACTCGCCGAGTCTACCGATTACCGAGTCCTGACCTGTCCAACTCACCGATTCTCCATTCGACTCATTGATTCGAGTCTCAACTCGAAGGGTTTGGGGTTTCGCGACCTGACTCGCCGAGTCCAAGAACAGACTCGTCGAGTCCAAGACAACCTTCAACAGACTCGCCAAGTTGTTCATCCAACTCGCCGAGTTCCTGCCCAACTTCATCCGACTCGACGAGCTGTTCATCCCACTCGTCGAGTTCCTCCTCGTCTTCATGCTACTCGCCGAGTCCACTCAAAGGACTCGCCGAGTCCATTCATATCTCTATACATGCAGAGGACTTTTGAGTCATGCATGGACTCCAAACTGTAGATCTACCCTTCCCAAGCCTATTCCTCACGTAAAGTTGCAAACTTTACGTGTAGAGAAGGAGATCTAGGCAAAATACACCACAAACTATGGTTTAAAGCAAAGAGGCTCCATAATCAACTCAAGGACTGAAACTTTATGCTTTCCAAGACCAAATTACACTTAGATCTGAAGTAGCAACTCTAGATCCAGCTTCGAACTCCAATGAATAACTATCCATGGCTTAAAAAGCCCCTAATCTCACAACCAAGGAAGATCTATAGGAAAGAAACGACTTATTACCTTCAATGACTCAAAAAGTTTCCCCAAACTTCAGGTCCAAGGCCAATCCTTGAAGCTTCAATGTTTCCCCTTCTTCTTCTTCCTTCAAACCACTCCCAAAATGGCTTGGAAACTTGAATGCACAACAATGGAGGCTTAGAGTCCGTATTCTGGGTGAGAGAGGCAGCAAAGGAACCCTAGGGGAGAGAATGAGACGCTTAAATAGGCTCCAAGTCCCGAATTTAGGGTTTTCCTTGCACATACCAGACTCGCCGAGTCCACTTGGCCGACTCGCCGAGTTGGTCACTTACTCCTCGACCCGGATCCCGCTCGGACTCGCCGAGTTCCTCCTTGGACTCGCCGAGTCGCCCCTTAAAATTAGGGGTTTCTTTCCTTTCTTGGCCTTCCAGATTTTCTGTGTTACAGAAACCATCCAAGGTCTTACACCGGGTGTCATGGGAACCCCCACATAGTCTTAGCCCACTGTCATGGGAACCCCCACATGGTCTTAACCACCTGCCATGGGAACCCCCACATGGTCTTGACTAACTGCCATGGGAACCCCCTCATGGTGTTAACTAATCAGAAGATACTGTTGGATTAATGTCTAAGTCCATAACTACAATTGGTAAGACTTGACCCGACCCGACATGGTCCATTTGGGTTGCATGGCATCATGCATTTGGATAGACTATAATGAGAGAAATAAGACACTTATGGTTATTAATATATTATAATTTCTAGTATATTAATAATAAGAATAATAAGATTATTTAATTAGTATTGATCAAGAATTAATCTAGGATTAATTAAGTGATCAAAAGAAGACTAATTAAATATATGGGTTGATTGCGCAAATCATCTATACTTATATAGTGGGCTAATGCTCCATGGATTATCTAGTTGGGCTAAAACCCATATGATGCTCCATGGATGCTCCATGGTGTTTTTGTACCCATGGATCATGGAAATGAAAGGCCATGTCAACTAGGGTTTACATGGTGTAACCCTAACTATATATGCATCTTATTCTTGACCAAAATCGTCCACTAGTGTGGGTAAATGAAGGGCTAGCTGATTTCATGAGTTGTAGATTTCTCTCAAGTTATTCCAAGTGTATTTGGTGTTGTGTGAACCATTTGAGGTGTCACACTTGAGGCACTTGGCACTCAAGCTTCATGAAGACTTTCTACATCAAAGAGGTATGTATTCTATCTTGTTATATTCATTGTTTTGTATGCTAAATTAGGATAATACCTTGGATGTTCATATTTTCATGTATAATAGAGAAAACATAGATCCAAGGTATTTAGGGTTGCATGTACACTTAGGAGTGTTAGAATGCTCAAAACCCAACAGATATGTCATACAAGCCATATAATCCATACATGTAAACCTATAAGGATGCCATGGAAACCCTCCAAGGTCTTACACCGGGTGCCATGGGAACCCCATATGGTCTCAGCCTATTGCCCTGTAAACCCCCATATGGTCTTCATACAAATACATAACACATCGATAGTATATTCACAAATAACTACCATTGCTAACAACATGGGTCGGCCTTGGTGCCTTAGACCCATTGGTATGGTGAGGAGACTCACCACAAATATGAACTGTAGCTGAATAGGTCCAAGCTCTGAGTATCAAAATTTTCAAATCCATAAACATAACCAACTCTTAGATTCAACTCACCCTTCAAGCCCTTAAAGTCAACCTTGGTCAATGTCAAAGTGAAGGTCAACGCTCCGAATTGACCTAACTCGTTGAGTTACCCTTTAACTCGTCGAGTCCTCCCCAAATTCAGAATCGTGATATCGCATCCCAACTCGGCGAGTTTTCCTACAACTCGTTGAGTTTCTCCATTCTTCAACAGAATTGGGGCAACCCCAAACCAACTCGCCGAGTTCACCTATGAACTCGTTGAGTTCTTCAGTCTGCCAACCCACTTAATGCATTGAGCCATTTTTTCCGAATCCCAACATCTCCAAACCTCAAATCCCTTCCATTATGATGTCTAGAAGGGTAAAGTTTCCAACTTTACCCTCAAGAACCACCCATACGGCCTCAAGCTCAACCCTAAGTCCTTTAAATAGGTTCTTAACCCATTAAGCCCTTAATCTCTCATTCCAACGTCCCAAAACATAGATCTGATATCCAAAGGTGGAAAAATCACGTAAAGTTTCTAACTTTACGTCCATACATTCTTGAAACACTCTCTAAGGTCCATTTTAGGCTTCCTAATGGACATATTGCAAGCATGGGACATGGAGGTCATTAAAGTTTGCAACTTTAAGCCTCAAGAGGTCATTTTGGGGCCATATCTACTCTATCAATCCCAGGAATCCTCTTCTCTTTGGAAAACTCCACCGTTGTCCCAAAACTAAAGATGCAAGATGGAATACAAACTAGGGTTTCTCTGGACAAGGAGGCTGTTAGGGAGGCCAGCCACCAAGAGAGTTAAGTTCTTTATATAGGGTGCAAAACCCTAAAACTAGTTTTCATCTCTGGCCTTCAACTCGTCGAGTTGGATCCTTAAACTCTGTAGCCAAAACAGATTCCTACACGACAAGTTGGAGCTCCCTAACTCGTCGAGTTCCAATCCAAAACCCTAAAATGTTGAGATGGGATAGTACCCGGACCAAGCGTTATAAATCTCCCCCACTTTAACTAGACTTTGTCCTTGAAGTCTACTGATGTAAAGAGATTTGGATAATGCTTCCTCATCTCATCCTCCGACTCCCATGTCTATTTAGAGCCCCTTCGGTGCTGCCATTGCACCTTAACCAACTTCACACTTTTGTTCCGAAGGGATTTCATTTTCCTGTCCAAGACCGTAATAGGTTTCTCCACATAGTTCAGACTCTCATAAACTTGGATATCATCCAAGTATATGACTGCGGTCTCATCAGAGACACACTTCCGAAGTTGTGATACATGGAAGGTTTTGTGGATTTGGCAAAGCTCATCCGCTAGGTCCAATCAATAAGCCACCTTGCCAACCCGGGCATAAATCCTGAACGAACCAATGAATCGGGGCCCCAAATTGCCTCTCTTCCGAAACCAGATGAAACCCTTCCATGGTGACACCTTCAGCAACACGAAATCTCCTACCTGAAACTCGATGTCTGAGCGAACCCAGGATCTTTTGTGCGGCTTTGCACGATCTTCAGTCGGTCGCGCACCTGCTGGATCAACTCGATAATCTTAAGCACCACTTCAATGCTTCCCATGACTCGGTGCCCAACCTCACCCCAACAAACTGGTGTCCTACACCTCCGACCATACAACATCTCAAACGGGGGTCAATCAATACTAGCATGATAAATGTTATTGTATGAGAACTCTGCTAGCGGAAGGTAAATATCCCAGCTCCCTCCGAAATCCAATACGCAAGCCTGAAGCATATCATCAAGCTTCTGAATTGTTCTCTTTCTCTGACCATCGGTCTGATGATGGTAAGTGGTTCTAAAATGTAACTTCGTGCCCAATTCTTCATGGAACTTCCTCTAGAACCTAGAGGTGAATCGAACATTGCGGTTTGAGACCACCGATACCGGCACTCCGTGCCTAACCAGCACCTCACGCACATAGATATCTACTAATTTCTTAGAAAATATACTCTCGGGGATCGGAATAAAATGGGCGCCATTCGTCAAACTGTCCATAATGACCCATATAAAATCCACACCCCTCGCCATCCTCGGTAACTTCGTGATGAAGTCCATGGCGATCTCTTCCCATTTCCACATGGTAATGGGTAACGGATGAACCTTGCCGTGAGGCCTCCGATGTTCGGTCTTAACCTTCCTACAGGTCAAGCATCGCTCCAAAAACCATGCGACTTCCCGCTTCGTGCAGGGCCACCAGTAACTCAACCTCATATCTCTGTACATTTTTGTGGCCTCCGAGTGAATAGAGAACTTGGACTTATGTGCTTCCTCCAAGATCTTTTGCCACACACCCCCAGATACCGGTACCCACACTCGGCCACACTGCATCAAAATCACCCAACTATCCCGAACAAACAAAGGAATCTGAACTCGAATCCGCTCTATCTTCCTATTCTCTTTCTTCAAACCCTCTACATGAGCCTCCTTGATCATATCCATCAAGGGGGAAATCACCGTCGTCCTCAAACAAACATCCCCAATCAGATAAATCATGCAGAAGAGTTAAGCCAATAATTATAAGTCTATGAAATTATAATCCTACATGACACTCTGACTAATGGAAGAAATTCCTAATCACCTCAACCGTAGATTCGATGTTCCATGCATAACATGATGGTTTTTGAGCATTCTAACACTCTTATGGTGTACATGCAACCCTAGAAACCTTGGATCTATGTTTGACTAAGATACATGCAAAATTGATTTTCCAAGGCTCATAACTTATCTAGCATACATGGGGAACTTTTAATCCTAAAAGTTAGTAAGAAATACATACCTTGTAGTTGCTTGGATTCCTTTGAAACCTTGTGAGCCTAGCACCTCAAGTGTGATGCCTCAAATGTCTCACACAACACCAAGTACACTTGGATTGATCCTTAAGAGAATAAGACTTCTTGATTTTCGGTTAGCCCTCTTGTTTTCACACTAGTTTCACGCTATTAGTCTATCCAAGTGCATGATGCCATGCAACCCAAATGGACCATGCCAGTTTGGGTCAAGTACATACCAAATATAGTTATGGACTTAGACACTATATCCAACAGTCTCCCACTTGGATAAGTCTAATAACTATAGTTGCAAGTTTGACTTCAGGAACCGATCAACAATCGTAACTCTTTCAAGGTATCTCGGAACTGAGAAGATGATGGTGTGCCATTTTAGATAAGTGATCATATAATCCTCTGTTCTAGATATCAGCCGGCCAAATACATGGAACATGGTCTTGCTTATTGTCCAACATTTGTTTCCCGATTTCTGATTTGTTTGACATAGAACTTAATTGAACACATCAATTTAATTCTGACCGGGCCCGGTACATAGGTCAAAACAAAATCATCGAGGGGCCTAGATATCGTTTCTAATCCTAGAAGGAACAGATAAACTTTGACTCATATGTTTGTTCTATTACTTGTTGAATTACACACAAAGGTACGTTTTATAACATCGATTTACCAATGTGTTTTCGTACAATCAATGCATAACCAAATCATAGGCAACAAATCTTATCTCTAGGTTTGAAGACTTATATGATATTACCATCTCACGATCAATCGAGATGAATTCCGTGAAGTGATTCCAGTGAGCGTGGGTTGAATCCAATACTCATAACTTATGAGTACTCATGAGTGTTGTAGCCCACTTTGTCCAACATCTTGGACCTCTACAAACCAACCCTTGACAGTCTTGATTCATATCTACTTCCAACATATGACCGACTGTGGAGAATTTGAATAATATGATAAATACCATAACATAATTATTCTGGAAGTCATAACGTGCAAAAAGAAATAATAGTAAATGATTGACAAGAGATAGTAACACTTTACTCATAAATAACAACTTTTATTTATCATCAAATGTCAATTACATTTTACAAATTTCAAAATTATCTAACTTCTAAAAACTAATATCATCTCTTAGCCCTCTGCTCCTAGCATGCCGAAGATGCTTAGCCCTGCTCAGTCCCTTCGTGAGGGGATCTTTCGGGTTCTCATCTGATGATACCCTGTTTGCCACGAGGATTCCTTCTTCTATTCGATGTCTGATGAAATGATATTTTCTGTCGATGTGTCTGGATCTGCCATGATCCCTTGGTTCCTTTGCTAAGGCAACTGCACTTTCACTATCACAGAAAATTTCCATGGGCTCCTTAATAGCTGGTACAACTCCAAGGTCTCCAATGAAGTTCTTTAGCCATAGAGCCTCCTTTGCTGCCTCGCTTGCTGCTATATACTCTGATTCACAAGTGGAATCAGCCACTGTATCTTGCTTGGAACTTTTCCAAGTAATTACCCCTCCGTTTAGGGTAAAGACCCAGCCCGATTGAGAGCGGAAGTTATCCCTATCAGTTTGAAAGCTAGCATCACTATACCCTGCTACTTTCAAGTCATCACTCCCACCAAGGGTAAGGACCCAATCTTTAGTCCTTCGCAGGTACTTGAGAATATTCTTTACTGCAGTGCAGTGAGACAATCCCACATTCCTTAAGATAGTCAAGGAACTCAGTACTAAGATACTCACCACCTCGATCGGATCGAAGCATCTTAATGTTCTTGCCCAACTGATTTTCCACTTCTTGCTTAAACTCTTTGAACTTTTCAAAGGTTTCTGACTTATGCTTTATTAAGTAGACATATCCATATCTACTAAAATCATTAGTAAACGTCGCATAGAAATGATTAGCATCTCTTGTGGCGGTTCTGAAGGGTCCACACACATCCGTGTGTATAAGGTCCAACAAACCTTCACCCCTAGCACAAGTGCAAGTAAAAGGTGACTTTGTCATTTTTCCAAGTAGACAATATTCACAACTATCATCCGACTTTAGATCGAATGACTCAAAGACTCCATCCTTTTAGAGTTGGCCTATGCGCTTCTTGCTTACATGTCCAAGACGACAATGCCATAAAGATGCTTTATCTAAGCTAGTGGAAGAATCAATACACATTATTTCCTAGTTTATCTACAACAGATACAGTTTCATACACACCGTCACAAGGTAATGCTTTAAAATAAAGAACATTATTAAAGAAAGCATCAATACCACCATTATTATTATTAAAATAAAAGGTAAAACCTTGTTTATACAATGCATGAAAAGAAATAACATTTCTTGCCATTTCTAGTGAATAACAACATTTATTCAAATCTAAAGTAAACCCACTATTTAGCAATAAGGAATAAACTCATATCTTGGTAACAGGTGATGCTTTCCTGTTCCCCATGATTAAGTTTATCTTTCACTGCTCCACATTCTCACTTCTTCTTAGTCCCTGTAAATCAGAACATATGTGAATTCCACAACCTGTATCAAGGACCCAAGACTTAGAATGAGGTGATTTATTAGACAATATAGTGTATATACCTGCATTGTTGGGTTTTACTTTCCCATCCTTAACATCTTGTTGGTACTTTGGGTAGTTTCGCTTCTAGTGCGACTTGTCATGACAATAGAAGCATTCAGCCTCACTAGGGTTAGCAGAAGGAATGACAAAACCTTTCTTGGTTTTGCTTGAAGACGAGCCTTCAAGGGTCTTACCCTTGGTACCCTTAGAAGGGTTCTTTCTCTTCTTCCCTTCGCCATGCCCGATTGCCAAGACATGAGCCACAGTAGGAGTAGTAACACCCGACTTACCCTTAAGACTACTTTCTGCAGTCTTTAAGAGTCCTTGAAGTTTACTAAGTGTAACTTCTTCCTTGTTCATGTGGCATGTCATTCTAAATTGATCATAACATGAAGGTAAGGAGTGCAAAATGATATCTATTTCCTTCTCCTTAGGAAAGTCAACATTTAGTTTCTTCAAACGATCCATAGACCTTTGCATTTTCTGCATGTGGGCCGTGATGGTTTCACCATCCTTCATTCGGGTAGTTATCATGGAGGAGATTATTTCATACCTTTCTTGACGAGCACTTTGATGGTAGCGGTCCATCAAATCCATGTACATCTCAAAAGGGTAGTGGTCCTCATAGGACTTTTGGAGCTCGGCTGTCATGGTGGCCATCATGATGCATACTACCTTGGTAGCATCACTTTTATGTGCCTGAAATGCAGCGATCTCCTCTTGAGTAGTAGTTGACTCATCAATATCCTTTAGCTCCTTATCAAGGACATATTATTTGTCCTCATAACAAGTGACCATCCTGATGTTTCTGATCCAATCCATAAAGGACATATTCTTTGTCCTCATCAATATCCTTTAGCTCCTTATCAAGGACATATTATTTGTCCTCATAACGAGTGACCATCCTGATGTTTCTGATCCAAGGACATATTCTTTGTCCTCATAACGAGTGACCATCCTGATGTTCCTGATGTTTCGGATCCATCAAAGATGACTCTCCCACAAATATTCATGAGAGAGAAGGAGCCAATAGGGTTTGAGCCAGAAGCATTGTTATTGGAAGACATCTGAAAAGAAGAAAGAATAGTTTAGATTAGATATAAAGATAGTCCTTAATAAAACACCCAAATGTAATATTACAGCTAGGACCCAACACAATATTTTATAACTTAGAAGAGGGATGCCGTAATCTAAGCTATAAGATATTTGAAGGTAGATGAATGACGATTCACCAATTTCCACCATGAAAATGAAATATTAAATTAGGTTTTAATTGGTTTAGAAATTCCTAGATTCTTTGAGATTCCTTGAACTTTTCAATGGCATGTTTCAATCTCGAGTGTGCCCTTCAAGTTTTGTGACTGGGATGCCGAGGATCACAAAACAAGGTGTGAAGTAACCATGCAAATTACTTGGTACCCTTAATGTATTACCCCTCAATCGAAGTGCCGGTTAACCACACACGCTCCAACGATACTATGATAAACATTAAGTCACCCTTTGCCTACCTTGATAAGTCCAAGTTAGTGTGCCGGTTAACCACACACGCTCCACTAATGGCTTAATCAAAGTGCAAAGTGTAATTTCATGGATTAGCACCTTATTCACAATTTCCTAAAGTAACTAAGATTGGGAATTAATAAAAGTTTAGTTACTTTAGTATATTCATAATACTTTTATGAGAATTATAGTCCTTGTCCTACATTTTCGGCTAATGACCCTCCACCGATCAAGGAAGCGGTGGGTGAGAATAGACACCCATTAAGTCACCATTTTATAGGCAACAACCTTATACCACCCCTTATAGACCGGCTTCGTGAATGAGGTCTACTAATGGTAAGACGACTTTTAATCTTATATATATATATATATATATATATATATATATATATATATATATATATATATATATATATATATATTAACTTATAATATTATAAAGTATAAGGGTTGAATTTTAACTTTTAAAATTCTAAGGGTTGGAACTAAAGTTTTAATATGACTTTACTTGTTCCAAAACTTGAGGGCAAGTTTTGTAAACTTTCAAAACTTTTTATTTCTCATAACTTATGAGTTAATAGAGTATTAAAATGAAGACTCTTCATTTTTATAACTCTTGTCTTCTTTTAATGATTTTTATTCAAGTGTGACTCTTGGTTTTCCATAACTTGAGGACAAGTAATGGATTCCATTAAAACACATAATGATCAAGAATTAACTACCACATAGGTTACAAACAATTCCTATGATCACCTAAACTCAAAACTTCAAGAACATGATTGTCAATAATTTCAAGAATCATAATTAACTTATATAAAACTTGTAATTCTTGATAATAGCCATTGTAAATGAATTAGCATAAACATTACACTAACTAAAACTAGTTTTATAACACCAAAACAATTTAGGGTAATGTTTATAATCCATTTACAGCGGCAACACTCGAAAATCTGGCCACTGCAGCATCTACTCGTCGAGTGCATGAACAGACTCGACGAGTTGCATGCATTTCTTCATGGACTCGTCGAGTCTCCCCTTAGACTCGGCGAGTTCATGCGAGCAGTGAACAAAAAACTTCATTTTTTTAGCATTTTGCATCAAGTATTAAGCAAACAAGCCTAGGCTCTGATACCACTGATGGGTTTTGAGCATTCTAACACTCTTATGGTGTACATGCAACCCTAGAAACCTTGGATCTATGTTTGACTAAGATACATGCAAAATTGATTTTCCAAGGCTCATAACTTATCTAGCATACATGGGGAACTTTTAATCCTAAAAGTTAGTAAGAAATACATTCCTTGTAGTTAATTGGATTCATTTGAAACCTTGTGAGCCTAGCACCTCAAGTGTGATGCCTCAAATGTCTCACACAACAGCAAGTACACTTGGATTGATCCTTAAGAGAATAAGACTTCTTGATTTTCGGCTAGCCCTCTTGTTTTCACTCTAGTTTCACTCTATTGGTCTATCCAAGTGCATGATGCCATGCAACCCAAATGGACCATGCCGGGTCGGGTCAAGTACATACCAAATATAGTTATGGACTTAGACACTATATTAACATAACATTCAATCCCTTGCCAATAATAAGGAATCTAATCATACAACTTGATTAAGAACTGGACAAGACTATGATAAGCATAGAGTCATCCAACAATGTACCGACTTATATGCATGACATTAATAATACAAGAGAATGTCGTAAAATAACAAAAAAAACATACCAGATATACATGTACATGAGAATAAAATGAAAGGACAGCTTGGAAATCACGTGATCGAATATATACCAGCAATCAACAAGGGTGTTGCTTATGTGTTCTCTACAATAAGATTATCAGATTTACCACTAACCCTTTGGACCTCAGCTCTCGTCCATTTGTGATCCTCAAATTTACAAGCATTGGGACCTATACATCGCCTACTGTGAGTAGGGGATAATCGACCATGATATGGCTCATTTGGTTGTAGTGGTAACATACTCGCATGCTCATCCTGCAAACCCTGTTATAGTGCCCTTCATTGCCCCATTTGTGGCATCCAGACAATCTACATACTCAATTATGTGTTCTTGCGCACCTACCACACTTTGGCCCCCTTTACGTTTCTAATCCTTAATTTTCATCCATGAGTCGCTTAGTTGTGGGCTGAGTTAAACTTGACTTTCCATATCGCTCTCTTCAGGACCTCAAATTCAAACTCTAGAATCATAGGCTCGATCTTCATCAAAGACACTCGCTCCTCCCTATATCAGGTTGTAAAATCTTCCCACGACATGGTCTCCATTTCGGCTATAGTAATTGTTGGATATAGTTTCTAAGGTCATTAACTATTGATTACATTTCTAAATAATAAAAAGGTCCTTTTGGGTGGATCTCATCGCCCAAGAAGCAATCAGGAAATGGAGAAAAATAACATGTTAATGTTTTATGAATTAATTAATTAATTAATTAATTGAAAATTATTTTAATTGGAATTAGTTAAATATTTTTAATTAATTCAAAAGGTAGAATATTAATTAATTCCTTGAGATTAAGTGAAATATTCTAAAACCCTCCTGGAAGAATGATAGGGAAGATTTTATCTTAAATGGTTAGGATGGTAGGTTGTGACATCTCCATATTAACGGCCAGAAAAGACCGATTTTGTTTATGCTTTATAAAAATCAGAGTACCTCTTTTAATAAAAATGTTGCGGAATTTGTTCCTAGAAAAACATGATAAATACTTT
Source organism: Lactuca serriola (assembly GCF_051521515.1). Taxonomy (NCBI): domain Eukaryota; kingdom Viridiplantae; phylum Streptophyta; class Magnoliopsida; order Asterales; family Asteraceae; genus Lactuca; species Lactuca serriola. The sequence continues at coordinate 274,762,555 of NC_136412.1, read as the reverse complement.
ATCAAAGCATTTCCGAAGAAATGTACTTTTATTCAGTTTAAAACATTTGGGATGTCATCGTCAATATAGAAACATGAGCATAATAGAACTTACATTCATTTACACTAGTGATCTACATCTCTTTAATCTCTCAGAGTAAAGTAACTTCATATCGACACCTGTGATACAAATAAGCTTGAGTGGGTTAGGTTGGGAAACCTGGTGAGTACATAGGGTTTTCAAACCACAGTAATATAATTATTATGTTTAATCATCAAAAAATTAATCAACCCAATTACCCATTCATGTTATCTTCTTTACTCTTAAGGATTTACCCTAAACCAGATTCCCTGTACTGCGAGTGGTCAAAAAGATATTATTACGACTCTTATATAACTCATAATAATAGCCTAAATACTTATTATAAGGTCCTAATAACATTACTATATTGAAACATAAGGTATACTAAAGATAAGGTAGGCATAGCTTACTTACACCAGGTTTTTCTCAAAACTGGGCTCCGCTGGAGCAGCGCTCCCGAGTCGAATGGCTCTTCTTCTCAGATCCATCGGGCACTCCGGGGCTTCCGCCTTGTGCTAGGGAGGTTCCCTTAGTATTTTCTGGGCTAAAGAAAGGTTCTAGAAAGAGGGGGAAGTGATAGGAGGTGTGAGGAATGAAGAGGGCTTCACCTCTTATTTATAGGTGTATGGAGGCAAACTCACGTCATGAGTTTTAAGATGCTAACGTCGTGAGCCAGCTGGATACAGCTAGGCACGGCCTGGTGCTGACACGTGGCATCGCACACAGGGTGGAAATCAGCCGATTTTCAAAAACTCATAAATTTCGCATACGAGCTTCATTTTTGACGTTATTTATATCCACGTGTAGGTAAAAATAAGATCTACAACTTTCATTTTGACTCTGTCGGCTAATTCTCGACCGATCTTAAATTTAGCAGTACGAGAAGATTAGTTGTTAAATGACCGTGAAAAATTCGTAACTCCTTCATACGGACTCCATTTTCATCTGTCTTTTTATCGTTGAGTTCCTATTAATGAGATATTCAACTCGAATTTAGGTCGCGTAGGCCAAAAACCGCTCGAACTGAAATTCGAGTTTCGGGTTGTGCACTGCTATTCCAAATCTTAGAAAATTCATAACTTCGTCATACGAAGTCAGATTTGGGCGTTCTTTTTATGGACGCTCTCGGTTTAACATATTATACAACTTTATTTTAGATTAATAAGGCCAAAAATTCCTCTGTCGTAAATTCACTATTTTACGTTTCCCCGTGTCGTGCCGGTTTTGCCGCGAAACTTCGACAGGCCATAACTTCTTCGTTAGAACTCGGATTTTGGCGTTCTTTATATGTACGGAACCCTTGTGACATATTTTAAAACTTGTTTAAGATTACTCCTTCTAAATAATCTTCCATCAAAAACTCATTTTTGATGCTCATTGTCTCTAAATTGACTAGCCCGAATCTACAGGCGTTACATAGGTTTTTGAAAAAGGATATGGATTATTCTCAAGAATCTGACTAGCTTAAGGATTTAAGGTGAGAGCCTATAAACAGAATGCTTGGGGATCAAAACCAAAGGCTTCCTAAGACTCAAATTTCATTCTCCTTTCTCTCTCAATCTAGTTCAAAAATTATAACCTCTCTCCAAGGTTACGTAATTTTGAAATTCCCTTAATAGGGTTTCCTTATTTTGCTTCTTGGAGTCTTGGGTCTGACAACAATAGAGGCATTATCTGTTGGTTCCTTAATCCTTTGCAAGAGATGGCAATCATAATGTATCAATAAAAATATCGATGTGTTAGTGTTTATCCTTCTTCAGTTAGATTCGAAAACTAGGTTGCTATAATTAAAAAAAAACCCCTAGATCCTAGGGTACATGTACACAAATGGATTAATTTGGATATTCCATTGCGCTAATTATATGTGTATAGATGTAATAAAACGCAACATTGGTATCAGAGCCTTTGGGTTTTAATTATATGCATTGCTACTAAAAATCAAAAATTAGAAATCTAAATTTGTGAAAGACGTGTCGTGCCTCTCCTGGACGCGGTGTGCCTTAGCGAATTTAGATTTTTTGGATTTTGTTGTTTTTTGAAATTTTAGGATAGCTCTTTTTTAAATATTATTTAAAAGAGTTTAAATTTGAGTATTAAATGGATAAATCTAAATATTATTTAAATTATTTAAATCTAAATATTCAATATAAGATTACTTTTAAATATTATTTAAATAAGAATTTAAATTTGGATATTTAATTAATTAACTTTTGAATATTGTTTAAATTAGAATTTAAATATGAATATTTTATTTTGAATACTATTTAATTAAAGAAATAAATTTTAATATTTATTAGGATAAAAATAAATTTTAAAATGTTTAAATTTATCTACATATTATAATAACATTATTACATATATAAGAAATTATGACAAACATGTGTCCTCACAAGTTTAGAAGAAACATTATAAGTCAAACCAAGACTAGGTGCATCCAGTCTGATGCTATAAAGGAGGTTTAATGAGACCTCTCTGATTCCTAATGATGTTTGTTTTTAAAAGCTCTTAGGCTTACGACCCTCACCAACTGTTTTGAGATTGGAGTTACCGAAAGGGTTTGTTAGGATAAATGCTTCAAATTTAAAAGTATTAACTAAAGTATTCAAACAAAATTCTCGTTTTATTAAAAATGTGATTTGTATGTTTCCCATGAAAATGCTTGTTTTCATTATATTCTGTTGATGGAGCATGTATGGTTAACCAACACATCAAAGAGAGGGTATATGTTGAAAATGATGTGGCACTCGTAAAAATTATTCTATTGATGGAGCGTGTGTAGTTAACCAGTTTTGCATGGTTGATTCACCATCTGTTATATGATCTACAAAATCCATGTCATAGAATTGAGATGAGCATAATCCGATATTAATATGTCATTGATCACACTCAATGAATCTTAAAAGATCTAGAAGTTTCATGAAGATTGAAACCGACAAAAAGATTTGCCTACTTAAATAACTTTGTGGTGTGTTTAAAGAACCCCTTTACACATCATAGAGCTAAATATGGATTCTAGCCTTATTTTAATAAATTTGGTAATTATTTTTAAGGATTAATAATACAAACAATAATGGAATTAATATTGAATGATGTCTTTAAGATAATCCACTAAAATCTACTACAATAAGACCTCTCAAAAGGATTAGTTGGTATGATGATCAATCAAGTCTAAATTCGTAGTTTGGGAATAGTTCTTATAGATGAATAGAAAGATCATAACTTGGATAAAACTCTTCCTGAGGTTCCCTTAAACCACTGTATTCCAAAACTGTTAGAAACAATTTAAGCATGTTGATGAAGTAAAATGGAATTTCTTTAAGTTAGGAGTTGACTATGGTCATCATAATCAACTAGTTGACATGTACATATAATCAAATCACTCTAATTTTGATATAAACAACCTTGAAATGTCCATAAAGGAGTTGCATTGCATGTTGACCCCCTTTAGGACTAGCATAGCTAATCATAGAAGCTCCAACTTCAAATGCTCCTATATACGCTATCATGAATAGAAGTGTTAAGAAGAAGAAAACCAGTTGCCAATATGTAAAAGGTAATTAGTTTTGAGATACCTAATCCGACCCTAAACGCCAAAGGACATAAGGAAGGCTTATTATGAGACATGTTCTAATAGGCTATTCATTTCTATAACAAGAGATTGATCAATAAAGCATAAACGCCATAAGACAGAAACATAGAGAATATGATTTGATTATGGACTATAAGCCCTTGCTACTATCCATAAGATCAAAAGACTACGCGTTATCGTGAATGTTTAGTCTACATTCAATTATACAAATTCGTAATACCATTAGAATATTACTTCCAGTCCTTTGAGTGTTTTTTGCTAAGGATTGAGTACTGACATTTGCAAGAATGTGTAGTGACTAAAAGGAAGTAAGAAGACTGAAACATGGAGAATAAATTTTGAACATGAATATTGATCCCTTGTTACTATTCATAGGATCAAAAGATATCTTGGTCTCCTAAATGTTTATTCTATGGTATTAGGATTCAAAAATTGTTTATACAAAATTTCATAAGACTGTTATGATTATTTAGAATGTTTTTAACTTGTTTAAAAGAAAGTCATGAAATCTATGAAACTAGTATAGTAACAATAATTCAAAAGTTGATTCAAATACTTGAATGAGATATAATATTGTGGAATCGACTTCTTGAAAATGAGAATTGCACTGCCAAAGATCCAGTTGGATAAGATTTTGGAATTCATTTGACCATAATTCTTGTGATAAATGCAAGCCTTATTTGTTAAGATAGACAAATATATGTTGGAATTAGTTTGAATAATGAAACATTCAGATCGTACACAATACGTACTGATTCAAATATGGAACGCCTGTGTTTCTAGGCTAGGCATTAATGATGACTTAATAGTATAGGTTAACCTTTGTAACATGTTTTGAAATAATAAAAAAATGTATTATTTGAGTATTATGTGTTTTATGCTTAAATATTGTGATTTAATAATTTAAGGATAAGTATAAGCGTCAAAATAAAATGTTAGATAAACCCGATATCTATACATGAAGAGGTAGTGGTCGTGAAAAGGATTCCGAATATATAGAGAATGTAGAATTCCGAGTTATAAAGAAGAAGTTATGATTATTCGAAGTTTTGCGACAGAACCGGCATGACATTGTATGACGTAAAAAGTGAAATTAAAATAGAACGATTTTTAGCCTTAGAAATTTAAACGAAAGTCGTAGAATACGTTAAACCGAGAGCGTGCTTAAAAAGAACGCCCAAATCTAACTTCGTATGAGGAAGTTATGATTTTTCGAAGATTTGACTTAGTAGTATGCAGCTCAAAACTCGAAATTTAGATCGAGTGATTTTTAACCAAAACAATCTAAATAAGAATCGAAGATCTCGTTAATATTAGTGCAACGATAAAAAGACAGACGAAAATAGACGTCGGATGGAAAAGTTATAAATTTTTAACGGACTTTTCCTGTCCCAGCCTGTTAAAAACATAATAATAAAAATAAATTCAAAATTAGCCGACAGAGTCTAAATGAAAGTTGTAGAGCATAGTCTCACCTAAGCGTGAATATAAAGAACATCAAAAACGGAGCTCGTATCCGAAAGTTACGAATTTTTGAAGTTTGATAAATGGGAGTGCGCCCAGCGTACTCGTGTTCAAGGTCTGAGTTGGGCCACATAGCCTACTCCCATCGCATGAGTTCCATGAGTTCGTAGCCTTGACGTGTCCGAGCTGATCCACCTCGTACGCCCAACGTACTAGGTGTACCCCAACGTACAGGTCGACGAGGCAGTACCCCCCGCGTACCTGAAAATTACGCCCAGCGTAACTCGATGGTTCAGCCCCAATAAATAATGAACGAAGCCATCCGGATTTGTGTTACAAAAGTTCATTCTCTTACCCTTAAAACTTTTTTCTACTTGCAAGAACTACCCCCGAAGCCTAGTGTATCATCCCGACACCCGAAGCAAGTCCCGACGCCCCGAAGAAGAGTTTTCAAGCCGAATCTATGCCCGCGTGAAGCCCGGTTTTTGAGAAAATATCCCGGTTTTATCGAAGAATATTATTTTAAGAGACGAAGTGTTGTCTAATCATCGTCTTATCAAGTGAGTGTATAGTCATTTTCTTCTAACACATAGATATGAATGATTCTCTATAAAATACGTGCTATGTGTTTATATATTATTTGTTTATTTGAAATGACTATTGAAGGAATGTTTTATACAGGTATTAAGCTATATATATATATATATATATATATATATATATATATATATATACAAAAATGTTGGGTGTAACATGGGTAGATAGTTGAAATGTGATGATATAAAATGATGAGAGGCCTCGATGTTGTTGTTGACCTAGTCATCTAGCAGAGTATGGATGACGACCACAGACTCTTTCTAGACAGTCCAGTGGAACGCTGACAGGTTCACAACCTGTAAGTGTTTGTGAACGATGCGTTCACCGGTGTGCTCTAGGTTGACTTTAGGACATTTATTGCTGAGGAACCCCTTAGCAGTAGTGTCCATCCCGATGATGATCCTTAGGCTAGGTCCAATGTAATAGTTGTTTTAGGGACGTAAAGTGAGGATAACGGGAACGGGTAATCGAGTTATTTTTGGTTGATGAAATTAATATAATTATTTATTGTGGATTGAAAACCCTATATGCTCACTAGGCTCCCAAGCCTGACCCACTCAGTTTTCTTTGTATTACAGGTAGTGGCACTAGAGCATAAGTTGGATGACATGTCAAGATATTTTGGATTATAGACCAGTAGTTGTAATTAACTGTTGTAAGGCTTATAATGTACTGTTTCTGCTTTTGGTCTGTATCGGAACATGACATCCCGAGATTTTGTTATATAATGAAAATACATATCTTTAAGAAATGTTTTGATAAATATTTATCATATTTTGTTTTGGGAACAAATTCCGCAACCCTTTTAATCAAAGAATTACTCAGATTTTATTTTAAAAGCATAAATTAAATCGGTCTTTTCTGGCCATGAAATTGGGGATGTCACAAAATACATCCAAAAGTTATGTGGAATCATATTCTTGGAAACATAAACAAGAAATGCATTATCAAGTATCCAGTTGGATCGGATTTTGAATCATTTGAATGAAATCATATGATAAATTCAAATCTTGTTTATCAAGATAGATGATGAATACGTTATTTGGTAATATGAATATTTGTTGGAATTAGTTCACACCAATGAACTTTTCAGATAAACCACAATGCATAGTAAGGCTAACTTTGTGTGAAAATGTTTATCTGAATAAACATTGAGTGTGGAACCTTTTAGGTGTTCAGAGCTTTCATAACGTGAAGTTAAGAATCCACTGGGCAATAGGATGATATACTCAGATCCAATATGGATAGTGAGCATCTTAGTCAAAACTTTATCAATCATTTAAGTAATTTTGAAAGAGTTTAACAAGTGGTCTCCACCCATAACACTGTCGCAAGGAGTGTAGTTGGAAAGAGCAACAAATCATTTCTTAATTAGATACTTGATGATTCATCTTATGCTTGACAAAACAGTTCATGAATTGTACCATGAATAATGCTACAAGAGTCCTTTGTGAAGCGCTACAATTATGATTCATCTTATGCTTGACAAAACAGTTCATGGAAGTCTACAATTATAAGGCTTACGTTCTTTATGAAGCGCTCAATAATCTTGGACTTAGAATAGAGATATGCTATCTCGTTGGAAATCCAAGAAGACTTTTGCGTAAAAAAAATTATAAACATTTTGAAAACAAAATGTTTGTTGTTCGAATGGAAACCTTCCAAGAGAGGGAGCTGATATCCAAAAGAGCTAGTAGGAACCATATTGATCTTGATAAGATTCAAGAGTCAACCAATGAAGAACCTAAATGGAAGTATTAAGGAAATCAACATTACTCCAATTGTTCCTAATAAAATTGATAGAGGAAGTCATAGGCCTAGTTATATAGAATCTATATTATTAAGGAATATGATTCACTGGTAGATAACAATCAGAGCATGCCATCAATCTGAAGCTATAATAGGACCTAAAAGTTTGCAATATGGAAAGATGACATGTAGAGTTAGAATCGATCCATGTAAGTTTGAAACTTGGTTGATCAAACACTTGACCTGAGTTTACATTTGACATTCCGAGTGTGCACTCCCATACCTCTAATCTCAGATAACAAATAACTTAACTCGTCTCAATAGCAATACTAACTATACTAAAATATGTTGATAACACTAAAATCACCAACAAAAAGTTGTTCTTATTTCTAGGTGTATTTCAAATCAAACGAGGAAGAAAAAGGGTGGTTCAAAAACCTAGCGACGGCGACAACCTCACATAGACGGTGGTTCGAAACCTAGCCCCCACAGCTCCATACATAGTCCCAAACACACAACCTGGATCTCGCACACAGACAAAAACTAGATCTTAATAGCTTAGGCGGCGTTGGCACCAAGGAAGGCGGCGATGGGTATGACCATCAACAAAAGAGAGAGAGAGGAACTTTAGAACACATAAACGATATTTTCTATCCAATTTTCTATTTTAACAAGAGGAAGCGCTGCCGACAATGAGGGTGGTAATGGTGGTGACAGGTCTAGGGTCGCTAAGAAGTTTTTTTAAGAGGGTGTTTGAGATTTTATTTAAAAAGAAGTTATTAATTTATTGGTTTTTGAAAATTCAATAAATTAACAGAAGCGTTTGGAAATATGAAAAAGATTTTTTTTTAATATAACTCTCATTAACCTTTCAAAAATGAGATTTCAATAAGTTATGATTTCTAACTTTTCAAAAGTCATAACTTTTTGGATTGTCAAAGCCAAATACCATTAAAAACATTTATAACAATATAAGGGGTTGTTTGGTAGCATCTAAACGATTCACATATGAATGATGCAGAGGCCTAGATTATGTAGAGGCTCTGTATGAATTTACATATGAAGGATAAATTGGTCTTTGGTTAAACATATGAATATCTGCCTATTAATGATGAACATAACCATTTTAACCCTAACTATTTTTTCGTACAAATTAAATATCATGCAATATCCAAATTAGACATCATATAACATCCAAATTTGTAATATATGGATCCATAAATAACAATATAACAAATTTATAACAATATAATTAGTGGATCCTTAGACATCATACAACTTCCGAAACGTTGTAAGGTCTATTTTCTTGGTGCTATTTTCCAATGAAACTCGTCTTGTTGTAGTGGCAATAGAAGAACCTTTGGGCACACTTCTCTTGCTAGTTGTTTCGTCGCATATCAACAAACAAGTTGAGAATCAAACACAAATAGAGAAGAAAGAACATAACAGAAAATTGGATTTCATACAAACCCCAAAAAATCAACCAACAAGAACATAAATCAAGCACCAATTTCATACAAGCCAAACAAAACAAGTTTTAGGGCCCGGAAAAAATGACCAAAACGTTTGGCCTGAAAAAATCGACCAAAAAGAAAAAGAGAAGAAAACTTATCAGTGAAGGGGAGGCGTCAAGGGGGAGGTGATGAAGATGGAGCGCCACTACCGGATGTTGGCCGAGGGAAGTGGTCGGCGCCTGAGAAAAGGGAGAATGAGGGAGGAGTGTTGTGTAATAGGGGAGAAAATAAAAACAAAGGCAAGCATTTTTTTTTATATTTTGCCACATCTCTTCTCGATTTAGATCATATTTTCCACATCTTACCGGTTAAAAGGGTAAAAAAAATTCAACCAAACATTCTGACCATCCAGAACTAGCCTCTTGATGGGATGATTAAGAGGACAAACAAACCTCTAAGCTAAAAAAAAGATAATAATAATAATAATAATAATAATAATAATAATAATAATAATAAAACTTATTGATTTATTGTCTTTTTGGAATCCTTTTTGAGATGATCATTTTTTCATGAATAGTTTTAGTGTTTACACCTATTCAACTTATTGATTTTTTGAAAAGCTAATAAGTCATTTTAAAAAGCACTTACAAACATCCTCTAATCCAAACACTTTTTAACAACTCATTTTTTACATTAATATAAGTTAATAAGTCATTTTGCCTAAAAATTCTTTTGAAGTTCAAAATGAACTCCCAGATACCCTATCGCTTGAGCAATAAAATAAAGGGTCAAAGTGGAGTGGGAGGGATCATTTCTTAATTGTTTAAATATAGTCATGGGGGCGTAAAGGTAACGACAAAGTTGACACTTGCACATGGTTTAATTTTTTTGGGGCCAAATTTTTTATATTTTGTTATATATATATATATATATATATATATATATATATATATATATATATATATATAATAACGATAAGAGTCTTTTTTTCTGGTTCGTCCAAAGCATTTGAAGATATTTAAATTTTCAGGACCGAACCCGAATATAGTTAATAAATTATAAACAATTTAAAAATATGTAGATAACGACAAAATAGATTTTTTTATTTTTTGTTAATAATATCAAGGATAAAATGTATAAGTTCTAAAGATATCAAATGCGGTTGAATGTGAAAATAAAAATATTGACTAAACAAGCGAATTGGACCATGCACAAATTATGTGATTTACTCTTATATATTTAACTAGGTTATAGCCCGTGTATCACGGTTAAAAAAACAAATCAACATTAAAACTTTAAAAAGCATAATATTAATCATATATTTGCAAGTAGTTATTAATCAACTATGTATTTTAAAAAGAAAATGTACATAACAATCCATACTTCTTGAAATGTAGGATAAGGAGCTTCTAACGATTATATTTGTAAAAAGAGAATGAATATTTGTATGTTGATATACACATGATTTATGAGAGTTGATGTTTTCTTTATCAAAGGTAATGGTTCTAAAATTATTTGTAGATATTAAATGATGATGAAAATTATAAACATTTTGATAAAATTAGTTAATAACACAAATAGTAATAAGAAAATTGGATATAAAAGTTATATCAAAGAAAACAATGTATGAATTTTATAAATAGTTTATTGAAATAATGTTATATTGATTTATAGGGTTTTTTTAAATATTAATTAAATTTTTAAATAATGTATGAATTTTAAATAATATGATATATATATATATATATATATATATATATATATATATATATATATATATATATATATATATATATATATATAATGTTTGAATACAACGAATTTGTTTAAATTCCTTAAACAAAATATTTATATTGTTAAAAATTATCTATTAAACAAAATGGACAAAAATGAATTATTCATACAAATTTTTTATTGTATACATAAATGATAGCAATTCTTGTTTGTTTAAAATAATATTGTGGTTATAATAAGAAAATAAAATAAATCCTAACAGGGGAAAACAGCATATATCAAACTTTAGGGGTGTGTTTTGAAGTTTGTAAAATCCTATCCTTCCTTAATGTGACAGAATTGTTAGGTTTTGCTATTTCTGAGAATAAAACCCCCCTTTGCTGTCGTACCAATCGACAGAAGAAATGAATGAAAAAAAAATTACATTTATGAGAAACGATGATAAAGGTAATTATGGTTAGAGATGGAAAAGGGGGCGGGGAATACAGGGACCCTAATCCCCATTCCCAAATTGTCATTCCAATCCTGATCCCCGTCTCCATTCCCATCAGGTAATATAAATGAATCCTCATCCCCAACCCTGTCGGGGACCGGGGATCCCGAGTGGTGAATCAGAGACTTTTTTTTTTCTCTTTTAATATGAAAACTTTTACATAAGGAAAAAATCTAAATTTAAATTTTGCATACATGAGTTTAAATATTTTAAAAAACATAAAAATATTCATAGATTGCATAAAAATTATAAACAAATTTTCTACAAAATTTAAATAAATACATGAAAAAATCAAATAGAAAAAAAAATATCAGAGTGATATTTGAGGTAAAATAGATAAACCAAGGAGAAAAAAAATTATATACGAGGTTAAATTAGATAAAAGAAGAAGGAAAAGTACAATTTCAACCAAGTAATGACTAATGAGTTTGGTTACTTGAACAAACTTTTAGATATTATAAAGTATACTATAAATATATGTTTTGCATTATTTGTATATATTAATATACATATACTGATGTTGGGTCTAGGGTCGGGGTCTAAGGGTATCCCCATCCCCGGTCAACTTGGGGATTCCCCGGTTAAAATGGGTGCGGGTTTCGGATTCCCTATTGGGTATGAGGATTTTTGTCATCCCTAATTGTGGTTGATTTCAATTACACAGAAGAAGAGAACAATATTTACGAATCGAAGATAGATTGAAGAACATGTCTAAACGACGGGATAAAATTTTGGTAAACTTTTACTTAAGCAAAATAAATTGTTTGAAATCATTGGAAGTTTATAGGTTATGTTTTTATTATTGAATATGAGATTATAATTTCAGTTATAGAATAAAATTTTAGAATATTTTCTTCATAAATTATTTTATTTGTATATCCTAAAATGTTAGGAAATCAGTTTATGGAGAGCATTATTAGTATGGTTATGCATGTTGTGCGTTGCTATATCGGTAGAGTCGAAATAAGGTATATTTCTGATTATTATTAAATTCATCTAACATTTTAAGTATTAGCCTCATCGATTTCTTGTTTTTTGTTTTTTGAAGTCCTAAGATGTATCTCCTACATCATGAACTGCAGAATTTCATATCTACCCAACTTGTTTCTGATCCATCACCTGGAACAAACGATGTTCAACTTTCATTGATGCAACAATGAGTGAGGTAACCACGCACAATGGCAATATATAGCGGAGGTATTTTGGTCTTTAAATAAAAATAGAAAGAGTGGAATTGAAATCCTTCTACGGTCCCCCTATAAGGGGGGTTATTCGGATGGGTTAATTGGATTCCAGATTATTTAGGTTCAAGTAAATTAGTTTTTGGGGTATGACCGAAACATTCGGTTTTCTGGCTATTCGGGTACAGGTAATTCGGGTATCTGGAAATCTAGGTTCGGGTTAGTCGAAAAAAGGCACATATAATATGAATCGTTTTTTATTAGACATTATTTTATATTAAAACTTGAAAACATACAATTTTTAATTAGATTAGATGTTAATTCTTTGTAAAATTTAATGATAAAAAGAGAGTTGTTGAGGGTTCAAGTCACGTAGTGGACAAAAGGTGTAGAATTAGGAGTAGGTTTAGTTGGTGTTTGTGTTCTCCTTTCTAGAAAAAGTTATGCTTTTTGTTAAAAAAAATCAAACTAAATTGCAACAAACATAAACAAATAGGTATCAATTCAATGTACAATTGTATTTGTTAGTTATCAGTAAAGTACATTGCTATTTCATGCATTTACCACCCAAAATGCAACAAATAGCAATGTGTGTATATGTATAAAAAAGTTACAGGAATGGTCTCTGACTCTGTCAAAACATTTTCTTTTTTAACCATTATGTTGTTTTTTCTAGAAAAAGACTATTATACCCTTCCATCCAACCGTGGTCAATTCAAATGTACAATCTTTTGACCTTTTTATGCATTTACCAATTTTCTGCATTTTTTTCCTGGATAATGTTTATATAATGGAATGTAATGAACCAAATGTAACAAAGTAAAGAATCTTCAATTGTAGGAGAAGAATGAATCTTGAAATCGAATAGCATGAAACAAAGATGATATAAAAAAAAAAAGATGAATCAAACACACACAACAAAAAAAAAATTACCGGATGTAGAAAATCTTCAAATCCCGCAGAATATAGATTCTTCAAACCTATGCAGAAAGCGAATGCAGGTTGTACCTCACAGAACGGGATTAAATGGGGCATCTTTTTAAATTTCTGATAAGATTACATTGGCTTATTCTAACAAAAAGAAAACGATCATAACATAAAATGTTACATAAATACTACAAATTAATTTGAAAACACTAACCTGATATGTGATTATGGAAGCGTTGCAGGATTAAGAGGGAGGAAGATGATTATGCAGTAAACCTGGTATCAACAGGAAGGATAAGGATTGAAGAACTTATGTTAGCAACTTCAATGATTAAATAAATCATATTAAAAACAATGAAGAAGAACTGAAGAAGAATACCATTTGCAAAGAATTCTCTGAACACAAAAGAAGCGTATATATGGTATATTAGTGGTATATATTTCGGTATTTCATAATTTGGTGCAGATTTTTTGGGATTTAATCACTGGAAATTATTTAATTTCCAATCACAATAAACAAACTTCCATATTTAATCGGGAATTTCGAATTTGAAATTTCAATATCCGATTTTTGCATATTATTTGCAAATCTTTTATCTTTTATTCATTTTGATTTTTTGAATGCATTTTTTTGGTGCAGTTTTTTCCGGATTTATTGCCTCTATATGAACTTGAACTGAAGGGCATTTACGTAAATTGACCTAAAGAAAAGAAGCCGGAAAACACTATTTTGGGGGTCTGGGAGACTAACACGTGGCATTATTCTACTTATTTATTAGGATAGATGATACTTATTGTTTATAATTAAATTTTAAGAAATTAGGAGAGTGAAGAGAGTGGTGGAAAGAATATGGAATGGTGATGGTGATGTGGTGGTGAAGGGGAAGAGTGTTTATTGACTAATCACACTTAGACAGCCTAATTAAATGGAGTCATAAAAACATTCATCGTTAATTGGGGAACTAAAAAGTAACAACCACCTAATAACTACATTATAAATTGTAAAAAAAAAAAGGGGGTTTTGATAGCATCTTCAACAGAACATGTACCTTGTGCAAATATATCTATTTAATTAGGTTACCCTTTTGTAGGTTGCTCGACCGGAGTGGTAGTAGTCTAGTAGAACATTGCGGATAGATAAAATAACCGCAGTGGCTGCAATTAGAAGACCCACAAAATTTCATCACACAACTCCTTCAATCACGCAAAAGATTACTATATTCTTTAACTGGATGCATTAAAATTCAAGGTAAAACAGGATTAAGGTTTTAGGGTTGTTGACTAGGCTGAATCCTTTAGATCTAAGAGAATGTACTAATGTGTTGTATGTTTGTATTTACCTTCCATACAAATAAATTAAAATGATTAGTAAGTAGTAACTACTCTTATCTTAAATAAAGTCATTTCTTATTTACCTTCCATACAAATGTCCCCATTCAAAAAGAAAAAAAAAAAAAGGGGGTCATATAATTACTAATTAACCTATCAAATGAATTAATATCACCAATAATCCCCACAAGAACACAACCCATCAACAAAATGATGAAACCGATTCCGATCCCTAACAACAATCCTTCGACCCGTAACTTTCGAAATCAATTTCGTCACCTCATGACAATCCAAACAAACCCTAAGATTCTTCACAATCTTGATACTACTTCCAGCCTTTGTACTAATAAGCCCAAATGCAATAGCAAGCTTCTCACTATGAACCTCCAATGATCTCACTCTTTCCCTCTTCCCAATATCCTGCAACACCACATCCGTCTGTGGCCTATAACCATGGCTTTCCAACCACCCATTCACCTCCTCCACCATCCCATATATCTCTTCACTTTTCGGGTGTTTCATATCACCTGCAACAAACTCATGCACCTTGTTGTTAACCTCAATCGAGCTACACCCCGGTTCTTTTTGCACCCCGTGATCCTTCATCAATGCCCTCATGCGGGCCACACCGGCCCAATTTGAAGTGGACCCGTATAAGTTTGAAAGAAGGATATAAGTTCCTGAATTCGCAAGATTATGATCGATCAAGAACTTTACAATCTTTTCGGCTAATTCGATGTTTTTATGGAGGGTGCATGAATCGAGTAAAGTTCCAAATATGATTGGATCAGGTTTGATGTTGTTTATGTTCATGTTGTTGGTGAGTGTGTATGCGTGGTTGAGAAAACCGGCTCGACCTAGAAGGTTGATGACACATCCATAGTGCTCGATTGTTGGTTTGATTTTGTGTTTGGTTTCCATGGAAAGAAAGATTCCCTTTCCGATTGAGACTAGGCCGGAATGAGCACAGGAATTCAAGATTCCGATGAATGAGATGGCGGTGGGTTGTTTATGATTCTTGTGCATATCGTGAAACAGAAGTAAAGCTTCTTGGTGATACCCGTGCATTGAGTAGCCTGAGATCATGGAGTTGTAGGTGATGACGTCTTTGTTCTTGAGGTTATTGAAGATGTTTAGCGCGTCTTCTAAGCTACCACATTTGGTGTACATGTCGATTAAAGCAGTTCCCAGATGAATGTTGATATGGATTCCGTTGTTTTGGATGTAAGAATGAATCCATCTTCCTGATTCCAGAGCTCCGATCTGTCCACAGGCAGAGAGAACTGCGACTAATGTGACTTCGTTAGGGTTTATCTTTGTTTGCAGCATTTTTCTAAACAGGGTTATGGCGTCGGTTGGTTTTCCATACTTTGCATACCCACCGATCATTACATTCCAACATACGGCATCCTTGTCTGCTATACGATCAAACAATGTCCGTGCGTTGATGAGGTCGCCGTGCTTGGCGTACCCTGTTATCATGGAAGTCAAGGAAACCAAACTTCTCTCAGGCATAGTGTCGAACAGTTGGCGAGCAGAAACCAGGTCGCCGCCTCTTGAATAGACATCAACCAGAGCTGTTCTCACGTGCATATTACAATCAAAACCGAGTTTAATTACGTGGGGGTGAAGCAGTTTTCCGGGTTCTAAAGGACAACCCTTTAGCAGAGCAGAGAATGTAAATTCATTGGGTTCTACATCTTGTGACATCATTTGGATGTATAATTGTATTCCTCGCATATGGAGATTATAGGCGGCGTGAGCGTGGATGATGGAAGTGTAGAAGAAGACATTGGGATCATGGGTGCGGTTAAAAAGTGCAAGAGATGAATCAAGGCGGCCAAACGATGAGTAAGAGCGCTGCAGTTTGAAATTTACAACAGGGTGGTTATGAAAGCCATGGCGGATTGCAGCTGCGTGGATCTGGAGGAGTTGGGTGATGTTTTTAGAGGTGGTGATTAGCGATGCAAGCGTTTCTGGTGATTGGGAAGGTCCGCGTCCCGTGGTAGTTGGCACTGTGGAGCTACTGGTGGCGGCGCCCAACGGAGTCGATAACATGTTTTAAGTTGCAGGTTTTTTAGTTTGCCATGAAAATGAATTGTGATAAGGTTTTGGGTTCTTTTTTGTTGGAGTGGCATATATGTTTTCATTGAATATTCGTAAATTTGAACACATAATTTTTACGAAGACTATAAAAAAGGGAAAATGAATGAGATAATTAATAGTAACTATTAAGTATGTTATTAATTTGTATTTTTTTTTTATTTTCTTGTACGCAATATATCATCCAATTTGTTGGTTGTCTTGATAAATGAATGAGATAACTAACTATTAAGTATGTTATTAATTGGTATTTTTTTTTTATTTTCTTGTACGCAATATATCATCCAATTTGTTGGTTGTCTTCATCATTATTTTTCTCATCGGCTATCACATTTTATAGCCGAGTTTTAAAGAGTCACACACAACAAATTCGATAATATATTACATACAAAAAAAAAGATGACTAAATTCGAACAAACTCAATAGTTGATTATCTTCCTGAATCATTTTTCTTTTACTTATTTTTAGAAAATCTCGCGTCATCTCCTACTCATATTAATGACTTTTTGAAATTCATTTTTGCTTCTCTTCAAAACATAACCCACGAAAGAATATTTTTCATATATGTACAACTTTAGGATGCATTTCAATATTTATTAGGGGAATCTTGATTGAGGATGTGTATTTCATAACTACATATACATTTCCAATCAAATGATTTATCATATCATGAATTCTGGACATGTTTACAAACGAAGGCGGATGTTATATAGGGGTAGGAGCTGTGCCCCCCCCCCCCCCCCCCCCCCCCCCCCCGTTTTTGGCAGAAGTAGTGTGTATGTTTTAATATTATACATATTAGGTCTAAAAATATAAAATTTTGACTATGGCTCCCTCTGTTCACTAATTTTTATACAAATTATATTTCTGCCCCCCCCCCCCCCCCAATGAATGATTGAAGCTCCGTCACTGTCTACAAACGAGTGGAATCACAAGTGTTGTGATTGTTGAGTTACTTGGCTTTAAGATCGAATTCATAAGATAAGATACAACATTAATATGTATAGCAGCATGCACCTTTTGCAGACATAACACTATAATATACCATGAGCTAAACATTTATGTTGATAAAGATACCTCACACAGTCATATCCTTTTGCAGAGAGTTGTAAACAGCTAATCTTTGGTCTCTAAATTTAATGTTATAGCTAATTAAGTCCTCCTAAGTTTCTATGCATGACTTTGGTCCCTAACTTTTGTAGTTTGGCAACATAAGTCCTTCTAACTTTCTATTGCCACTGAAAGAGTTTTTCTTCTTAAATCCATTACAGCCACCGCAAAACACAATGGGTAAAATACTATTTATCTAGGAAAATCGAATAACTTTCTTGTGTAGAAAATGTTGAAGTTTGACATGGCATTAAATCAAATAATCATACAGTCCAATTTGTTTATCAAATTAGATATTTATATCATTGTAGATCAGTTATACCGGTATAATGTTATCAGTTTTCCAACTGTGTTCCATAAACTTTTATAATTACCTTTACATCGTACTAATGATACACTACACTCTTTCAAAAGTGTTATTATCTGATATCTATTTTTTAAACAAAAAAATTTAATATATATGATTAATAAGTACTCACTAAAATATAAGTACGGATATATAAATACTCATTAAAAACAATATACCTAAGTATTTTGAAATTTTTAAACATAAAGACCTAAGCATGCATTTTAAGTATCCTTTCCGAACAATTATCATTAAGTAGGTTAAAACTCGTGTGCTACAAAGTTGGTTAAAAGAATATTGATTCTGATAGAAAGTTGCAAATTATATATAAGTAAATAAATTGAAGACATGAATGTTATGGTTTCAAGTAAATATTCTTGGCAAGCATTTTTTATATTGAAGAAACTGTAATGTGAAATAATCCTTAATAAAATGCTTAATTGTATCCAAACATGTTAGAAATGTAATGATGAAATAATCAGTTAATGAGATGTTGAAGATTTTGATTATTTAAGAAATTATTTGATAAGATGATTAAATGTCAATTTTATGCATACTGTGAATTATTAAGTAAAAGTAATAATTGTCGCTGAATTTGATCCCCGAAAGAAGAGGGCGGCGGTCGAGGTAAGGTATTTTCAAATACTTTCCTAAGTCGTTGTAAGACCGGATCCATTGAGAATCAAAGCACGAAACTTCAATCTTCTTATTTCCCTCCATAATTGGTGGTTACTCTTTAGGGCCAGCGGTGATTAGAGGAGGAGAGAGGCAGGAGTGATGCGTGAAGAAGAAGAAGTGGGCGAAAGCAATGCGTAAGTATTGGTCACCATTCTTCCAGTGTGGAGTGGGCAGCAAACAACCATGGTTTTGTTTACTCTGATCGAGTCTAGATGTAGGCATTCGAGGTGATCTGGTGTGGTTCCAAACTCTCTGACGATGCAGTGGAGAGAGAGAGAGAGAGATAGAGAGAGAGAGAGAGAGAGAAAGACTAGTATTGAGATAGATACATGAGGTGTTGTCGAAGGAGAAGAAATGAATCAGATGTAATTGTAATGAGAGATAAGTTACTGATTTGTGAATGAAGAACGATGGAGTTGTTTTAATTAGGGCACAATTATTAATTGAGGAAATGAAAAAGAAAGCCATGTAGATAAAATTTTAATTGTTAATTTCGTAAACAATATAAAAAGCCACATGGATGAAGTGTTACCGGTAGAATTGGAAATAATTTGGATGGTTCCCCTATTTAACACAGGTAAATTGATATTTTAGGGACATATTATGTAAAAAAAACATTGATGACCAATCCGAGACAAACCCAAAACTTGGTTGTGCTACAGTGTCATTTTTTCATTGATTTTCTAACTCTATAGTCTATATATTTCGAAAATCAGGAAATAATTATTTTACCAAAAGACTAACATCTAATTATCTTGAAATTTAAATTGCTATAATTAAATAATTAAGTTAAAAGCATATATCAAATCTTAGACAACCGCCTATTTCTTACACAAGTTTCCCACCAAACAATCTAATTCTAAAACTCAACCAAACATCATTTATCATCAAAGTAGTTAGTACAACACCAATGTTGGCAACGTTTATTGCTCTCGACATTTCGTTCAACTTCAGCCTCAACACTTTGATGACACATCCTTAGATGTGTCTCAAAATAATATATCAAAATCAATATAAATCCCCTTAGAACCTTATCATAATTTACATGTATGCCCTTGAAATATAAAAATGCAAGTTACAATGTCTTTTTTTTCTAATTAAAAAAAAACTAAGAATATACATACAAATAATATATGAGATCAAAACAAAAATCAAGAAGCAAAACCTTAAGTTGATAACCATATAACAGTTAACAAATAACATCAAAGAGCAATTATTGAGCATGTAGTTACAGACACTACAGATGTAATTAAAAACCATATAACATACTTCAACAAAGAATAAACCATATCACCAACCATCAACAATTATAAAAATAAAGTATAAATGGGATAACGATCTACATTATGTGAATTTTGAAAACTAACAACCAATTGTGTATGTCTTTTTGGGATTGGCTATATATCAAGTATACTTCTTTATTTTCTCACTAAAAACGCATACTAACTGTTCATTGATATGTCAGTGATGATTCAGAATTTAAGTTGGACTTTAAACTTATCCTAACCACTGAATGCTCATACGACCTATATTTATCACCTTTATGTAGCAAATAAACAAAATCAAAATCACTAATCTATCAAAGAAAGCACTTAACCTTTGATGCATTGCTTTGTTAAGCGATAAACTTTAGTATCCTGAAAAGGAAATTACAACGTTGAATTAAGATGGAGATTTAGTGAGAGAAAACGAGATATGTGTACCATATCTAAATATTGGTAGTAACAATTTAAAAAATTGTACCAAACATCAACAAGAAGTTCATTTTGTTGCATTATTTATAGAAAAAGTGAAGCATGGTTGCATAAATGCATCATAGGAAAATGGTATAAGAGCAGTAGTACTTTTTCCATAGAACAAATCAATAGAAGGAACCCTCGCATGGTATAAAAATGGAGCAAAGTCTAAAATACATCACGTAGTCTCCATATTTACAATTTTACATTAAAAATCATTAAATAGATTCTTGTGTTTGTTAACTACATTTGATTCGTAAATTATATGGAAGATGTTGTATTGAACATACCAAGGAGCCATTAGTAACTTGGATTGCTCAAAGAACATACGACAATGCACATTAGTCAAGGTAAGGAACATCGACATCCAACAAAATAGGAAATAGACAATAAAACCTAGATAATTCGAGTAGCCAACAAACACACATCAAAACCCATAGAAATTCTAGACTTGAAGCCCTATCTGCTTCTGATTCTTCATGTTGTTCAACTTTTTTTTTGTGAGTTTTCACTTCTATTTCTAATTTCAAAAATGACAAAGAAAAATTGATTAATAAGGTGATAACTACTTTCCGAATAAAAAGAACAAAATGCATCTTTAGTGACCTTGGTTAGAGAGTTGACACCGAGTCGTCGACAAAGCATCCAAAAAAAGTAAGAGAATGTTAAGGAGAACCAATGACAACTGATCACCAAGAACAATGGATCAACAGTAGTTGTTGTCAGAGACCTTGGGGTAGGGAATGACGTAGTCGGAGGCATTTGGGGTCTATTGTAAAAAGGAGAGAAAGCTTAGTAGTTAAAAGGTTAGAAAACGTGAAAGTAGAGAGAGCAACGCTTCTACGTTAGGTTTTTCCAAACCTATGGTGCTAAGATTCAAAAGAACGGAGAGATTTTAGGCTAGTTTGTTGCTGATAGAATTTGGGATTGAGATTTGGATAGGATTTTGATTTATATATAGATGAGAATCAGATTAAATAGCCAACATAATATTTTGAACGGGAAAACATAATTAGGAGTGAGGTAGGTGTTCTCAAAACTACTCTTTGCTTGTAGATAGAATTAGAAGTAGACGCATATATTTTGTAATATCCTGATTCCCAGGTATAAAAATTTGAAGTTTATAGTCATGTTCTTAGACCTACTCGATGAGTTGGATGCCCCAACTCGTCATGTAGAAACGATGTTGGCCGCGTGACTTTATGAGGTCTACTCGACGAGTTGGAGGACCCCAACTCGACGAGTAGGAGCTGGAAAATGAAACCTTAATTTCCATGGTTTTGCACCCTATTTAAAGGGTCATTATCCTCCCTTACCATCCCTCTTGATCTCAGAAAACCCTAATCTCGCCTACTCTCCATTATTGTATGTTAAGAAGCTTGGAAGGTGGATTTTGTGAAGAAGGCTTAAATTTAAGGAGCTTGGAGTAAAGAGAAGCTTGTGGATCTGACTCTACTTCATATTGGCATCATTTTGAAGGTAACAAGTCGTTACCTTGACTTCTCTCTAGCTAGATCTCTTCATGCATAGGTTTAGGGCCATTTTAGCATATTTGTGAATCATTTCCAGTATTGCTCATGATCTGAAGTTGTAACTTCAGATCTGGACTCCTCTAAGTCCCTATAGTCATAAAGTTATTAGATTTAACAAGCTTTGGCCTTTCTCTTTGGTTGAAACCTTTCCCTTGGCTTGGTTTTGGCATTTCGGACCATGCATGTACGTAAAGTTTGCTACTTTTCGTGGAAACCATGCTCTAGGAGGTTAGATCTGCAATTTGGAGCTTTGGGGTAACTTAAAAACGTCTGATTGAGAAAGTAATTGAAGGGGCTCGACGAGTTGCATAGCCAACTCGACGAGTCGGATGAAGATCACATGTATTGGTTCTGCATGAACTCGGCGAGTTAGTAAGAAGACTCGACGAGTTAGTTAGGGTTTTTCCCGACATTTGAACATCGCACGGACTCGATGAGTTGCCTGGAAACTCAACGAGTCAACTAGGGTTTTCATGATTTCTCGAGTTCTGGAAGGACTCGACGAGTTGGGTCAACATGGACTTTTGAACTTGACCGTTGACTTTGACTTTGACCTAGGGTTGACCAGTTTGAGTTTTGGGGGTATTTTAGTGAATTGGGAATTTATGGAAGTGGTCCTATGGTGAATATAGGTGGTGGAGTTCATGGCTGTGATTCGAGAGTTTGATCTTATCACTACAGTTCGACATTTGTGAGGTGAGTTTTCCTCACTATACTCAAGGGTCTAAGGAACCAAGGCCAACCCTTTTTGGATTGTTATCCTGATATGTTATATGATCGAGTATCGTATGATATGTTAGATCGGTATCCTGGTAGATAAGATGTTATTATGCTATTATGATCTGTTAGATCAGTATCCTGGTAGATAGGATGTATTATGCTGCTATGATTTGTTAGATCGGTTTGTCTGTCTAAAGACTATTATGTGATTATCTGATATATGTGCACATGTTTGATTAGTGGTTGAGGCTTATCTGCTTTGTGCGAGAGCCAACAGACCTGGGCATTTCAACCCGATGGTTGTGGGCCATGAGTATTTCATCTCGAGGATGATTAGACTCGTAGTATGTGGGCATTCAAACCCGATGGTTATGGGCCGAGGGTATTCCATCCCGAGGATGACTGGACTCATAATATGTTGGCATTCCAACCCGATGGTTGATCGGACCCATAGTATGTTGTTTGTGATTATGTGTATATTGAAGTGTGTATGGGTATTTTAGGGGAACTCGCTAAGCTTCGGGCTTACAATTTTGGATTTTGTTTTAGGTACTTAAGATGATCGCGGGAAGGCGAAGGCGTGATCATGCACCTCCTCTCATTTTTATGATCTTGATTTCTAGGATACTCTGATGTTTAAACTATTTTGAAAACACTTTGTAATAACTTCATGGTTTTGATTGGTTGAAAAAGTTTTAAATTGGCCTGAATTTTATGGATGTTACAAGTTGGTATCAGAGCCTTAGTTTGAGTAAATTGGAGAAACACTCGTGTGAATCTAGTCTCAAACT
Organism: Lactuca serriola; assembly: GCF_051521515.1. Classification (NCBI taxonomy): domain Eukaryota; kingdom Viridiplantae; phylum Streptophyta; class Magnoliopsida; order Asterales; family Asteraceae; genus Lactuca; species Lactuca serriola. Next base: position 274,738,962 of record NC_136412.1, on the reverse strand, counting down.
AAGGAAAAGATTTTCAAAATGGTTTTAAAAAGGTTTTCAAAATAATTAAAGGAAGATGTAGAGTGTACGATCGGTTGGAGCCAGTAAGTAGACCCCAAAATACCTTGCAGTTATTCGATACTATGATATGTTAGAACAGCATGCTAGTGATAGGCTAGGGATCTTCAGGAATTGCATGATAGAGTAGCCTGATTATATTATGCCTGATAGCTAGGATTTCTTTATATGAAATTGAGATCTTACTGTAGTTGCTTAATGTATGCATCATAGTTATACATAATTACGATCTTATAGCCTGATAATGTTTAGTTTGGCCTTATTTCCTTTTCTTGTTTGATGAAGGGATTAGGGTAGGATCAGGTATTCGAAAGTATATAGGGTCCAGCGTTATGTATGACTAGCATACACTAGTGTTGCAGGGATGGCGGAAGTTTCACGGGTGAGTTATGCGGGGTGAGTAGGCCAGTTATGAGATAGTTAGCCTTCCTTTGGGAGTGAGGATTGAGCGATCACCATGCATATGTATATTTTTAGGGTGTAGTGATGATACTTGAGACAAATATGGGTAGGTGTGGAAGGTAGTATGGGACCGTACTACTGAAAGCATAGGACCCAAATGTGTAGCAAGGAAGTCACAACCTGTAGGGTTTAGTTGGGAGTTGGCTCCCTGTTATTTATGCGGATTATATGATATCTTCCTTGTGTATTTTCAGTATGGTGGTTACAAGGCGTTTTGTGACTGGATCCAGATCAAGATCAGGATAGGGGAGTCAAGGTGCCCCGACAACACCGAGACTATCGGCCATGATAGGCCAACATTGACAAAGGACCATGACAGGGAGATCATCTGTGAGGTGGTGGTCAAGATTGTCCAGGGTCAAATTTCGGAGATGTTTGGGTATATTAAGATCGCCATGATGGAGTATTTTGATGAAAAATATGCAGCCCTAGCTGAGACGGCCGCCGCAACAGCTACAACAGCTGTAACAGCGGCAGGGGGAGGAGCCAATCAGGCTTTTTAGTACCGGGACTTCGATAAAATGAAGCTCCCGACTTTTGATGGGACTCAGGATCCGATCATAGCAATGAGGTGGCTGTCTTACGATGTTTCTTTACATGCTCATGTCCTGCTGACCTGAAGGTCAGATGTGCCTTGAACTTGCTAAGTTCTGGGGCAAAGGACTGGTGGAGGTTGTTGACCGGGTCGTATACGGATGATCAAAGAGCTTTAGTTACTTGGGAGAAGTTCAGGGAGATGTTCCGCACTCACTACATTCCACAGGTCGAGTGTGAGAGGTTGTCACATGAGTTCTTGGATCTGAGATAGGGTACGAAGATGGTGACGGAGATCACCCGCATGTTCACTAAGAGGGAGATGTTTTGCCTAGAGTTTGCTTATGAGCAAGCTCATATGACACGTTATCTGAGCATGCTCAAGACTGATATTCGTCAGTTTGTTGCTACCCAGCGATATGATACACTATTGGAGTTACAGGAGGCCGCTAGGCGGCATTAGTTGGAGATTGAGTTACAGATGTGGGAGAAAAGGCAAGCCCCAGCACAGTCATAACCGACGCCGAAGCAGTCCAAGACCGCTGATACTTGGTCTGGAGGACAGTTGGGCCGCACTTGTGGGAAGTGCAGGAAGGCTCATTCGGGGGTTTGTTGATCAGGGAGCGGATGCCACAAGTATGGCAAGCAAGGCCACCTTGCCAGGGATTGCAGACAGCAGACTCCAGCTTCCGAAGTCAGACTTTGTTACCATTGTGAGAAGTTGGGCCATATAATGTCCCAATGTCCCCTACTAGCCACCAAGTCGGCGCAGGCTCCCACGCCGGCTACGCTGAGGATTACTGACGAGAGTCAGGGTAGAGCAGTGCCCCTGAGGGCTCAGGGACGCGCCTTCTGTTGGATTGGGTGTCTAAGACCATAACTATAATTGGGATGTATTGGACCCGATTGTAGCATGGTCCTTTTGGGTTGCTTTCATCAATGTAATTTGATAGGATGGACTTTTGAGAATAAGGATATTTGTGATTTATTAATATATTATAAGTATAATACATTAATTGAGAAATCATATTATTTAATTAGTATTGATCAAGAATTAATTTAGAATTAATTTTGTGGTCAAAAGAGACTAATTGAATATATGGGGATTGATTATGTAAATCGATGATTCTTATAGTGTTTGCCAATGATCCATGGTTATTTAGGATGGGCTAAACCAATGTAATAGCCCATGGAGGTTTTAACCCATGGAGCCAAAGTAATATGAAAGGTCATTAGGGTTTGCAAAGATGTAACCCTAGCACTCTAAAAGGAACCCCTCATGACCAAAATCGGTTACACCATTCGTTTCGAGGAGAGTGGTATTGATTTTGTACTAAGTAACTTATTCTCTCAAGCCTCCTCTTGCATTTGGTTTTTGTGACACATTGGAGGCATCACACTTGAGGTGATCATGCTTTCAAAGGTCAAGAACTACACCCCACATATAAAAGGTAATCATCTAAGCTAGTTTTTATGTTATATAGCTTGAATTGTATGCTAGATAGGGTGTATGCTTTGGAAAATGAAAAAATGCATGTATAATTAGAGAAAACAAAGATCCAAAGCATCTAGGGTTGTATGTGCACCATAGGAATGTTATAGTGCTCAAAACCTAACAGTGGTATCAGAGCCTAGGATTGCTTTCTGTTATACTTGATTGACTAGTAAAACACGACGTTCGAAGATGTCGAAATGGTATGACATTTGTCACCCGTAGATCTGTAGGTCCTACTGTAGCTAGCAATAAGGTGTAGGATGGTCAATCCCGTATAGATCTATACACAAACTCACGCTCTCCCTCTAGGAGACTCTGGTTACAAAACGTGACACTGCAATATATTGCCATGCCATGAAGTATTGGCTCACATAGTGCTATAGTATTCTTGTATTTGTATAGTATGTTCTATCTGTCCTAGTGTATTATATGTTCTCTTTGTATAGAATGTCCCTCCCTGTTTCTCATTATAGTATGTTTGAACTGACTCATGTATGAACTGACTCTTGTATGTTTCATTGTACTAGAAATAGTGAGTAGTAGTCCTCTAAACTATACCTATTATGGTTTACTGGTAATGTTGTTTGAATGACTGAGTATGTTTGCACACTTTTGCTAACCAAAGGTGTTGAACTGATGTAAGACCTTTTATATCTATACACATGTACTTAATATATAACTAAGATTCAAACGACCCTCGGACAAACAACCGATACCCTAAGTCCACAACCAAACAAGGAACAGGAAATAAAGTGAGTTATCAGTCCTAAGCCCTTTCAAACTCATTTATATAACTATATCCATATAGACATGATTTTGTCAATATATAAGCTTAAAAGATTTTGATAGTTATAAATCACATGTGACTGATTTGATAACTATAATTTTTTCTACTTGTATTGCCCCCCCCCCCCCCCCCATAAAAGCATTTTAAATCATTCAAAATATAAGTTAGGGGTATGAACTCACATGGAAGAAGTGACGATTTGATGAAAATGATACTTTGCTCGGGCAGCACTTCGACCGGAAAGAAGTCGATTTCTCAGAAATCTCGAGGCTTCGAACTTCCGTCGGAGCTTGGATATGAAACCGGGGCGTCGGGGTAGTCTCGAGATTCTTAACACAAAGTAAAAGTAGAAAGGGAAGTAGAGTTGAGCAGCCTAAACCCGAGACCTTCGGTTTCTATTTATAGGGATTAATTTTGGAGCTCATGTCGTGAGCATGGAGTGGCTCACGTCGTGAGTTCAATCTTATCCATACGCTGACTCGACTTCTGACAGCCCGACTCTGGAACCTATCCATCGTTTTCTCACAATCGTGAGCTTCAGGCTCACGTCGTGAGTCCTCTGATAGTGTGGGAATTCGTGTCCCGAACTTTGGAAATTCATATCTCTCGCATACGAGTTCTGATTTTGACGTTATTTATATCCACACGTAGGTTATATTATGCTCTACAACTTTCGTTTAGACTCCGTCGGCTAATTTTGACTTTTCTTTTTAATATTATATTTTTAACAGGCCGGGACTGGAAAAGTCCGTTAAAAACTCATAACTTCTTTATCCGACGTCCGTTTTTGTCTGTCTTTTTACCATTGTAATACTATTCTCGAGATCTTCGATTCTCGTTTAGGTTATGCAGGCTAAAAGTCGCTCGATCTCTTTTTCGAGTTTTTACCTGTCTACTCCTATATCCGAAACTTAGAAAAATCATAACCTCCTCATACGAAGTCAGATTTGGACATTCTTTTTTATTTTCATTTACGGTTTAATGACATCTATGACTTTCATTTAGATACCTAAGGCTAAAGAGTATTTTATTGAAATTTCATGTTTTATGTTTAACAGTGTTTTACCGGTTTTGTTGTGAATCTTCGATTGGTCATAACTTCTTCGTTATAACTCGGATTTTAATGTTCTTTATATTTCTGAAAACCTTGTTATGATATCTATCACTTTATATATCCCAATTGAGATTTTTGAACATTTCATTTTTGACGCTATTCTTATTATTTGAAAATTAGGTTACAATACTTGACTTTAGATCGTTACATTGACTTGAAAAATATCGGGTTGTTAGATCATCCCCCGTTAGAGGGAATTTCGTCCCAAAATTTGAGTTTAAGAAAGTATAAATAAATAAGTAAAAATATGAGGATATTTCAGTTTCATTTGTTCCTCGCCCTTCCAAGTGAATTCAGGTTCTTGTTTGGCATTCCAGCGAACCTTCACTATCTGGATACGGCTTTGCTTTGTTTGCTTGACCTTTCGGTCCATGATTTCTACTGGTTCTTCCACGAAGTTGAGGCACTCGTTAATCTCGATCTCGTCGAGTGGAATTACAAGAGTCTCGTTAGACAGACACTTTTTCAAGTTTGATACGTGGAAAGTAGGGAGTGTGTTACTAATTTCGTGAGGTAGTTTAAGTTTTTAAGCTACAAGGCCGATTCTAGCGATAATATCGAAAGGCCCTACGTATCTTGGATTTAGCTTTCTATGCTTTCCGAAGCGTATCAAGCCCTTCCAGGGTGAGAGCTTCGAAAGAACTCGGTCACCAACTTGGAATTCCAAAGGTTTCCTTCTCTTGTATGCGTAGCTTTTCTGTCGGTCTCTAGAGGCTTTCAATCATTCACGAATCTGAACGATCTTCTCTGTCGTTTCCCGTATGATCTCTGGACCTGTGAGAGTACTGTCAGGAACTCATCCTTTAGCTAATTGTGTGTCATCCACCTCAGCCCAGCACAGAGGAAATGTGCACTTTCGTCCATAGAGGGCTTCAAATGGAGCAGCCTTTATGATCGTGTGATAACTGTTATTGTAGGAGAACTCGAAAAGTGGTAAATGAGTATCCCATGCCTTCCCAATGTCTATCAAACAGGCTCCCAACATATCTTCCAGGGTTTGAATAGTCCTCTCACTTTTTCTGTCGATTTGCGGATGGTAGGCTGTACCCATGTCCAGCCTAGTTCCTAGGAAACTATGTAGTGACTGCTAGAACCTTGAAGTGAATCTACTATCTCTATCAGAGATAATGGATATGGGAACACCATGCAGTCATACGATCTCCCTAATGTAATTTCTAGTTAGTTTCTCCATCTTGTCTGTTTCTTCGATAGGCAGGAAGTGTGCAGACTTTGTTAACCTGTCTGCGATCACCCATATGGTATCGAGACCACCCGTTGTCTTGGGCAACTTGGTTATGAAGTCCATTGTGATGCTCTCCCACTTCCATTCTGGTATCTCTGGTTGTTGTAGTAAACCTGAGGGTTTCTTGTATTCGACCCTAACCTTGGCGCAAGTACGACACTTACTCACGAATGTAGCAATATTTGCTTTCATGTTAGGCCACCAATATAGCCTTTTGAGGCCAAGATACATCTTATCCGAACCTGGGTGGACGGAATATCGAGTGTTGTGTGCTTCTGTCATGACCAAGTCTCTGAAACCACCGTGCCTCGGTATCCAGATCCGATCCATGAGATATAAGGCTCTGCCACCCTTGACTTTTAGGTTCTTATCCATCCCTCTCAGGGACTCACCCGCCACGTTTTCAAGTTTCAAGGCTTCAAGCTGAGCCTCCTTAATTTGTGTGGACAGATGTGAATAATAGTCAACGATTTGACTCTACGACCAAAGTATTCTTTCCGACTTAAGGCATCAACTACTACGTCGGCTTTACTGGGATGATAACGAATTTTGAATTCGTAGTCATTGAGTAGCTCAACCCACCATCATTGTCTCATATTGAGCTCCTTCTGGTCGAATATATGTTGAAGGCTCTTGTGGTCTGTAAAGATAGTGCTCTTCGTACAATACAGGTAGTGCCTCCAGATCTTCTGAATAATATTACTGCTCCTAACTCAAGATCATGTGTGGTGTTGTTGACTTCATGTGTCTTTAGCTGTCTTGAGGCATAGACGATGACCTTACATTATTGCATAAGAACATAGCCGAGCCCTTGGTTGGATGCATCACAATAAACCACAAAATCTTCTATTCCTTCTAAGAGAGGATAGTATCGGTGTGCTGCATAAGGCTCGCTTCAGCGTTTGGAATGCCTTCTCCTGTTTCTCTTCCCAGTCAAAGGCCACGCCCTTTTGGGTCAATGTTGTAAGCGGTTTCGCGATCCTAGAGAAGTTTTGAATGAAACTGCGGTAGGCCTAGAAATTGAAGAATTTCTGTAGGCGTCTTCGATGCTGACCAGTTCTCAATGACCTTTATTTTGGAAGGGTCCATGTGAATTCCCTCTTTACTAATCACATGACCCAAGAATTCGACTCTTCGAATCCAAAATTCTCACTTAGAGAACTTTGCATAGAGCTTCTCTGATCTTAACGTTTATAAGACCTGTCGTAGATGTTGACTATGCTCTTCCTTACTTCGAGAGTAGATAAGTATGTCATCGATGAATACAATGACGAACTGATCCAAGTAAGGACAGCACACCCTATTCATTAAGTCCATGAATCCTGCGGGCGCATTGGTTAATCCGAATGGCATCACTACAAACTCGTAGTGTCAATAACGATTTCGGAAGGCTGTCTTGGGAACATCTTCCTTTAGCACTCGCAACTGGTGATACCCAAATCGTAGATCAATATTTGAAAAGTAATTTGCCCCTTACAGTTGATCGAACAACTCGTGTATGCGAGGTAGAGGGTAACGATTCTTGACGGTAAGCTTGTTTAGTTCTCTATAGTCGATGCACATACGGAACGATCCGTCCTTCTTCTTCACAAACAAGACCGGTGCTCCCCGGGGTGAGAAGCTTGGTCTAATAAAACCCTTGTTGAGCAGTTCGTTAAGTTGATCGGATAGTTCCTGCATCTCAGCTGGTGCTAGACGATAGGGCGATTTGGCTACGGTGGTAGCCCCTAGAACTAAGTCAATTCTGAACTCGACTTGATGTTGTGGTGGTAATCCTTGTAGTTCTTCTGGAAAGATTTCGGGTAGGTCGTGTACTTTTGGGATGTTCTTTATGTCTTTAGTCTCTTGGCTAGTATCAACAACTCAAGATGATACGAAGGTTCGTGCCGGGTTTGTCGCCATAGATAACTACATTTTCGTTAGACAGTAGATTAAGGCGGGCAACCTTCTCATAGCACATGATGTCAGCACGATAAAGGCTCAACCAATTCATGCTGATAATGACGTCAAAACTTGTAATTGAGACCGGCATGAGGTCGATTGGAAATGAATGGCTGTCTAGAGTTAGGGTACAACCTATGTATATACAACTAGTGCTCTCAGTCTTTCCGTCATCCATTTCTACTGTGAACGGTTCTTTAAGTGCACGTGGTTTTTGATTAAGTAAGTGAGCAAATTTCTGGTTCACGAAACTCCTCTCTGCTCCACTATCAAACAGTATGCATGCATAAGAGTTATCGAGGAGAAACGTACCAGTGACCACTATGGGGTCGGCTACTGATTCCTCGTGGCCTATAGCCAAAACTCTTCCTATGCTGCCCGCATTCCTTGCCTTCGGGCAGTTTCTTTTGTAGTGACCCACCTCGCCACATTCGTAGAAAGCCTGGCCCACACCAATGTTGGGGACTTAGGTGATTGGCCTAGCCGGAAACTTGCATAAACGGGCAGTGTGCCCCTTCCTGTTGCAGTTAGCACACTGCATTTCTCGACAGGTTCTGTTGTGGTGGAAGTTGAACTTGTTGCACTTGGGCAAGCTTCCAGCATACTGCTTCATTGGTGCGGTATCAGTCGGCGTTATCGCAACATGAATAGCCACGACCTGCTGCTTTTTAGCAGAGCTCTGCGCCACATTCTTTTTCTTGTTATCCCAGAACTTCCGCTTGTTGTCAGCGGCCTTGGAGGGTTCTGGGATGGCCAGGTTTGTTGTTGTTGTCAGGGTGCAGACTCCATGATCAATGAGCCACTGTGCCAATCGCTTGGCACTGTCGAAGGTAGTGGGGTTTGAAGCTAAGACATTCCCCTGAAATGGAGGCACCAGCTCCCAGATATACCTCTCGACTTTCTTTCCTTCAGTAGGGACTATTCCTAGACATAGTGCCACTAGATCGCTGAATCTGGCGGTGTAGGCAACTATGTTGGAGCCCTTCATGGTTAGGCTCCAGAGTTCCTGTTCAAGTTTTTCAACCTCACCCCTCGGGCAGTACTCTTCAATCATGAGCTCCTTCAGAGCTTCCCAGCCCGTAACATTAGCCATTATTAGGGTTAGTGACTTGACATGGCTATTCCACCATGTGATGGCTCTGTCCGCGAAGGTGCAGGCAGCAAATTTTACTTTGCTTCCTTCCGTACAGGAGCAAATCTCGAAGATCGACTCCGTTTTCTCGAACCATTGCGAGAGGGAAATGATCCTGCCAGTCCCGTTAAAGGACTTGGGTTTGCAGTTGGTGAAGTCCTTATACGAGCACTCTCTAGAGTGCACTCAAGCATCAACTTGAGTGCAATGCACGGTCTTTCCACTCCCGCTGGTACCACTAGCACTAAATTGAGCTAAGGTTGCCGAAATAACCTCAGCCACTGCAGCTTGGATAGCTGCTGGATTGTATTGTGGAGGAGGTGGTGGTGGTTGAGTTGGAGTTATTAGAGGATTATGTCTCGTTGATCGACGTGGAGGAATTTTTCAACTGAAAGTTTACAAAGATGAAGATATTGGTAAGAATTCAACTGTGAGTACAATGAGAGTGGTCCATGAACTAAGTCTCCATAGCCCAACAAAACAGATGAGAGTATGATTGTGATGAAGCTCTGACAATAGAAGTATGAAAGCAGTTGGATAAAGATTTCCCATGAGAGTAAATGTCTGTCAATAATTTTGGCATTAGTGATGTAACAATTATGGGAAAAATGACCTAGGAGTAGGTGTTACATCACACCAGAACTGAGAAAATTTTAATAGTATAATGACCTAACCGACTGAAAGTTCAAGGTCTTAACAATATCATGAAATTAATACTAGATTCTATACATAGACCTAATTTATATCCAAAAGAGAGAGTAAAGTAGGCTCTACTCGCGAGGGGAGTTGTTCAGGTTGGTACTTGATTCAACCTTGGCTTCAGCCTGCTGTTGCTCTGTTTCCTAAACTCGTCTCTGTAGTGCCACCTAGTTCTGACAAAGATCCCTAATTTCATATTGACAGGCATTCAACTCTACCTGTAGATGTTAGTATGAGACCTTTCAAAGCCCTGATCATCAGTTAGATGACGAAGACGTACTGTGTTGACTCCGGAGTTAGCCTGAATCTCCATGACTTGGTCGAAGTTCGATCTTCCCTGCTCAGTATTGCGAGCAACTCAACGAACCATAATAGGAAGGACTCTGTCTGCTGAGCCTCCCTCATTTAGTTTGTAGAATCTTTGGTATCCATTGTAGGGAGGTGCTTGTCCCTGCTCGTGGCTCCACCTACCTAAGTTCACCGCCCATAGAGGCGTCGGGCCTTGAAAAGTTGGACGAGGGTTAGGATTTTGAGCTACTTGGGGTGGATCATATACTTCTAGCTCGGAGTCAGAATTCTCCGGGAAGTTTTTTGCGAAATCATCATCCAATGGAATTTCATGATTCTCTTCTGGCTCTGCATCGAGCGAACCATCATTTCCTTGGTTGGGAAAGTACGGGTCGCCGGGGAGGTTGAATCCAACCATGTTATCTATGCGAGAATAGGGATAAAAGAGATAGTAAATAGATGTACTACTTACAATAATTATAGGATGATCCTTACCAGTTACTTCAATATTTGCGTAGTGCATACCGGTCATATGTAACCAAAACACGATAGACCTTCGAATAAGTGATCCTAACTCTAAGTCCACAACCAAACAAGGAATAGGAAATAAAGCAAAGATCACAAATTCTAAGTCTATGACACCCTAGTCACATATAACCTTAGCGTATCAACTCAGCAACTATTGACCTACTGATAAAGACCTTTTAGTTCTCAAATAAGTAATTATAGTAACACAAAATACTCCTATAGTATTTTAAGTTTTATGTTATGTTCTAAAGTTTTCATTGGAGTAGTATTGGTAAGTTTTTAGACTTCCTGCAACACCACAACCATTCCTAGGCACATGCTAATCACTTCTCGGAAAGATATAGTTGATCAGGCTATATCACTCGCCGATCTGATTATATGTCCCCAAGCCTGCTTGTGATGTCCAACAGTCGCAATACTTTTGTTTTGTCCTAGTATGACACTGATTTTCCTATGAATGCAGGTATGTATATTTGGTTAAATATTTTATTACTTAAAAGTATAAACTCTTGGTCGGAGTATTTTAATCCCAATGTATTTATAGTTGTATATCTTTTATAGGTTGATATACTTAATTCACTATAAACAAAGCTCTAATACCAATCTGTCACACCCCCAAACCTGAACGACGGAAACATTCGGGGGCGGACCACGTCATGTACAGTATCATATTAATGCATAATAGTAAACAAGCAACAACATAATCCATTGCATTAATAGTATAATTTAATACAAGTGTGTTCTGTATAGTTTGAAAGACACCCAAAATATGAATCAAAATAAAAGACGAGTCTTGAACACGTTGCATCTTCTCAAAAGCCTGGTCCAGATGTACCTGTCTACTGGTGAGCTGAGAATACAAGTTATTTTGAAAGAGTAGATCAACATTAAAGCCGGTGAGTTCATAAGTATTTTAGTGTCATCGATTTATATGAAAGTATTTGTCAATGTTTGTAAGTGTTTGTTGTAAATGTTGTAACTCCTAGAAAATCCTATATTTTCTACTTTATTATGAAATGTAGTCTTCTACCAAGACCCGACTGTTCTGAATGTTTGTTCTTTTGTAAAAGTGAGTGTGTTTCCCAATTATGACTATCATTACCAAAATATAGTTTACCTTACTGTTTATGTGAGAAGATCACAATGTGAATGCAATGGGAAAATAAAGATGTACTGTAGTATTGTATATAAGTAACTACCAATGTACTAACTACCTTAAACCAATTTGTTTAATTAAGGCAAAATGTGATATGATTGTACCCATACTTGATTGACTAGTAAAACACGACGTTCGAAGATGCTGAAATGGTATGACATTCGTCACTCGTAGACCTGCAAGTCCCACTGTAGCAAGCAACAAGGTGTAGGATGGTCAATCCCATATAGATCTACACACAAAATCACACTCTCCCTCCAGGAGACTCTGGTTACAAAACGTGACACAAAAATATATTGCCATGCCGTGAAGTATTGGCTCACATTAGTGTTATAATATTCTTGAATTTGTATAGTATGTTCTATCTGTCCTAGTGTATTATATGTTCTCTTTGTATAGAATGTTCCTCCCTGTTTCTCATTATAGTATGTTTGACCTGACTCATGTATGAACTGACTCTTGTATGTTTCATTGTACTAGAAACAATGAGTAGTACTACTCTAAACTGTACCTATTATAGTTTACTAGTAATGTTGTTTGAATGACCAGGTATGTTTGTACACTTTTGCTAACCAAAGGTGTTGAACTGATGTAAGACCTTTTATATCTATACACATATACTTAATATATAACTAAGATTCAAATGATCCTCGGACAAACAACCGATACCCAAGGTCCACAACCAAACAATGAACAGGAAATAAAATGAGTTATCAGTCCTAAGCCCTTTCAACCTCATTTATATAACTATATCCATATAGACATGATTTTGACAATATATAAGCTTAAAAGAGTTTGATAGTTATAAATAACATGTGATTGATTTGATAACTATAATGTTTTCTACTTGTATTCCCCCTCCCAATAAAATCATTTTAAATCATTCAAAAGATAAGTTAGGGGTATGAACTCACATGGTAGAAGCGACGATTTGATGAAAATGATACTTTGCTCGGAAGCACTTCGACCGGAAAGAATTCAATTTCTCAGAAATCTCAGGGCTTCGAACTTCCATCAGAGCTTGTATATGAAACCGGGGCGTCGGGGTACTATCGGGATTCTTAACACAAAGTAAAAGTAGAAAGGGAAATAGAGTTGAGCAGCCTAAACCCGAGACCTTCGGTTTCTATTTATAGGGATTAATTTTGGAGCTCATGTCGTGAGCATGGAGTGGCTCACGTCGTGAGTTCAATCTTATCCATACGCTGACTCGACTTCTGACAGCCCGACTCTGGAACCTATCCATCGTTTTCTCACAATCGTGAGCTTCAGGCTCACGTCGTGAGTCCTCTGATAGTGTGGGAATTCGTGTCCCGAACTTTGGAAATTCATATCTCTCGCATACGAGTTCTGATTTTGACGTTATTTATATCCACACGTAGGTTATATTATGCTCTACAACTTTCGTTTAGACTCCGTCGGCTAATTTTGACTTTTCTTTTTAATATTATATTTTTAACAGGCCGGGACTGGAAAAGTCCGTTAAAAACTCATAACTTCTTTATCCGACGTCCTTTTTTGTCTGTCTTTTTACCATTTTAATACTATTCTCGAGATCTTCGATTCTCGTTTAGGTTATGCAGGCTAAAAGTCGCTCGATCTCTTTTTCGAGTTTTTACCTGTCTACTCCTATATCCGAAACTTAGAAAAATCATAACCTCCTCATACGAAGTCAGATTTGGACATTCTTTTTTATTTTCATTTACGGTTTAATGACATCGATGACTTTCATTTAGATACCTAAGGCTAAAGAGTATTTTATTGAAATTTCATGTTTTATGTTTAACAGTGTTTTACCGGTTTTGTTGCGAATCTTCGATTGGTCATAACTTCTTCGTTATAACTCGGATTTTAGTGTTCTTTATATTTTTGAAAACCTTGTTACGATATCTATCACTTTATACACCCCAATTGAGATTTTTGAACATTTCATTTTTGACGTTATTCTTATTATTTCAAAAATAGGTTACAATACTTGACTTTAGATCGTTACATTGACTTGAAAAATGTCGGGTTGTTACATATTATAACTTTAATTATATATATATATATATATATATATATATATATATATATATATATATATATATATATATATATATAAGACAAGTCAGTCTTACTGTTAGTAGGCCTCATTCACGAAGTTGGTCTATAAGGGGGGTAAAAGGTTACTGCCTATAAAATGGTGGCTTAATGGGTGTCCACTCTCACCCACCGTTTCCTTGACTGGTTGAGTGTCGTTAGGATATAAATTATCTAAACTTTTAATAAAGTAACTAAACTTTTATTAAATTCTCAATCTTAGTTACTTTAGGAAAATGTGAAAATGGTGCTAATCCATGAGATTACACTTTGCACCTTGTTAAGTCGTTAGTGGAGCATGTGTGGTTAACCGACATACTAATTTGGGACTGAAGATGTGTGGAAAAGGGTAGCTTGATGTTAATCATAGATCAATGGGGCATGTTTGGTTAACCGGCACACTGATTAGGTGATTTGTAAGATTGAGTGTACCAAGATAATTTGCATGGTTATTCACACCTTGTTTGTGATCCTCGGCATCTTAATCACAAACTTGAACGGCACAATCAAGATTTAAACATGCCATTGAAAAGTTTAATGAATATCAAAGGATCTAGGAATTTCAATCCAATTAAAACTTAATAATCCATTTCGTTTTTCATGGTGGAAATTGGTAAATCGTCATTTACCTACCTTCAAATATTTTACAATTGGAATACGACATCTCTTTTAGCAATTGTAGAATATTGTGTTGGGTCCTAGCCTTAATATTTCATTTGGGTGTAATATTAAGGATTATCATCTAATATAAACTTTCTTCTTCTTCTTTTTCAGATGTCTATCCTAAACAATGCTTCCAACCCAATCCGTTCAGGCTCTTTCTCCCTCATGAAACTATGTGGGAGGGTCATTTTCGATGGCTCGAACTTCAAGGACTAGATTCGAAACATCCGAATAGCTATTCACTATGAGGAAAAAGAATATTTCCTAGATAAAAGAGCTTAAGGAGATTGATGTCACTATTGCTACTCCCGAACAGATCGTTGAACATACTACTCATGAGAGGGATGCGACAAAGGTGACATATCTAATGATTGCTACCATGACTTCTAAGCTACAGAAGTCCTATGAGGAATACTATCCTTTTGAAATGTATCAAGATTTGATGGAAAGATACCATCAAAGTGCTCGGCAGGAAAGGTATGAGATCATTTCCTCCATGATCACAACAAAAATGAAGGATAGAGTACCCATCACGACCCACTTGCAAAAGATGCAGAGATATGTGGACCACTTGCTAAAATTGAATGTCAATTTTGATCAAGAGTTGGCCATAGACATAACTCTACACTTTTTACCTTGTTGTTATGAACAGTTTCGCATGAACTATCATATGAACAAGAAAGAGGTCACACTTAGCAAGATTCAAGGCATTTTAAGAATTTCAAAAAGCAACTTGAAAGGCAAGTCGGTTGTGTCTACTCCTACCACTACTACTTCTGCCCCTGTTCTAGCAATCGGACATGGAAAGGGAAAGAAGAGGAAGGCTCCCTACAAGAGTCGTAAGGGAAAGTCTCTTGATGGATCCTCTTCCAGTGGGACCAAAGTTGGTTCTCCTAATCCCTCGACCAATCCGAAGGATGCATAGTGCTTCCATTGTCATGAAAAAGAGCACTGGAAATGAAGCTGCCCTAAGTACTTGCAAGACATAAAGGATTACAAGATCAAGCCCTCCTTCGCAGGTATTTACACTATTCAATCTAATAACTCATCACATGATAATTCTTGGGTCCTTGATATTGTTGGATAAGGTGTCTAAGTCCATAACTATATTTGGTATGTACTTGACCCGACCCGGCATGGTCCATTTGGGTTCCACTTAATTGAAACAACCCAACAGATCCCATTACGAAGGCACTGACTAGGGTTAAGCACTTGCAGCATGCAAGGGGCATTGGGCTAACAAACGATATTATTTTTCGTGTTTAGATAAATAGAAACTTGTAATAGCTAAATTGTAATTGACATTTGATGATTAAATAAAAGGAGTCTTATTTATAAGTAAAGTTACTGTCTTGTGTCAGTTATTTACTATTGTTTCACTTTGCATTTTTTGACTTCTAGAATAACAAGATTATTCAAACCATACACAGTCGATCGTACTTTGGAAATAGATAATGAGGCTAGACTGTCATAAGTTGGATTGTAGATTTTCTAAGGCGTTAGACATAGCAAAGTTTGCTAGACCATTCATGAGTGCTCTTGAAATAAGATTTGAGTATTGGATTCAACCCACGCTCACCTGAATTACTTCATGGAATTTATCACGATTAATTGTGAGACGATAATATCATATAATCTTCAAACCAAGATATATGAGTTTTTGACTACGAGTTGGTTGTGTAATGATGACATGAAAACGCATCAGTAACTTGATGTTATAAAACGTGTCATTGTGCATGATTTGATGAGTAGGTAGTACAAGCATACAATGTCAAAGTTTATTTGTTCCTTTATCCTAAGAGGATTAAAAGCGATATCTTGGGCCCCTCGATGATTCGGGAAACAAATTGAAGAATAATAAGTATGACTATGTTCCATGTATTTGTCCGCATAGATATCTTGAGAAAAGAGGAATATATGGTCCCTTATCTAAAGGACGCTTCATTAACTGGGTCAGAGTAGATAGCGGCTTTTGAAAGCTACGATTGCTAAGTCGGATCCTGAAGTCGCATTGACAGCTATAGTTATTAGATGTATCCAAGTGGGAGACTGTTGGATTTGGTGTCTAAGCCCATAACTATAAATGGGATGTACTTGACCCGATTATAGCATGGTCCTTTTAGGTTGCCTTTATCAGTGCAATTTGATAGGTTGGACTTTTGAGAATAAGGTTATTTGTGATTTTTTAATATATTATAAGTATATATATTGATTGAGAAATCATATTATTTAATTAGTATTGATCAAGAATTAATTTGGAATTAATTTTGTGGTCAAAAGAGACTAATTAAATATATGGGGATTGATTATGTAAATCAATGATTCTTATAGCGTGGGCCAATGATCCATGGTTATTTAGGATGGGCTAAACCAATGTGATAGTCCATGGATAGTCCATGAAGGTTTTAACCCATGGATCCTAAGTAATATGAAAGGTCATTAGGGTTTACAAAGATTTAACCCTAACACTATAAAAGGAACCCCTCATGACCAAAATCATTTACACCATTCATTCTAGGAGAGTGGTGTTGATTTTGTGCTAAGTAACTTATTCTCTCAAGCCTCCTCTTGCATTTGGTTTTTGTGACACAATGGAGGCATCACACTTGAGGTGATCAAGCTTTCAAAGGTCAAGAACTACACCCCACATATAAAAGGTAATCATCTAAACTAGTTTTTATGTTATATGGCTGGAATTGTATGCTATATAGGGTGTATGCTTTGGAAAATGAAAAAATGCATGTATAATTAGAGAAAACATAGATCCAAAGCATCTAGGGTTGTATGTGCACCTTAGGAATGTTATAGTGCTCAAAACCCAACAGCTTCCAGTTTACAGCAGAGGAGGCCAAGGCAGCACGAGATGTGGTTGCTGGTATGTTTCTATCCCTTATCTTATTGATTATATTTTTATGCTTATATGTTTGTACCTGTGATTGTGTATGTTTTTATTGAACTCCTTACCTGCTTTGGTATTATTCGACTCTAGGGCGAGTCAGTCGTTTGTCTCTCAGTAATTCAGTAGGGAGTTCGGTTTGCCAATAGGAGAGCTAGAGTGTCCATTGCGAGTCTCTATCGCCAATGAACACGCGGTTTCCATATCTTCAGTTTATCGGGGTTTCGTGTGTGATCATGGGTATGGACTGGCTTAGTTGCTTCGGTGTCATGATCAACTGCGAGGGTCAGCGAGTGGTAGTTCGAATTGATTGTCTATGGCGAGGGCACCAGATAGGGATCAAGATTTTGTTCAGTTGCCAGGGCCCGACAGTACATTCAGCACGGGTGTGCGGGTTATCTAGTGTATGTGGTGGATACGCAGGTTAGGGATCAGATTTCAGTTTTAGAGGTTCCAATAGTCAGAGAGTTTGCTGACTTGTTCCCGAAGGAGTTACCTAGAGTGCCTCCGGAGAGGCAGGTCGGGTTTAGGATCGACCTAGTTCTAGGTGCGGACCCTATTGCCAAGGCGACGTACCGGTTGGCACCACCAGAGATGCAGGAGTTGTCATCACAGCTGCAAGAACTGTTGGAAAGCAGTTCATTTGTTCGAGCAGCTCTCCATGGGGAGCGATGATTCTCTTTGTCAGGAAAAAGGATGGTTCACACCGGATGTGCATTGACTACCGGGAGTTGAACAAGTTGACAGTGAAGAACCGTTATCCACTCCCGAGGATAGATGATCTTTTCGATCAGTTACAGGGAGAATCTTGGTTATCTAAGATAGACCTGAGGTTTGGATACCATCAGATCAGGGTTAGGGAGGAGGACATGGAGAAGACGGCGTTTCGGACTCGTTATGGACATTACGAGTTCGTGGTGAGGCCGTTTGGGCTCACCGACATACCAGCAGTATTTATGGACTTGATGAATCGGGTCTGCAGACCGATGCTCGATCACTCGGTCATCATGTTCATAGACGATATCTTGGTGTACTCCAAGACCCGATAGCAACATGAGGAGCATCTACGGGACCTATTGGGAGTTCTAAGACGAGAACAACTTTATGCTAAGTTATCGAAGTGCGAGTTTTGGTTACGAGATGTTCAGTTCCTTTGACGTCTAGTTAGCCAGGAGTGGATTTTGGTCGATCCGGCCAAAATCGAGGCGGTTATGCAGTGGGAGGTTCCGAAATCCCCCTCGGATATCAGGAGCTTCTTGGGATTGGCAGGGTACTACCATAGATTCATACAAAATTTCTCAAAGATTGAAGTACCCCTCACTCGTCTGAAGAGGAAGGGGGTGGATTTTCAATGGGGCCCTGAGCAGCAGAGGGCATTTGAGACCCTTAGACAACAACTATCTGAGGCTCCAGTCTTTAATCTCCTGGGGGGAGTAGAGGATTTTGTAGTGTTTTGTCATGCATCCATCACAGGACTGGGAGCAGTCCTCATGTAGAGAGGATGAGTGATACCCTGCGCGTCACGGCTTCTGAAGCCGCACGAGACGAGATACCCTACTCATGATCTGGAGTTGAGAGCGGTGGTATTCGCTCTCAAGATTTGGAGACATTACATCTATGGGGTCCGTTGTAACATATACATGGACCAAAAGAGCATGAGACACATCATGGATTAGCCGAACCTAAACATGAGACAGCGTAGGTGGCTGGATGTAGTCAAAGACTACAACTGTGATATCATTTACCACCCAGGTAAAGTGAACGTGGTTGCGGACACTCTGAGTCGCTGTAACACCCCGAGATTCAGGTATATTCCTTTCATCCTTGTTCTTTATTGTTTGGGTATGTTTAGTCCTTGAGTGGAGGGTTTGTAGCAAGTGAGTATGCTGGGCGTACCAGAGGGGTACGCTGCGCGTACTCATGCGCTTAATTGGGACGCAGAGTCGCCAAGGTACACTGGGCGTACCTAGAGTTACGCCGGGCGTACCTAGCCCAGGTGCAAAAACCCTAATCCTCCTTGTGCACTATTTAAAGGGTGTTATGGCTCATTCCTTAGCCTCCATATCAGTGAGTGAAACCCTAAAAGAGAGCCCCATCGTTCTTAGTGTGTGAGAGTTCTTGGAGGCTAAAGCTTGAGGTGCCATTTTGGATCTGAGATCTACAGAGGAAAGGGCTTCACTTGGAGGTATAAAGTTCAAAACTTTCCTCTTTTTTGGTTGTTGTTGTATGTGTCCTTTTTAGGGCTAAAAACCCCAAAGGTGGAGACTTTATGAGTGTAAAGTGCTCCATGGTCCGAGATCTGTCCCTTTTCAGTGTTACTAGTGATTTAGAGCCATAAAGTTCCCATCTTGGATGTTACTTTGGAGTCATGCATGTGTTTTAAGCCTTCTAGAGTTGAAGGTTGGATCATTTTGGTAGTTAGTGACTTATTCAGCCATGCAAAGGCTTAAAGTCATCAACTTTATGGATTAATGGGCTTAGATGGGGTCAGATCTAAAATATGGAAGTAGGTCTTAACTGTTTAAGACCGCAAGAGAAAAAGGGTTGAAGCAGGGGAGTACGCCAAGCGTAATCCGTAGTACGCGCTGCGTACTGGGTGGCGCTCCCCGATTCTGATATGCAGTCGGGTAAGCTCAGCGTACACATCTGGTACGCGCAGCGTAACCCGGAGAGTTGACTTTTGGCTGACTTTTAGGTTATGGCCTATTGTGGGGCCTTTGAATTATGAGAGGGGTAAAATGGTCTTTTACCCTTCTGAGAGTGCCATAAGAGAACATAGTCTAGCCTTTGAGAGTTATATTAAATAGAGTGTAATTTTCATATGATTAGCCGGAGGCTAGGCCAGTGTTTACCGAGTCAGAGATTTACCGAGATACCCGAGGTGAGTCTTCTCACTATACTTTACCTAGTGTGGTAATAGAGTTAAGAGACAGAGTATTATAGAGTTATATGCCAGTGTGATTGTATGTTATTATGTGATGTGATTTATTGTGATATGTGATATGCATGATTCAGAGCTACAGAGTTGGGACTTTCGGGTCCCTAGAGTTAGGGCTAGAGGGCCCACAGAGAGTTGGGGCTGGAGGGCCCCACTGAGACACATTGACCAGAGGGTCAACAGAGTTACAGCCTTGAGTGGCTATTATGTGATTAGTGTGGTATTTTGGGGAACTCACTAAGCTTATGCTTACAGTGTTCAGTGCTATGTGTTTCAGGTACCAGTGATGACCGCGGGAAGGCGCCGGCTTGATTCGTACACACATATGGGATTGGATGTATTTTGATTGTGGGAGACACTTTGTGAAATAAAAACATGATGTTATGACATTTTATGAATGAATGGTTTTGTTAAAAGGTGTTTTTCAAATCCGAAAAATTGTTTTAAATTTTACGGTGTTACAAGTTGGTATCAGAGCCTAGGTTTGAGGGATTCGGGTGCACCTTCGGGTGTATCTGAACTCAAACCGAGGATTTGAGAAAAATTTTATAATAAAACAAGTTTTCAAAAGAAGAACTTGCGGGACAAACAGAGCAGAGTCGTGTGTACGAACAGCCAGCGCCCGAACGGTGATTTCCCAAAATACCATTATTATAAGTGTTATGAGATATGATGTGATATGTTATATGATGAGCTATGATATGCATGCTAGAGTAGACTAGGTATTCTTATTAGGACTAGAGTGGCCTGATATGTGATGCCTGAGTCTAGGAGTCTTGTTGCTATGAATATTTCAGAGTGGTTAGGTAGCAGTGAGGAGATTGTGAGAGATCTGTTTGCAAGTATCATATGATTAGAGAGAGTAGAGTGCTTGGGACTTGGGACTCTGGGAGGAGGACTTGGGGTGGATGCTGATGTGGTGTGGATAGTAGTATTGGGCCCGTACTACTGAAGACACCGGGTCAGTGCACAGTCCAAGTAAGAATCTTTGGAGTACCAAGGAACAAGTAGGATGGAGTACTCGAGTGTGAGAATACTCAAGCGAGTCCCTGATATTATTCTTATGTTGTATTTCAAAGAGAGAGATCATGGTTGGGACTCGCCACACATCAGGGACCAGTGATACGAGGGATGAGGAGATCCGTAGGATCATCCAGGAGGAGGTGGCTGCGGCCATCAGGGCAGAGATACCAAAGATGTTTGGGTCTATCAAGACCATGTT
This sequence comes from Lactuca serriola, assembly GCF_051521515.1. Lineage (NCBI taxonomy): Eukaryota > Viridiplantae > Streptophyta > Magnoliopsida > Asterales > Asteraceae > Lactuca > Lactuca serriola. The sequence continues at coordinate 274,717,725 of NC_136412.1, read as the reverse complement.
GATAGACACATTTGATGAGAAGTACGCTGCTCTTTCTGAGGTTGCTGTTGCTGCAGCCACTGCAGCTATAGCTGCGATGAGGCCGCATGGTGGTGATGCGTTGCTGTTCCGAGAGTTCAGCAACACAAAACCACCGGAGTTTCATGGGACCCAGGACCCGATTGCGGCGATGAGATGGATTTCAGACATAGAGGGGTGTTTCTTTACTTTCTCATCTCCTGAGCATTTGAGAGTTCGGTTCGTGCTGAACCAGCTTCGCTTGGGAGCGAAGGACTGGTTGAAATTTGTGACGGCGCATTACACGCCTGCTGAGCTTGCAACAGTGACCTGGGAGAGGTTCACTGCTATGTTCCGAGATGAGTACGTTCCCCAGGTGGAGAGGGAGCATTTGGCCCAGGAGTTTCTGACCCTCAAGCAGGGTATTGAGTTTGTTACGGTGATCACGAGGATGTTTCATGAGCGGGCGATGTTCTGCCCAGAGCACGTGTCCTCCGAGCAGGCACGTATGAGTCGATATTTGAGCATTCTGAGGAGGGACATACGTGAGTTCGTGGCGAACTCGACGTACCAGACATTTGCCGAGCTTCAGGCAAATGCCCGGAAGAGAGAGATAGAGCTGGAGACTCGGGCTAGGGAGGAGGTTGAGTCTCAGGGGATGGATCGGCGACCGGTGTAGTCCCAGCCGGTAGCCAAGCGGGCCAAGCCCGCCGATTCGAGATCAGGGAGCCAGAGGGGCCGCACTTGTGGCAAGTGCGGCAAGAGCCACGACGGAGTGTGCAGAGCAGGGTCTTGCTACAAATGTGGCAAGGAGGGGCATATGGCCAAGGACTGCCCCAAGGGATTTGCAGTATGTTTTCACTGCAACCAGACCGGACACCAGAAGGTAGAGTGTCCGCAGTTGCGGGGATCAGCACAGGGAGCACCTCAGGGATCTGCCCCTGCCTGCATCAGAGCTACCGAGAGTCGGCCAGTGAAGGCCGAAGCACCGAGGGCACGAGGGAGAGCCTTTCAGTTGACCGCGGAGGAGGTCCGCGCAACGCCCGATGTCATGGCTGGTATGTATTCTTTCGTGTATTTATTTTTATGTTGATATATTGTGCTTATATTATGTTATGCGTAGGTACTTTTCTTGTGAATTCTGTACCTGCCCTGGTGTTATTTGACTCGGGTGCGAGTCGGTCTTTTGTATCTTTGGCTTTTAGTCAGCATATCAGTGTTAGTCGTGAGGCGTTGAGTCGGCCTATGAGAGTTTCCATAGCTGGCGAGAGTGTGATATATGCCACTGAGGTGATCCGAGGGTGCGTATTTGAGATTTTCGGTGTTGAGTTCCCGATTGATTTGGTTCCTATTGCGATGGGTGATGTCTGTGTCATTGTGGGCATGGACTGGTTGAGCAGCTTCGGTGCGGTTATCGACTGCGAGCGACAGCTGGTGACCATACGAGACCCTAGTGGGGGAGTTCTTACGGTGTACGGCGAGGGTACACGTTCTGGGTCAGCGTTTTGTTTGGCCGCTAGAGTGAGGCAGTGTCTACAGCAGGGCTGTAAGGGCTTTGTGGCGTATGTGATGGATACGTGGGTTGATTCAGAGAGACCGAGGTCATTTGAGGAGGTTCCGATAGTGCGTGAGTTCCCGGACGTATTTCCAGAGGAGTTGTCGGGTGTGCCTCCCGTGAGGCAAGTGGAGTTCAGTATCGATTTGGTTCCGGGGGCCGCGCCTATTGCCAAGGTGCCCTATCGCCTTGCACCTCCAGAGATGCAAGAGTTATCCTCGCAGCTTCAGGAGCTGTTGGGAAAGGGATTTATTCGGCCGAGCAGCTCGCCATGGGGAGCGCCTATCCTTTTTGTCAAGAAGAAGGATGGTTCACACCGGATGTGCATTGATTACCGGGAGTTGAACAAGCTGACGGTCAAGAACCGTTACCCGTTGCCGAGGATCGATGATTTGTTCGATCAGTTGCAGGGAGCATCTTGGTTCTCCAAGATCGATTTGAGGTCGGGGTATCATCAGGTAAGGGTGCGAGATGAGGACATTCAGAAGACAGCATTCAGGACTCTTTATGGGCATTATGAGTTTGTGGTGATGCCTTTCGGACTCACCAATGCCCCGACAGTGTTCATGGATCTCATGAACAGAGTGTGCAGGCCGATGTTGGATCGGTCGGTGATCATGTTCATCGACGATATTTTGGTGTTTTCGAGATCCAGAGAGTAGCATGAGGAGCATTTGAGGGAGATCCTCAGAGTACTGAGATCGGAGAGGCTTTACGCCAAATTCTCCAAGTGTGATTTTTGGTTGCGAGAGGTCCAGTTCCTAGGGCACCTCGTTAACCAGAAGGGGATATTGGTCGACCCGGCCAAAGTGGAGGCAGTGATGAGTTGGGAGGTGCCGAGGTCACCGTCCGAGATCAGGAGTTTCTTGGGGTTGGCAGGCTGCTATCGGAGATTTATCAGGGATTTCTCCAAGATCGTCGTGCCACTCACCAGGTTAACCCGGAAGGGTGTCGCTTTTTCATGGGTACCAGAGCAGCAGACCTCCTTTGAGACGCTTCGCCAGAGGCTATATGAAGCCCCAGTGTTAGCCCTCCCAGAGGGGATGGAGCACTTTGTGGTGTATTGTGATACTTCGATCTTGGGATTGGGAGCAGTGCTGATGCAGAGAGGGCATGTGATAGCATACGCATCGAGGCAGTTGAAGCCTCATGAGATGAGGTATCCCACCCACGATCTAGAGTTGGGGGCAGTGGTGTTTGCCCTCAAGATTTGGCGTCACTATCTGTACGGGGTTCGGTGTATGATATACACGGACCACAAGAGCCTGAAGTATTTGATGGATCAGCCCAACCTAAACATGCGTCAGAGGAGGTGGTTGGACGTGGTCAAGGATTATGATTGTGAGATCCTGTACCACCCGGGCAAGGCTAATGGTGTAGCCGATGCACTGAGCCACAGGGCGGAGAGCACCCCGTTTCAAGATGTATGTTTGAGATTGACCGTGATAGTTCCGGTGTTGGACACCATTCGTGGGGCACAGGCTGAGGCTGTGCAGCCTGAGATGTAGAAGAAAGAGCGAGTTGTTGGGTTAGTATTGGAGTTCGTTACCGATGGTCGGGGGCTTATGACATTTCAGGGGCGTATTTGGGTACCGTTTGTGGGAGGGACGCGTACCATTTTGATGGAAGAGGATCATCGGTCGAAGTTCTCGATCCATCCTGGGGCCACTAAGATGTATTTAGACCTGAAGAGGGAGTATCGGTGGCCCTGCATGAAGAGGGATGTTGCGTGGTTTGTTGAGTGGTGCTTAACATGCAGTAGGGTTAAGGCCGAGCACCAGAGACTGCATGGTAAGTTGCAGCCATTGGAGGTTCCCGAATGGAAGTGGGAACAGATTACCATGTATTTTATCACCAAATTGCCAAGGACTGCTAGGGGAGTCGATGTAATTTAGGTGATTGTGGACAGGTTGACAAAGAGCGCCCACTTCCTTGCTATCAGTGAGAGCTCATCCGCAGAGAAGTTGGCAGAGATATACGTGAGGGAAGTGGTATCACAACATGGAGTGCCGATCTCGATTGTCTCAGACCGAGATGTGCGTTTCACTTCCATATTCTGGAAGAAATTTCACGAGGAATTGGGTACTAGGCTGCATTTTAGTACCGCATATCACCCCCAAACTGACGGTCAGAGCGAGTGGACGATTCAAACGCTCGAGGACATGCTCCGAGCATGTGTGTTGGATTTCGGGGGGAGTTGGGACACGTATTTGCCTTTGGCAGAGTTTTCCTACAACAACAGCCATCATTCGAGCATTGGTATGCCACCCTTTTAGCTGTTGTATGGGAGGAGGTGTCGGACTCCCATTTGTTGGGGAGAGGTCGGGCAGCATGTTATGGGTAGTACAGAGATTGTGCTGTAGACGACTGAGCAGATACAGCAGGTCAGGCAGAGGTTATTGACCGCTCAAAGTCGTCAGAAGAGTTATGCGGACAAATGCCGGTCCGAGCTCGAGTTCCAGGTCGACGACTTTGTACTCCTGAAGGTCTCTCCTTGGAAAGGAGTGATCCGATTCAGGAAGAGGGGCAAGTTGGGGCCCCGTTATATCGGTCCTTTTCGGGTGATTGCAAGGGTAGGCAGGGTAGCCTACCGGTTGGAACTACCTGCAGAGTTAGGTCAGATCCATGACACTTTCCACGTGTCGCAATTGCGGAAGTGTATAGCCGATGAGTCGGCAGTGGTACCATTGGAGGATATTCAGGTGGATCCGAGCCTGAATTATGCTGAGAGACCGGTGGCAATCAGAGATCGGGAAGATCAAGGTTTTGAGGAACAAGGAGGTGCCTTTGGTTTTCGTTCAGTGGCAACATCGGAAGGGGTCTCAGATGACTTGGGAGTCAAAGTCGTAGATGCGAGGGCAGCATCCAGAGTTGTTCGAGGAATGAGACTTCGAGGGCGAAGTCTAGTTCTAGTGGGGGAAAATTGTAACACCCCGAGATTCAGGTATATTCCTTTCATCCTTGTTCTTTATTGTTTGGGCATGTTTAGTCCTTGAGTGGAGGGTTTGTAGCAAGTGAGTACGCTGGGCGTACCAGAGGGGTACACTGCGCGTACTCATGCGCTTAATTTGGACGTGGAGTCGCCAAGGTACACTGGGCGTACCTAGAGTTACGCCGGGCGTACTCGGCCCAGGTGCAAAAACCCTAATCCTCCTTGTGCACTATTTAAAGGGTGTTATGGCTCATTCCTTAGCCTCCATATCAGTGAGTGAAACCCTAAAAGAGAGCCCCGTCGTTCTTAGTGTGTGAGAGTGTTGATTTGAGCTTGTTAGTGCTTTAGTGGCTTAGTGAAGAAGAAGGAAGGGAGTTCTTGGAGGCTAAAGCTTGAGGTGCCATTTTGGATCTGAGATCTACAGAGGAAAGGGTTACACTTGGAGGTATAAAGTTCAAAACTTTCCTCTTTTTTGGTTGTTGTTGTATGTGTCCTTTTTAGGGCTAAAAACCCCAAAGGTGGAGACTTTATGAGTGTAAAGTGCTCCATGGTCCGAGATCTGTCCCTTTTCAGTGTTACTAGTGATTTAGAGCCATAAAGTTCCCATCTTGGATGTTACTTTGGAGTCATGCATGTGTTTTAAGCTTTCTAGAGTTGAAGGTTGGATCATTTTGGTAGTTAGTGACTTATTCAGCCATGCAAAGGCTTAAAGTCATCAACTTTATGGATTAATGGGCTTAGATGGGGTCAGATCTAAAATATGGAAGTAGGTCTTAACTGTTTAAGACCGCAAGAGAAAAAGGGTTGAAGCAGGGGAGTACGCCGAGCGTAATCCCTAGTACGCGCTGCGTACTGGGTGGCGCTCCCCGATTCTGATATGCAATCGGGTACGCTCAACGTACACATCTGGTACGCGCAGCGTAACCCAGAGAGTTAACTTTTGGCTGACTTTTAGGTTATGGCCTATTGTGGGGCCTTTGAATTATGAGAGGGGTAAAATGGTCTTTTACCCTTCTGAGAGTGCCATAAGAGAACATAGTCTAGCCTTTGAGAGTTATATTAAATAGAGTGTAATTTTCATATGATTAGCCGGAGGCTAGGCCAGTGTTTACCGAGTCAGAGATTTACCGAGATACCCGAGGTGAGTCTTCTCACTATACTTTACCTAGTGTGGTAATAGAGTTAAGAGAAAGAGTATTATAGAGTTATATGCCAGTATGATTGTATGTTATTATGTGATGTGATTTATTGTGATATGTGATATGCATGATTTAGAGTTACAGAGTTGGGACTTTCGGGTCCCTAGAGTTAGGGCCAGAGGGCCCATAGAGAGTTGGGGCTGGAGGGCCCCACTGAGACACATTGACCAGAAGGTCAACAGAGTTACAGCCTCGAGTGGCTATTATGTGATTAGTGATGGGTTTTGGTCCTAAGAACATCCTATGTGCTCATACAAACCCTAATGTTTGGATCTAGGTTTCTCTATTGTACATGCAAGTTATCCAAGACTATAAACCCTAATTCTAGCATTCAAATAATCATATTAACATGAGAATAGGTTTATAATGTTACCTTGATTGTTATGTAGCAATAACAATCCCAAATCTCCTTGTATTGACTTTGGAAGGCTTAGAGTCACAAGTGTCACACCTCTAATGGTTCACAAACACCATAAGCAAGAGGATGAAGAGGAGAGAGGTCAGAGGCTGCCCAAAAATGTGTGAAACCCTAGAAGGTTGCTTGTCCATGTTTTTGGTCCTTAAGGGGTCTATATATAGTGAGGCAATTAGGGTTATCTAACATGGAAACCCTAATTTAGTTGCTTAAGCCCTAAGCAACCCATGGAGCTCTTTCCATAAGGCCTTGGACGATTTCATATGGGCTTCCCCCATAGAATTCGTCCACCTTATAATAAAAGGCAATCCATGGCCCAAATTACAATTATCTTATAATTACAATTCCAGTCCCTTAAGTTTAATTAATCTCTTTTAGTCACAAAATTAATTACCAATTAATTATTGACTAATATTAATTAAACAATATGATTTCTCCTTTAATATATTATTCTCATAATATATTAATAAATCATATTTAATCCTTTCTCTTATAATTCATCCTATCAAGTTGCTTTGGTGAAGGCAACCCAAAAGGACCATGCACCATCGGGTGAGATTGGACACAGGGTGATTGGACAGACAGATGTAGTTCTACATACTACCGATAGGATTCAGTAGATCAGACAGCAATTGCATACCGCTCAGAGTCAACAGAAGAGTTACGCTGACAGGTGCTGGTCTAAGCTGGAGTTCCAGGTGGGAGACATGATTTTACTAAAGGTCTCGCCTTGGAAGGTTTTGATTCGCTTCAGGAAGAGGGGGAAATTAGGTCCCCAATACATTGGGCCATTTAGGATCATTGCCATGGTTGCAAGGTGGCGTATAGACTGGATCTCCCGGAGTAGCTTAGTCAGGTCCACAACACTTTCCATATGTCGCAATTATAGAAGTGCATACTGGATAAGGAGGCAACAGTGTCGTTAGATGATATTCAGGTCGGTGAGCGCCTGAATTACCCGAAGCGTATGAGACACGATGCATAATGTTTTATTTGCTATGTTCTCAAAAATCGAATTGTGAAGAGGAATGCCGTAATCATAATTGAAATTTTAAGAACACACTATGTACCTTTGAATAAATTTATTAACATTTCTCAACCTAAGCCTTTAGATTTGAAATGAAGCATAATATTCTCTCCCTTAGTTATAGCAAAACAACTTTACAACCCTTATGACTTTCCAAGGTATAACTCTTGTTTTCTATAATTAATCTTGCCAATTTGCAATACGTGCCTTAATAATCATCAAATCATAACATTTATGCTCCCACTATCATGATGATTATTATAAACATAACACTTATGCTCCCACTAGCTTCGACATGTATTCATAAACATCTTAACTTTCAGAAAAACAATACCTATCGAATTTCTTAAGTCCATGTTTCTAATACTTAATGCTTTGATAACCTTTTATCAAGGCTTTTTGAACATATACACCTTTGCCTTAGATAGTTCATATGTGTGTCTAAACAATTAATACTAATTGCCAAACCTCACAATTCAAATTATGGAAAGGGATACCGTAACCATAATCGAATTCGAGAATGCAATTTTTACAATTACTATCTTCTTAAAATCTTTCTTAGTGAAAGTATTTCCTCACAATCATTTTCATGAAGGAGGAAATCTGATGACACTTAGATTTAAACGGTGTATGTGTTCCTATCCATGTGAATTTGTTAAAACCAAAGTTTACGACAAATTCAAACTCATATGGACCGAACTTTCTTAATCTTGATTTCTTGCCTTATGGTAGCACAGCTGCCCACCATGTCTTCCAAGTAGTTAAGCAGCTCACCTTTTTCTATCAATGTACCTTTCATTGATTAAGGTGTTTTGCCTTTTATGCATTCAAAATGAGAACTCATAGAACTCACATGCATAATTAACTCGATTGGATTGGCACAGAAACAAAATAATGTCATCACGATAGGTTGTAAACCTCAACTCGTGTGCTAGTGATGATCGATAAAGTTTATTTGATTTGTTCTCGAAACCTTTCAAGACCATTAAGACTCCCACTGACTCCTTGACATATAAGATTCTCTTGTCAATAACCATTTCTTGACAAACAAATATTCAAGAGTTAGTGTAGCTTTTATCAAAACTCTTCATAAATTGGTCCTAGTTGGTCTTTGTCTTATCCAAGACATCACAACTTTCCACATTTAATGAATGTTATAAACCTTCTTTATACTTATCACTCAATGTCACAATCTTAACTCTGAGACTTGTTTTGGAACGAAGTATGATTGACTTTTTGATTTAACCATTTCTTCAATTCTTGATTCCTCTTCTTAGACATACAATTGTACTAAGACTCACTTAGAGGATCAATTGAGATATGGTTCTTAATCATTAAGACCTATCATAAAGCATAAAAGCTACTCTCCCTTCTTCTTAGAATGGAGAAACTTTTTATCTTTCTGCCTACTTGATTCTTCTTATTCGTTCTGCTATTGATTTAAACTTTTCAATCAATTCAGAATTACACTTAATCTTGTAAGTATAATCATATTTGCTAAACCGTTAGTAAATCATGATGAATATCATTGTTACTCTTATGGTGGACTTGATCGACACGCAACTTTGTGTGCTCGATCTCCTAGTCCTTCACTTGACACTTTGTCAACGAATTAGTCTAATTTCCAAATATGAAATTTCTCATTCATCATGCAACCAAGTTGCGTGATTCCAAATTTCTGTCCAATTGAAACTTGGGCGATGAGAAACTCTCCCTATTTGGTAACTTCTCGACTTTCCATAAATAACATAAATAAGAACCAAATCCATTATTGCTAATAATAGAAACATTCAAACATCTATTTTTTTCATATACGCCATTGCAAGGATACATAAATAATATAAAATCAAAATTTATTTTATTGCGGAAAATTTTTGTCCTTACAATGCAATTTATTGAAAAACTATGTTAATACATCTTTCTTAGCAATCTAATTCTAAGCCTAAGTAGTAGCTCAAGAATCTAATCTTCGAGAAATGCGATCGAAATCCATTCCTTCACGGTTAGATTCTGCTCACTTCTTCCTTTAAGCTTCCTTTCTTTCCTTCGATCCTATAAAACATCAATTTGTAATCTTATCACATTATGTATTAAGAATCTAGAATAGAATCTTAAAAGAGTTAGTTAATGGATTTTACCTATATTAGAGCCATACGTCTCGACTCTCCCATCTCTTAGATCTCTTAGGTAAATGGGGTAGCTTCGTCTCCAATGCCCTTTCTTTTGGCAATAAAAGCAAATTGACTCTTTTGGAACATGACATGGAACTACTTCATACATTGTCTTTCTCTTATGATCAAACCTTTCGATCATAGCATGTCTTTTGTTGCCATCGTCTATATCCATAGAGGTCTTGAAGGCAGATTCACCAATCAACTTTGCTTTTCTATTGCGCCAAACCATTGCTGATTCAGCAGCAATAAGCATATAGGTGAGATCTATAAGGGTCACGTCGTGGTTCATCATATAGTACTCTCTTACGAACTCACTATATGAGTTAGGAAGTGACTGAAGAACCCAATCAACAGCCATTTCCTTAGAGACAACGGATCCTAACATTTTTAACCTATCAATGTGTGACTTCATCCCTAGGACGTGTGCACACACTGACTTTCCTTCTTTATGTTTACTTGCCAAAAGGGCTTGAGTGATCTTGAACTTTTCAAGCCTTCGAACTTGTGGGTTGGGGAGAATAATTGGAGGAGGTGGAGGAAGTGAAGCATGATTTCTTGTTCCTCGATCGAATCGTGGAATATCATCTTCATGTGGAAAGCTTGTTCCACGGGATTTGGGAAGACCATAGTTGTCAAACTTTGACATCTACAAAATGGGAGAAAAACGAATTCAAGTTAGTTGATTGATTGAGTCCTTAGTAAATCACCCAAATGAGATACTAAGGCTAGGACCCAACACAATATTCCACAACTCGGGAGAGGGATGCCGTAACCCTAATTGCAGAACATTTGAAGGTAAGTGAACGACGATTCACTAATTTCCACCACGAAAAACGAAAAAGAAATTTAAGTTTTAAATCTATGAAAACTCCTAGATCCTTTGAGATTCATTGAACTTTCAATGGCATGTTTAAATCTCGATATGCCCCTCTAGTTTGTGACTGGGATGCCGAGGATCACAAAGCGGGTGTGAATAACCATGCAAACTTACATGGTGCCCTCACATGTTACAGTTACCTATTCGATGTGCCGGTAAACCACACACGCTCCACTGAACTATGACAAACATTGAGTCACCCTTTGCTACCTTCACTTAGAACCATTTAGTGTGCCGGTAAACCACACACGCTCCACTAACGTCTTCGCAAGGGTACAAAGTGTAATTTCATGGAATTGCATCAATTCACTTTTTCCTAAGTAACTAAGATTGAGAATTTTATGAAAACATTTAGTTACTTTAATAATTCATTATACTTATAATGGAAGGTTTCGTCCTATCCTACCCGTTCGGCTAACGACCCTCCACTAGTCAAGTGCGGTGTGTAAGAGTGGATACCCATTCAATCGCCATTTTATAGGCAATTTCCTTAAACACCCCTTATAGACCAGCTTCGTGAATGAGGCCTACTAACGGTAAGACTAACTTTTACTCATACATATATATAATGTTAGACTTTTAATGTTATATATAGTATAGGGTGTATTTTATACTTTCAAAATACTAGGTGGTCTAATTTAACAATTATACTTTTAATTCAATTAAATTGTAAACCTAAACTTTTATGGATTTATTAAACCTCTTTTAATTATACACTTTAATTAATTAATAAAACCATAAGGGTGTGATTTGAACTTTTTCAAAACAATACTAGAGTTTTTAGAATTTAACATTCCTAATTAAACTTTTAATCAACTTTTAAATTCCAAAACTTGAGGACAAGTTTTGAAACATTTCAAAACATTAGGGTTTAGAATTTAAATATACATCAAAATTAAACTATTTAATCAAAATTTAAATTCCAAAACTTGAGGGCAAGTTTTGAAACCTTTTTCAAAACATTAGGGTTTTAACTATTTAAATTTCAAAACAACAAAACTTTTGGGTTCAAATTTAAACTATAAAACCTAAAGGGGAAAATATGAAACTTTTCATAATACAAGGATCAAATAACAAATAATCTAAATTAACAACTAATCACATAATTATCCATATTTGATTTATTAGTAATTTCTTGCAAAACAATTTATCAATTTAGTCAAAATAATTAATCAATTATCACATAAGGAAACAAGTATCTTATTAATTGATAAATATCTTCAATTAGATCAAGAATATAGTCAAATATATCATAAAATCGGATTTATATTGATCTAATATGATAAGGTAACTATTCATAAGCAAAAACAGCAAAAAATCGCGAAGATATCCCCATCTGACGAGTTGACTCGTCGAGTCAAGCTTGGACTCGGCGAGTTCAGCTATGGACTCGGCGAGTCCAGCCTCCAGAACACCAAAAATCGAATTTTTCAGATATACAATGCATCAATACAATTGAAACCAGTCTAGGCTCTGATACCACTGATGGGTTTTGGTCCTAAAAACATCCTATGTGCTCATACAAACCCTAATGTTTGGATCTAGGTTTCTCTATTGTACATGCAAGTTATCCAAGACTATAAACCCTAATTCTAGCATTCAAATAATCATATTAACATGAGAATAGGTTTATAATGTTACCTTGATTGTTATGTAGCAATAACAATCCCAAATCTCCTTGTATTGACTTTGGAAGGCTTAGAGTCACAAGTGTCACACCTCTAATGGTTCACAAACACCATAAGCAAGAGGATGAAGAGGAGAGAGGTCAGAGGCTGCCCAAAAATGTGTGAAACCCTAGAAGGTTGCTTGTTCATGTTTTTGGTCCTTAAGGGGTCTATATATAGTGAGGCAATTAGGGTTATCTAACATGGAAACCCTAATTTAGTTGCTTAAGCCCTAAGCAACCCATGGAGCTCTTTCCATAAGGCCTTGGACGATTTCATATGGGCTTCCCCCATAGAATTCGTCCACCTTATAATAAAAGGCAATCCATGGCCCAAATTACAATTATCTTATAATTACAATTCCAGTCCCTTAAGTTTAATTAATCTCTTTTAGTCACAAAATTAATTACCAATTAATCATTGACTAATATTAATTAAACAATATGATTTCTCCTTTAATATATTATTCTCATAATATATTAATAAATCATATTTAATCCTTTCTCTTATAATTCATCCTATCAAGTTGCTTTGGTGAAGGCAACCTAAAAGGACCATGCACCATCGGGTGAGATTGGACACAGGGTGATTGGACAGACAGATGTAGTTCTACATACTACCGATAGGATTCAGTAGATCAGACAGCAATTGCATACCGCTCAGAGTCAACAGAAGAGTTACGCTGACAGGTGCTGGTCTAAGCTGGAGTTCCAGGTGGGAGACATGATTTTACTGAAGGTCTCGCCTTGGAAGGTTTTGATTCGCTTTAGGAAGAGGGGGAAATTAGGTCCCCAATACATTGGGCCATTTAGGATCATTGCCATGGTTGCAAGGTGGCGTATAGACTGGATCTCCCGGAGTAGCTTAGTCAGGTCCACAACACTTTCCATATGTCGCAATTATAGAAGTGCATACTGGATAAGGAGGCAACAGTGTCGTTAGATGATATTCAGGTCGGTGAGCGCCTGAATTACATGGAGAGGCCAGTGGTCGTTCTTAAGAGGAAGGTAAAGGTTCTACAGAACAAGAAAGTACCTTTGGTAAAGGTACAGTGGCAACACTGGAGGGAATCCAAGTGGACGTGGGAGCCAGAGGCTGAGATGCGAGAGCATTACCCCGAGTTATTTACCGCAGTAGACTTTGAGGTCAAAGTCTAGTTCAAGTGGGGGAGAATTGTAACATCCTGACTCCCAGGCATAAAAATTTGAAGTTTATAGTCATGTTCTTAAACCTACTCGATGAGTTGGATGCCCCAACTTGTCGTGTAGAAACGATTCAGACCACATGACTTTATGAGGTCTACTTGACAAGTTGGAGGATCCCAACTCGACGAGTAGGAGCTGGAAAATGAAACCCTAATTTCTAGGGTTTTGCGCCCTGTTTAAAGGGTCATTAGCCTCCCTCATCCTCCCTTACCATCCCTCTTGAGCTCAGAAAACCCTAATCTCACATACTCTCCATTGTTGTGTGTTAAGAAGCATGAAAGGTAGATTTTGTGAAGAAGGCTTGAAGTCTAAGGAGCTTGGAGCAAAGAGAAGCTTTTGGATCTGACTCTACTTCATCTTTGCATCATTTTAAAGGTAACAAGTCGTTACCTTGACTTCTCTCTAGCTAGATCTCTTCATGCATAGGTATAGGGCCATTTTAGCATATTTGTGAATCATTTCGGGTATTGGTCATGATCTGAAGTTGTAACTTCAGATCTGGACTCCCCTAAGTCCCTATAGTCATAAAGTTATCAGATTTAGCAAGCTTTCGCCTTTCTCTTTGGTTTAAACCTTTCCCTTAGCTTGGTTTTGGCATTTAGGACCATGCATGTATGTTAAGTTTACAACTTTATATGGAAACCATGCCCTAGGAAGTTAGATCTGTAATTTGGAGCTTTAGGGTAACTTAAAAACGTCTGAATGAGAAATGGACTGAAGGGACTTGACGAGTTGCATGGCCAACTCGACATGTCGGATGTAGATTGCGTGTATTGGTTCTACATGAACTCGACGAGTTATTTAGGGTTTTTCCCGACATTTGAAAATCGCATGGACTCGACGAGATGCCTGGCAACTCGACGAGTCAACTAGGGTTTTGACAATTTCTCGAGTTCAAGGACTCGACGAGTTAGTGAGATGCACTCGAAGAGTTGGGTCAACATGGACTATTGAACTTAACCGTTGACTTTGACTTTGACCTAGGGTTGACCAGTTTGACTTCTTGGGGTATTTTAGTAAATTGGGAATTTATGGAAGTGGTCCTATGGTGAATATAGGTGGTGGAGTTTGTGGTTGTGATTCGAGAGTTTAATCTTATTGTTGGATTAGGTGTCTAAGCTCATAACTATTTTTGGTATGTACTTGACTTGATTATAGGCATGGTCCTTTTGGGTTGCCTTCACTCATGCACCTTGACAGGATGACAAGAGGAGAGAGAGTAGGATTTGTTATATGAATAATAAATTGGTACTCATAATGGTTTTATTTATTTTATGATTAATATATTATTTGGATATCATATTATTAATTAATAATTAATCAAAAATTAATTTGATATTAATTTTGGGATTAAAGGAACTAATTAATAATTGAGGGACTAGTTTTGCAAATCATTGATAGTTGCAAAATTGGGCTGATGGACTCCATAGAGTGGATTGGACGAAATCCAATACGGAAGCCCTATAGATTTCGTCCATGGGGTCTAAGGAAGGAGTTCATGGGCTGCTTGTTGCCTAAGCAAGGTATTAGGGTTTCCACCTAAAAACCCTAGTAGCCACTGCTTTATAAGGAACCCTCTACTAAGGATTTTCGCCCCCCCCCCCCCCGGTCCATGAGTTTTTGTGAGAAACCCTAGCTGGAATCCTTCCCTCTCCAATTCATCCTTTGCAATAATGTTTGTGACTCCATTAGAGGTGCAACAATTGGGGCACTAAGCTTTCAAAGGTCAAGGAGTTCTTGTTATTGCTACATAACAAGTGAGGTAATGTTCCAAACCCTATTTAACATATGAATTTCGAAACTGTGTATGCTAGTATTAGGGTTTATGTTTTGGATGATTATTTTCATGTATAACTTAATAAAAACTTAGATCCAAAGCATTAGGGTTGCATGTACACTATAGGATTGATGTAGTGCTCAAAACCCATAAGTGGTATCAGAGCCTAGGTCGTTTTTCTGTTATATGTGTTGCTAATGTGAATTGTTCAAAGTTGGAAAAAAATTCGTTTTTGCTTTCTGGCTAATGACCACGAGGTGGTAGGTTCTCACGACGTGAGCATAGTGCTCACGACGTGAACTCGGTTCTGATGGCAGATTTTTCGGATTTTTGGCCAAAATTAGATTAGGATAATTACCATATGTTGTTTTACCTGTTAAAATTCGAATTTTATGATATGGTAATTGATATCCACATCTAATTGAAGGTTAATTGTTAAATTTTAAGATAATTACTAGATTATATGATAAATTAATTATTTATCATATTTTATTTGTGTTTATTTTGCCAAAATTATAAGATTGGGTCAAATTATGTGATAAGGATAAATTATGTGATTAATTTAATCGGTTTTCAAATGTGATCTAAATGTTTTGAAAAGTTTCAAAATTTTCCCTCAAGTTTTGGAATTTAAAATTTGATTAAAAGGTTTAATTTTGAAATATTAAATTCTTAAACCCTAGTAATTTGAAAAGTTTCAAAAGTGCACCTCTTGGTTTTGTAATTTAAAATTTAATTAAATAGCTTTAATTTTGAAATCTTAAATTTAGAATCTTGATAGTTTGAATAGTTCAAAATTTTAAATTACACCCTTATGGTTTTATTAAATTAATGAAGTGTTTAATTAAAACAGAGAATTAATTAATCCATAATGACATGGTTTAAGTTTAATTAAATTAATAGTCTAATTTAATAATAGGTTAAACCACTTAGTATTTTAAATGTGTAAAATACACCCTTATACTATATAAAATTAAAAGTCTAATATATTATATATGTATAAATAAACAATCAGTCTTACCGTTAGTAGGTCTCATTTACGAAGCTGGTTTATAAGGGATGTTTAAGGAAGCGGCCTGTAAAATGACCGTCATTGGGTATCCATTCTTACCCACCGCACCCTTGACCATTGGAGGGTCGTTAACCGAACGGGTTTGATAGGAAATTTAAATCCTCATTAAAAGTATAATGAAATATAAAGTAACTAAACCTTTTAAAAATTCCCAATATTTGTTACTTTAGGAAAAATATGAATTTGATGCTAACCCATGAAATTGCACATTACACCTTACTGGTCGTTAATGGAGCGTGTGTGGTTAACCGGCACACTAATATGGGACTAATGAAGGATGCCAATGGGTAGATCATAAATTATCGTTGGTTGATGGAGCGTGTGTGGTTAACCGGCACATCGATTAGATGATAAATAACATCGAGAGTACCAAGCTAATTTGCATGGTTATTCACATCTTGTTTGTGATCCTCGGTATCCCAATTACAAACTTGAAGGGCATAATCGAGATTAAACATGCCATTGAAAAGTTCAATGAATCTTAAAAGATCTAGGAGTTTCATTTAAAACCTAATTCGTTTAAAATTTCGTTTTTGTGATGGAATCGGTAAATCGTCATTTACCTACCAACAAATGGTTTACAGTTGGATTACGGCATCCCTCTTTCGAATTGTAAATTATTGAGTTGGATCCTAGTCTTAATATTTCATTTGGGTGTTATATTCAGGATTGAATCAACTAACTTGAATTTCTCCTTTTGTAGATGTCTAGTTCTGACAACTATGGTCTTCCCGAATCTTTTGGAAAAATATTTCCTCATGAGGATGATGTTCCACGTTTCGATCAAGGAACTAGAGATCATACTTAACTTCCTCCACCTCCTCCAATAATTCTCCCTAACCCATGTGTTCTTCAACTTGAAAAGTTCAAGGTCACTCAAGCCTTATTGGCAAGAAAACACAAAGATGGAAAGTTTTTATGTGCTCACGTCTTGGAGATGAAGTTGCTTATTGATAGACTGGGAATTTTGGGTGTCGTTGTCTCAAGGAAGCTGGTTGCTGACTTGGTTCTTCAATCACTTCCTAAGTTATATAGCGGGTTCATTAAGGACTACTATATGGGAGACCACGACGTGACCCTTATTGATCTAACCGATTTGCTTATTGATGCTGAATCAGCAATGATTTGGAGCATTGGTCAAGCAAATTTGTCTGGAAGATCAATCTCCCAAAATTCCATGGACATTGACAATGGCCACATTGGAAGTCCAGAAAAGCTTTCTCTTCCCAATGGAAAGGGATCGGCCAAGGTAGAACTTTTTGACCAGATGGTAAAGAGAAAGGTTAAGTCTGAGATAGTTCCATGTACCATTCCAAAAGAGTCTGTTTGTTTCTATTGCCAAGAGAAAAGGCATTCGATGTAAAGCTGTCGTAACTACCTGAAGGATCGCAAGGACGGTAGAGTCAAAATGTATGACTCTACTTCATGTAAGTTCACTATCTAACTCTATTAAGTTCCTGTATATAGATTCTTAATACATGATGTGATAAGATTGCATTTTGATGTTTTGTAGGTTCGAAGAAAAGAAAGGAAACTTAAAGGAAGAGTAAGTTGAGTCTAGTCGCGAAGAGATGGATATTGATCGCATGATTTGGTGACCAAATTTTTGAGCTGCTTAGGAGTTATGATAGATTGCTTATGAATATTAGTAACATAGTTTTCATAAGTATTTGCATTGTAAAGACACGTTTTTTCCGGAATTTTATAAATAAAGAAATTTTCAATTTTATCTTATTTTATGTTTCCTTGCAATTGCATTTGTGAAAAATGTTGTTTATATTTTTCTATTAATAACAATGTAGAAAATGTTTGATTCTTAGTTATATCGATTGTGGTAGTGTCGTAATTTTCTAAGTAAGGAAAGATTCTCATCGTCCAAGTTTCAATTGGACAGAAACTTGGAATCATATGATTTGAATTATATGATGTATGAAAATCTTGGTACTTAGGGAAATTAGGACTAATTGCTTGTTCACATGTAGATGTAAGTCAAGTGAAGGACAGAAGGATCTGGTACACATTGATGTGCACTGGTCAAGTCCGCCACAAAGAACCATAAGACTATTTGTCATGATTTACTAAAAGTTTAGTAAATATGGTTATGCTTACAAGATTAAGTGTGATTTTGAATCATTAAAATTTTTTCAATGTATAGCAGAACGAATAAGAAGAATCAATTAGGCAGAGAAATAAAAGTTTCTCAAATCTGAAAGGAAAGTAGAGTAATTGAGGATCGTGTTTTATGATCATCTTAGTGATTATGAAACCATGTCACAATTGATCCTCTAAGGACACCTTAGTACATTTGTATGGCTAAGAAGAGGAATCGGGAATTGTTGAAATGGTTGAATCAAAAAGGATGAGTCATACTTCGTTTCAAAATCGAGTCTTAGAGTCATACTCCAAGATTGTGCCTTGAGTGACATATCTAAAGTAGGTTTATAACACCTCATGAAATGTGGAGTAGAAATGTTTCTTACTCTTGCACATTTTAAAAATTAGTAAGTTGTGATGTCTTGGATAAGATGAAGACCAACTAAGACCAATTGTGTGAAGTGTTTTTCTTGATAAGAAGCTGCACTAATTCTTGAATATTTGTTTATCTAGGAATGTTTCTTGACAGAGAATTTTATATGTCAAGAGGTCAGTGGGAGTCTTAATTGTCTTGAATAGTTTCAAGAACTAATCAAGAATAAACTTATTGTTCATCACTAGCGCACGACTTGAGGTTTGTAACCTATCGTGTAGACACATTCTTGTTGTTGTGCCCACTCTTGTTGACTATGCATGTGAGTTCTATAAGTTCTCATTAGATTGCACAAGGCAAAGCACCTTAATCAATGAAAGTACGTTGACCAGTACCTAGAAGTAATAGTAGGCCCTGTACTACTAGGTGGCAAGAAATTAAGATTGAACAAGTTCAGTTCATATGAGTTTGGATTTGTCACAAACCTTGTCTTGTGATTATGGTTATGACAAATTCACATGGATACGAATACATACACCATAAAATCTAAGTGGCAAAGAGTTCTCTACGCTTCCTAAAAGGATTGTGAGGAAACGCTTTCACTAAGTAGATTTAAAGAGATAGAAGTTGTGTTAATTGCATTCTCAAATTCGATTACGATTACGGCATCCCTCTTCATAGCTCGAATTATGAGAAATGGAAAATAGTCTGAACATTTCGGACTTACTATTGTAAGTTCTGAAATAGTTTAGACACACATATGAACTATCTAAGGAAAAGTGTATGAGTTTGAGAAGCCTAGATAAAGTATTATCGAAGTATCTTGTATTAGAAATCTGAACTTTGGTAAGAAAGTCAATAAGTATTGATTTATAGAAGTCCAGCTGATTTCTGGGTACATGTCAAAGCTAGTGGGAGCATAAGTGTTATGCTAGTAAGGACATAATTATTATGCTATTGGGAGCATAATCATTATGATAGGTGTTGCGAGGTGGCAATGTTGTTCATAGGAAACAAAGTTTTGATTTGCAAAGTTGCAGAGTTTGAAAATTTGTTTTGCTATAGTAAGGGAGAGGATACTTATATTTTATTTCGAATCTAAAAGTTTAGATTGAAGTATTAATCGAACTTAGTCATGAGCATATATGATAGTAATTTGAAATGTTTCAACGTTGGGAATTCCATATATGGAAATATTATAACGAGAGATTGGTAAAGTATCATATCTTTATTATGAATCGTATGCCATAACCATATGCTTCGAGTATAGGATCGATTGCATATGTTATAATATTCGCGTGTTCTGATTTATCAAATACCTAGGGCATTAAGATGGAAAAAGGACCAGAACCGGATATGACTAAAGTAATTAAACAACTGTCAAGGTTGATCTAAGGTTCGCTAAGAATTGGTCGCTTATGGGCAGTTGGAAGTATAGTAATGGATGGACCATATTGACATAATGAAGAATAGATGGGATTCTATTAAGAATAAATTGTCATAAGGCAAATATGGAAATGTTTCCGTAATGGGAGTTGGATATTAAGAATCTATGTGTAGAAAATTTTATGCAAGAAGGATGTTCAAAGGAGTGTACTTTAAATATGAGACTTCGTATCTATGGAATTGTCTTGTAACAATCTCCAATGGAATGTTTTGTAATCGGCAAAGTCTCTATGACTTTGCTGCCTAGACATTACAAAATGAACATTGCATGATAGCTTAGAATCGAACACATTCTAATAGTGCAAGAATTTGGTATTCTTACACATATGATAAGGATTTGGAATTGTGAAATGAGCATTATTGGAAATGTGTTAAATTGATCTATTTCATAAAGTAAGGACTATAGATAAACATAGTGTGCATGCTTGGAGCTTGGGATAAATATTGTTTTAATTCAAGTATTAAGTTGATTATTCAAAACATTATACAATGAATAATTTGTAATCAATATGGTGATTAAATAATAATTGTTTTATTTATATTAAAAAGTGTTGAGGCCATATTAGATTGGATTATTCTTGTGTTTCACTTTGCAAGTTTTACTTCCCGAATAATTAGATTATTCAAACGTCCACAGTCAATCATACTTTGGAAGTAAGTAACGAGGTAAGATTTTCATGAATCTAACTGTAGATTGTCTAAGTGTTTAGAGATAGCACAAGTTTGTTGCACTGTTCATGAGTACTCCTGAAATAAGAATTTGAGTATTGGATTAAACCGACGCTCATGTGAATCACTTCATGGATGTTATCACGAGTGATTGTGAGATGATAATATATTATATTCTTGAAATGGAGACATATGAGTTGTTGTTTACGAATCGGTTGCACATCGATAATATGTAAATGTATCAGTAAATTGATATTATAAAACGTATTGTTGTATGTGATTTTATGAGTAACTAGTACAAGCATATGAGTCGAATTTTATCTGTTCCTATTACCCTAATTGGGATAAAAGTGATATCTATGGGCCCCTCGATGACTTAGTGATGACACACAAAGCGCTTGACCAAGCCTAGACTAAGTTGATGTGTTCAATTGTAGTCTGAAGTCAGTCGTCATAAATCAGAAATCGGGAAACAACACATGGACAAAGAGAATGATTAAAAAGCCATGTCTCATGTCCATATGATATCTTGTAGAATGGAGGGATATTTGATCCCTTACCTAAAGGACGCATTACTGATAAGATTAGACTTCGACAACGGCTTTTGAAATCTACGATTGCTAATCAGATTCTAAAGTCGTACTTGCAATAATAGTTATTAGTCTTATCCAAGTGGGAGACTATTGGATTAGGTGTCTAAGCCCATAAATATTTTTGGTATGTACTTGACTTGATTATAAGCATGGTCCTTTTGGGTTGCCTTCACTCATATAACTTGACAGGATGACAAGTGGAGAGAGAGTAGGATTTATTATATGAATAATAAATTGGTACTCAGAATGGTTTTATTAATATATGTTATGATTAATATATTATTTGGAAATCATATTATTAATTAGTAATTAATCATAAATTAATTTGATATTAATTTTGGGATTAAAGTAACTGATTAATAATTGAGGACTAGTTTTGCAAATCATTGATAGTTGCAAAATTGGGCTGATGGACTCCATAGAGTGGAGTGGACGAAATTCAATAGGGAAACCCTATAGATTTCGTCCATGGGTTCTAAGGAAGGAGTTCATGGGCTACTTGTTGCCTAAGCAAGGTATTAGGGTTTCCACCTGAAAACCCTAGCAACCACAACTTTATAAGGAACCCTCTACTAAGGATTTTCGGCCTCTTATGAGTTTTTGTGAGAAACCCTTGCCGAAATCCTTCCCTCTCCAAGTCATCCTTTGCAAGAGTGTTTGTGACTCCATTAGAGGTGCAACGATTGGGGCACTAAGCTTTCAAAGGTCAAGGAGTTCTTGTTATTTCTACATAACAAGTGAGGTAATGTTCCAAACCCTATTTAACATATGAATTTCGAAATTGTATATGCTAGTATTAGGGTTTATGCTTTGGATGATTATTTGCATGTATAACTTGAGAAAAACATAGATCCAAAGCATTAGGGTTGCATGTACACCATAGGATTGATGTAGTGCTCAAAACCCATCACTTATCACTACAGTTCAACATTTGTGAGGTGAGTTTTCCTCACTATACTCAAGGGTCTAAGGCACCAAGGCCAGCCCTTTTTGGATTGTTATCTTGATATGTTATATGATCGAGTATTGTATGATCTGTTAGATTAGTATCCTGGTAGATAGGATGTTAGTATGCTATTATGATCTGTTAGATCGGTATCCTGATAGATAGGGTGTAGTATGTTGTTATGATATGTTAGATCAGTTTGTCTATATATAGACTGTTATGTGATTACCTGATATAGGTGCACATGTTTGATTAGTGGTTGAGGCTTATCTGCTTTGTGCGAGAGCCAACAGACCTAGACATTCCAACCCGATGGTTGTTGGCCGAGAGTATTCCATCCCGAGGATGATTGGACTCGTAGTATGTGGGCATTCCAACCCGATGGTTGTGAGCCGAGGGTATTCCATCCCGAGGATGACTGGACCCATAATATGTTGGCATTCCAACCCGATGGTTGAGGGCCTGGGGTATTCCAACCCGATGGTTGATTGGATCCATAGTATGATGTTTGTGATTATGTGTATATTGATGTGTATATGGGTATTTTGGGGGAACCCACTAAGCTTCAGGCTTATAGTTTTGGATTTTGTTTCAGGTACTTCAGATAATCACGGGAATGCGAAGGCATGATCGTGCACCTCCTCCCATATTTATGATCTTGATTTCTGAGATACTCTAATGCTTAAACTATTTTGAAAACACTTTGTAATAATTATTGGTTTTGATTGGTTGAAAACGTTTTAAAATTGACTGAATTTTATGGATGTTACATATTTACACATAAACAACATTAACATGACTCTATAATAATATGTTTTCAAATTATATTTGAATTTTGTTAGATTAAATTACAAGGATGGTCGCTATGGTTTGGAGTAATTTGCATGTTTGGTCCCTAACTTATTTTTTTTAACTCAGAGCTCCTTATAGTTCGCTTTTGTTGCACGTTTGGTCCTTGTCCGATCTAAATAGACTATTATGCCCTTATTAATTTTATTTTTAATTAATTTTTTGTTTATGTATTTCTTTTTTAATTTATTATTATAAATTTATATTATGAATATAGTTAAATACATCACACTCATTTATCATTCTTGTCTTTCACGCAGTTCCTGTCTTGCAGAAGTTAATTATTGTCGGAGTACTACCATCTATGCCACCGAAGAAAATAACCACCTTCATAGGAAAATAAACCACAACGAATCCAATCAAACAACAAATAAAATCAAAAATCAAACCAGAAAATAATAACACATCAAACCAAAAATCAAAATAGATTACATCTAAAAACATAATAGCAGAAATATATCCTCAAAATCTTTGATTTCCTACTATGAAGCATTTGCTAGCACACGAAACCCTCGACGACGAACAAATGGACAAATAAAACCCATATCTCATATCGGTTCTACTAGGCTTCCCCATTTCATGAAAATATGTGTGAAGAGAGGAAAGAATATGGAGTTAAGCTTCAGAGGTTTTGCTTTAAACTCTTATCTTTCTTTTTATTCATAAAAAGTCATAAAATTCCCAATCCTTCACCTCCGGTACCTAACACCACTATGTGATTTTGTCATATGAAACCCAAAATCTGCAACTTGATGAACCAAAAAATCTACAACTTTAAAACCCAAATTCCCAAACAAAGTCGATTTTAGAGATCTTGTAACGCTTTTTCCATGTATCATTCATTTTTTTAACGATTTTGCACTAGAACTCGACGAGTTGGAGAGCCCAACTCGACGAGTAGAGATCGAGATTGGACACGGGACTCAGGGTCTACTCGACGAGTTGGAAGGCCCAACTTGACGAGTAGGCACTGTAAAGGAAAACACTAATTTTCCGGGTTTAGCACCCTATTTAAAGAACTTAACCATTAGGGTTGGCCTCCTTACCAGCCTCTTGACTCAGATATACCCTAGAACTGCCTCCACCTCTTGTTCTTTGAAGTTTTGAGTGTTGTGGTGTGATTTTTGAAGGAGGTCTTGAAGAGAGAAGTAGAAATCTTGGACGAGTGATCTTGGATCCAGAAACTTTACATCAATGGCTACATTATGAAGGTATAAATCCATAACCTTGACATGTAGTGTTCTAGATCTCATCTTTTGGTAGTTTAGGGCTTGTTTTGGAACTTTGGTTTGGATGTCCTAAGATAAGAGGTTTCCAGAGGTTAGGATTGTAGATCTGGCCTTTATAAGACCTCTAGAGGATTAAAGTTGCAAATTTTAATAGCCTCCATGTCCCATTCATGCATTATGTCCACAATGAAGGCTAAAATGGATCTTAGAGAGTATTTCACGCATGCATGGACGTAAAGTAGAAAGTTTACATCACTTGTCCACCCTTGGACATCAGATCTGTGTTTTGGGTTGATGGGATGTGGGTTTAAAGGCTTAATGAGTCAAGACCTTCCTTAAAGAAGCCAGGGTTTGAGTTTAAGGCATATTAGATGGTATTTGGGGGTAAAGTTGGAAACTTTACCCTTCTAGATGTCTCTATGGTTAAGCATCTGTTATATGGAGCTTTAGATTCGACTTGAAAGGACTGAATGCATGAAGACAGGGGAAACTCGACGAGTTTCCCTGACGACTCGACGAGTTGGGACGGGTTTCCATGTTTCTGAATGCTAAGTAACTTGGCGAGTTGATGAGATAACTCGGCGAGTTGGCTAGGGTTTTCCCCGGTTTTCTGAACACTGAAGGAACTCCAAAAGTTTCTAGATACACTCGATGAGTTAGGTCAACATGGACTGTTGACCCTGACAGTTGAGCTTGACTTTGACCATGGTTGACCAAGTTTGACTTTGAGGGTATTTTTGGTATTTCGGGATTTTGACAAAACCAGTCACATGATGATTGTAAGTAGTTCAGTTGGAGCTGCGTGTTGGGACTTATCTGATCTTATCTTATCAGTTCAATATTTTTGAGAGGTGAGTCTCCTCGCCATACCAATGGGTCAAAGGCACCAAGGCCGGCCCATTTTATGATATGTGGTACACTAGTTGATGTAGTATTATTTGGCATGTTAGTTTGTTATGTTCTAGGAGGTATGCTACTCATACATGTGGTATACTTGTATGGAAGACCATGGGAGAGCCCATGACACTTTGATGTAAGACCATGTGGAGAGCCCATGGCTTTCCTATTAAAGACTATGGGGAGAGCCCATGGTACATGGATGTAAGACCATGTGGGGAGCCCATGCCTTTCCCATTAAAGACCATGGGGGAGCCCATGGAGCTTAGGTGTAAGACCATGTAGGGAGCCCATGGCATCCTGGAGTAAGACCATGGGGGAGCCCACGGCATCCCTATATGTTGTATGCATGGCTTATGTGGTTTATGTAGATTTTATAGCTAATATGGTATATGTGATTATGTGGACTGTGTGGGGTATGCTCTGGGGGACTCACTAAGCATTAGCTTATAGTCTGTTGATTTGTTTCAGGTACATCTGAGCCTAAGGGCAAGGGCAAGGCTTGATAGCGCAACATGCACTCTTCTGCATTTGTTTGATGGGACACTCTGATATTTGAAATAAAATGTTGATGTTATGGATTTTGAAAACAATTGCCATTGATATTAATGGGTTTTGAGCACTACAACATTCCTATGGTGCACATGCAACCCTATTGCTTTGGATCTAGGTTTTTCTCAAGTTATACATGTAATTTTAATTATCCAAAGCATAAACCGTAATCTAGCATACAATTTTGAGATTTATAACTAAACCAAAGTTAGATGGATAACTTTTCCTTGTAGCTTGTAGATCTTGACCTTCTAGAGCTTAGTGCCTCAATTGTTGCACCTCTAATGAGTCACAAACACAAAGTAGCAATTGGAAGATTATGAGAGAGAGGGTGAGGCTCTAAAAATCGGCTAGGGTTCTTTCTTAAGTGCATTGGCCGATTTCAAGGAGCCAATGGGTTCCTTATATAGCCGAGGATCTTAGGGTTTTAGATGGAAACCCGAATTTGATTGCTTAAGCCTTAAGCAGTCCATGGACACCTTCTGGAACGCCCCCTTGGAAGAAATCTTCTATGGGCTTCCCATAGATTTCGTTCAAGCCTCTCCAAGGTGATCCAACAGCCCAGTTTGCAACTATCAATGATTTGCACAACCAGTCCCCTTACTTTTAATCAGTTCCTTTAATCACAAAATTAATTTCTGATTAATACTAATTAGATAATATGATTTCTCAATTAATATATTATTCTTATAATATATTAATAAATCATAATTAACCTCTTTCTCCATAATTCATCCTATCAAATTGTTATGGTGAAGGCAACCTAAAATGACCTTGCTATTATTGGGTCAAGTACATACCAATTATAATTATGGGCTTAGACACCTAATCCAACAGTCTCCCACTTGGATAAGTCTAATAACTATAACTGAAGGTACAACTTCAAAATCCGATTAGCAATCATAGCTCTCAAAAGCCATTGTCGAACTCTGACCTAGTCAATGACGCGTCCTTTAGATAAGAGATCATATAATCCTCCATTCTGCAAGATATCGTGTGGACAAAGACATGGAATATAATCATTATCATTGTCCAACAGTTTGTTTCCCGACTTCTAATTTGTTTGACATAGAACTTAATTAAACACATCAATTCAATCCTAACCAGGCCTGGCACATAAGTCAACACAAAATCATTGAGGGGCCCAAGATATCGCTTTTACCCTCTTAGGATAAAAGGAACAAATAAACTTCGACTTATATGCTTTTACTAGTTACTCGTTAAATCATGCACAACAACACATTTTATAACATCAAGTTACTGATGCGTTTACACATTATCAATGCACAACCAACTTGTAAAAAACAACTCATATATCTCGGTTTAAAGATTATACGATATTATCGTCTCATAATCACACGCGATAAATTCCATGAAGTGATTCACATGAGCATGGGTTTAATCCAATACTCAAATCTTATTTCAAGAGCACTCTTGAATGTTGCAGCAAACCTTTGCTATGTATAAACACTTAGACAATCTACAAACCAATTCATGACAGTCTAACCTCATAACTTACTCCCAAAGTATGAACAAGTGTGGATAATTTGAACAATCTAATTATTCTGTAAGTAAAACATGCAAAACTGAAACAATAGTAAACAATTGGCACAAGATAGTAAACTTTACTCATAAATAAAACTCCTTTATTTAATCATAAAATGTCAATTACATTTATCTATTACAAAATTCTAAACATCTATCTAATCACTAAAATTAATATCGTCCTTCAGACCAATGCTCCTCGCATGTTGTAAGTTCTTAACCCATCTCAGACCCTTTGTAAGGGGATCTGATGGGTTCTCTTCTGACGATACCCTCTTGACTACGAGGAGTCCCTCTTCTACCTGTAGTCTGATGAAGTGGTATTTTTAGTCGATATGTCTAGATCTACCATGATCCCTTGCTTCCTTGGTTAAGGCAACCGCTCCTTCATTATCACAGAAAATCTCCATAGGCTCTTTTATGGCTGATACAACTTCGAGGTCTCCAATGAAGTTCTTCAACCATATTGTCTCTTTCGATGCTTCGCTTACTGCAATGTACTCTGATCCGCACATTGAATCAACCACAGTCTCCTGTTTGGAACTTTTCCAAGTGATCGCTCCTCCATTCAGGGTAAATACACAGCCCAACTAATAGCGGAAGTTATCTCTGTCAGTCTGAAAAATGACATCACTATACCCTGTTACTCTCAAGTCATCACTCCCACCAAGGGTAAGGACCTAGTCCTTAGTCCTTCGCAGGTACTTAAGAATGCTCATCATTGCGGTCCAATGAGCTCTACCCGGGTTCCCTTGATATCGGCTAACCATGTTCAACATAAAAGCCACATCAGGGCGAGTAGACGTCATAGCGTACATGATCGAGCCAACGGCAAAATCATATGGAACTCGACTCATTTCCGCTATCTCAGCATTAGTACTCGGGCTCTGATTCTTACTCAGCTTGGTATTGCTTTGGATCGGCAGTTCCCCTTTCTTGGAATTCTCCATGCTAAAACGTTTCAGTACCATGTCCAAGTAAGTAATTTGACTAAGTCCTATTAGTCTCCTACTTCTATTTCTCAATATCCTTATCCCTAGACTATAAGCAGCTTCTCCTAGATCCTTCATAGTGAAACACTTCCCAATCCAGGACTTAACCTCTTGCAAGGTCGGGATGTCGTTTCCTATGAGTAGTATGTCATCAACATACAAAACTAGAAAGCTAACTATACTCCCACTAGCCTTGACATACACACAGGACTCATCCTCGCTTCTCGAAAATCCAAACTCTTTGAATTTCTCATCGAAACAAACATTCCATCTGCGAGATGCTTGTTTTAATCCATAAATGGAATTCTCAATCTTGCACACTCTATTAGGGTACTTGGTATCCACAAAACCTTCTGGCTGACACATGTAAACATGTTCAGCTAGCTTCCCGTTAAGGAAAGTGGTTTTGGCATCCATCTGCCAAATTTCATAATCATGAAACGTAGCGATAGCTAACATAACCCTGATAGACTTGATCTTGTCTACTGGTGAGAAGGTCTCATCATAGTCAACCCTTGGGGTTTGAGTAAATCCCTTCGCAACCAATCGTACCTTGAATGTATGCACTTTCCCATCCATTTCGGTCTTCTTCTTGAAGATCCACTTGCACCCGAACGTCTTACGACCCAGTACATTGTCAACCAAGTTCCAAACTTGATTGTCATACATGGACTGAATCTCGCTGTCCATAACCTCTTTCCACTTTGTAGACTCTGGGCCCGCCATGGCTTCCTTGTAGTTATTAGGTTCATCCATATTCATCAGTGTACTACCACTGCTAAACGTATCACCCTCAGCAGTTATGGAAACCATACAACACAGGTGGAACACTAACTCTACTGGAACATCTTAGAGGTAACAACTCGTCAACTGGTTCAACAAGAATCTCTTCCTCAAGTTGAGCGCTAGTGTTAGAGGTTCCTTTATTGCTTGATTCTTGAAGCTCTTCAAGATCAATTTTCCTCCCACTATCCTCTTGACATATGAGTTCTCTCTCGCATAAAACCCATCTCCACGCTACAAAGACCACGTTGTCAATTGGTATGTAGAAAAGATATCGAAAATATTTCTATGGGTAGCCGATGAAAATACACCGCTCACTATAAGGTTCAAGTTTGTCATGATTCTCTCATCTTACGAAAGCCTCGCAACCCCAAACTTTGATATGTGCCAACGAGGGAACCTTCCTTGTCC
Organism: Lactuca serriola; assembly: GCF_051521515.1. Taxonomy (NCBI): domain Eukaryota; kingdom Viridiplantae; phylum Streptophyta; class Magnoliopsida; order Asterales; family Asteraceae; genus Lactuca; species Lactuca serriola. The sequence continues at coordinate 274,688,449 of NC_136412.1, read as the reverse complement.
ACATCTCGTGAGGTGTTTTGGCAACCTTCTTAGTTGGGACTAGATTAAGGATATGAGCGGCAGTCTCTAAGGCATACCCCCAGAATGAGATAGGAAGCAAAGATCGACTCATCATGGAACGAACCATGTCTAACAAGGTTCGATTGCGCCTCTCAACCAAACCATTGAGTTGTGGTGTCTTAGGTGGCATCAATTATAAAACAATTCCACATTTCTTAAGATAGTCGTGGAACTCGATACTAAGATACTCACCACCCCTATCGGATCTGAGCATCTTTATCTTCATGTCCAATTGATTCTCCACTTCTTGTTTAAACTCCTTGAACTTTTCAAAGGCTTCCTACTCATGCTTGATTAAGTAGATATACCCATATTTGCTATAATCGTCGGTGAACGTAACATAGAAGCAGTTAGCATCCCTTGTGGTTGATCTGAAGGGCCCACAGTCATCGGTGTGTATGAGATCCAACAATCCCTCACCTCTTTCACAAGTACCAATGAAAGGGGATTTAGTCATTTTTCCAAGCAAACAAGATTCGCATGTGTCATCCGACTTTAGGTCAAATGACTCCAACACTCCATCCTTTTGGAGTTGGGCTATGCGCGTCTTGTTGAAATGTCAAAGATGACAATGCCACAACCATGCCTTGTCCAAACCATTGGATGAATCAATAAGCAACACATTATTTCCTAAGTTGTCTACAACCATCACAGTTTCATATATACCATTACAAGGCAATGCTTCAAAATAAAAAATACCATTATAGAAAGCATTAATAGAACCAACTTCATTATTAAATGAAAATCTAAAACCTTGTCTATACAAACAATGAAAGGAAATAATATTCCTCGTCATTTCTGACGAGTAGCAACAATCGTTCAAATCTAATCCTAACCCGCTACTAAGCACTAAAGAAAAAACTCCAATCATGGTGACAGGAGACACTCTCCTATTCCCCATGATTAAGTTCTTCTTCCCATGCTCCACATCCTTACTTCTTCTTGGCCCTTGCAAATCAGAATAAATGTGAAAACCACATCCTGTATCAAGGACCCAAGAACTAGCATGCGATAAGTAATTAGATTGAATAGTATAAATACCTGCAAAGGTGGTCTTTATCTTCCCATCCTTGACATCTTGTAGATACTTCAGGTTGTTTCGTTTCCAATGCCCTTTTATCGTGACAGTAGAAGCACTCTGCATCTTTTGGATTGGGTGAAGGAGCAGCAGAACCACCTTTTCCTTTGGACCCATTTGAAGAAGATCCATCATGAGACTTTCCCTTGCGATTCTTAGAGGGAGATTTCCTCTTCTTCCCCTTCCCATGTCCAATAGCCAAGACTGGGGTAGCAGCAGTAGGAGTGGTTGCGACAACTTTGCCTTTCAGCCCACTTTCAGCAGTTCTTAACAACCCTTGAAGCTTGCTCAATGTGACTTCCTCCTTGTTGATATGATAATTCATCTTGAATTGATCATAACAGGGAGGTAAAGAGTGGAGAATGATATCAATCACCAGCTCTTCGTCAAAGTTGACATTCAACTTGAGCAAACGATCCACATACATTTGCATTCTTTGCAAGTAGCTCGTGATGGACTCTCCATCTTTCATCTTGGTCGTTATCAATGAGGCGACAATCTCATACCTTTCTTAATGCACACTTGATGGTATTTTTCCATCAAATCTTTTCACATCTCATAAGGCCATTCGTCCTCACAGAACCGTCGGAGATCAGGAGTCATAGTGGCTACCATTATACACGACACCTTTGTCGCATCTTTTTCGTGATCCCTATACTCAGCTATCTCTTTAGCAGAAGCAGTGGTTTTGTCTATCTCTTTGAGCTTTTCATCGAGAACGTATTCTTTCTCCTCAAATCGGAGGGCCATGCGGATGTTACAGATCCAATCATTGAAATTGGGCCCATCGAAGGTGACCCTTCCACAAATGTTTATAAGAGAAAAGGAGCATGATGGGTTCAATCTAGAAGCGTTGTTTGAGCCAGACATCTGAAAAAGAAATCAGACAAAGTTTAGATTAGATAAGCAATCCTTAATATAATACCCAAATGAAATATTAAGGCTAGGACCCAACACTATAATTCACAATTCGGAAAATGGATGCCGTAATCCACCACGAAAAACGAAATGAACAATTAGGTTTTAAATGAAATGAAATTCCTAGTTTCTTTTGAGATTCATTGAACTTTTCAATGACATGTTTAATCTCGATTATGCCCTTCAAGTTTGTGACTAGGATACCAAGGATCACAAACAAGGTGTGAATAACCATGCAAATTATCTTGGTACTCTCGAGTCATTTACCACCTAATCAACGTGCCGGTTCACCACACACGCTACATTGATCTATGATAATCCTCGAGCTACCCTTTGCCACCCTTGTTAGTCCAAGTTAGTGTGCCGGTTAACCACACACACTCTGCTAACGACTTTGACAAAGTGCAAAGTGCAATTTCATAGAATAGCATCATTTTCACATTTATCCTAAAGTAACTAAGATTGTGAATTTATAAAAACATTTAGTTACTTTATAATAATCACTGTACTTATTAATGAGGAATTAATGTCCTATCCTACCCGTTCGAATAACGACCCTCCACTAGTCAAGAGTGCAGTGGTAAGAGTGGATACCGAATGGCGGTCATTTTATAGGCCGCTTCCTTAAACACCCCTTATAGACCAGATTCGTGAATGAGGCCTACTAACGGTAAGACTGACTCATCTTATACATATATAAGTATTTATCTTTTAATATTATAATAGTATAAGGGTTGTATTTTAAACCTTTTAAAACACTAGGGTATTAGAATTTAATATTTCAAAATTAAAACTTTTTAATCAAAATTTAAAATTCCAAAACTTGAGGGCAAGTTTTGAAACTATTCAAAACTTCTAAATCAAATTTAAAATAATTAAAATAATCATATAATTTTATCTTTATAAAAATTTGACCTAATCCAATTTTATTTTGTAAGATAAATTCAAATCAACTTTTACAAATAATTAATTTATAACATAATCTTGTAATTATCTTAAAATTTGACCATTATCATTCAATTATATGAGGATATTCATTACCATATCAGAAAAATCGATTTTAATCAGTTAAAACAACTTATTGTAATTATCCTTGTCTAACTTAGGCTTGAAATCCGGAAATTCTGCAATCAGACGAGTCAACTCATCGAGTTGCCTCAATTCATCAAGTTCCACATTAGACTCGTTGAGTTCATCTAATAGAGTCCAGATTTCGATTGCTTTCAGCTTTGAACAATTAACCATGGCATCAAATATAACAGAAAAACACCCTAAGCTTTGATACCACTGATGGGTTTTGAGCACTACAACATTCCTATGGTGCACATGCAACCCTAATGCTTTGGATATAGGTTTTTCTCAAGTTATACATGCAATTTTAATTATCCAAATCATAAACCCTAATCTAGTATATAATTCGAGATTTATAACTAAAACAAAGTTAGATGAATACCTTTTTCTTTGTAGCGTGTAGATCTTGACCTTCTAGAGCTTAGTGTCTCAATTGTTGCACCTTTAATGAGTCACAAACACCCGTTCTGCAGCCCCCGATTGATTTTGGGCTGCCATTTTTTTTGGGCTAAAAGAAGTTGTTATTTAGGATAAAAGAAGCTATTTTTTAGATAACAAATAATTATTTATAGCAGAAATTTACATATTAAAAGTAAAAAAGTTATGGCATCTTAAAAACATTATACTAACAACTTAAAAACATGTTTTTTGATGAATTGTGGAAGCTAAAAATCATGTTATTTTTTTATTATATTTATATAATTATTATATGTAAATATATCAGTAATTTATTAGCGGGGTCCCCATGGGGGTTTTGGGATGGGATTGCCTACCCCCTCCCCCGCCCCCGAAATTAAAACAGAGATTAACCTTGCCCCCGCCCCCGATTTTTTTAAAAAAAATTCCCCCAAGCGGGACAGGGCCCCCACGGGAACGGGGTCCCACAGGACTTTTTGACATCCCTAATCGGGTTAAGTATATATCAATTATAGTTATGGGCTTAGACTCCTAATCCAACAAATATTTCATATTTTATTGGAATGTTTTTATTTATTAAAAATGAAAATTTTTATTTGAAAATTTGGGTCATTATAGATCTCTAAAATTAAATCCCCTACTGGACAGATATCAAAATTAAACTTACAAGTGAGAAAATGGAAGAACACAAATAGGAAACTTCTTACCTCCGTTTCTTCTCCTGTCGTCTTCGACAAAACCTATTGAGTCTCCGACATCTGTGAAATTTGCAACAATAATCTATGGTGTATGTCTCGATTTCCCCCATAAAAATCGATGAAATTTGAATGGAGAAGAGAAAATGATAGGATTAAGGGAAGAAAGCTTACACAAGGTTGGTTTTATCGTCAGAAAGGTCATCAAAGAAGTGATGTAGGGGTTTGGTGGAAGGTGAGAATGTAAATGAGAAGGTAGTGGCCTTATATGATAAAAGAGGAAGTGAGGTTGTTTTTATTTCCTTTTAATTAATTAAAAATATGATAAATATATATTAGAAAATAAAAAATAAATTATTAAGGGCAAACTAGTCTTTTTATTTTTAGTATGGACCAAAGAAGCAAAAAAATATATTGTAGAGATTGTCCGAGTTAAAAACAAAAGTTGGGGACTAAACTTGCAAATTACCCCAAACCATAGAGACCATCCGTGTAATTTACTCACTATAATATATTTTTCTTGGTGGTTGTTTATAAATTTTAATTCACAACTAATTAGTTAATTTTATTTAGCTTCTTTTATAGAGTCGAATAATACTAAAGTTATATATATTTAATAATCTTCCCTCTTAGAAAACGAATTATAAAAATCGAACCACTCGAATTGTAATTTGGTTGGATTGGGTTGGATTTTGAATTTAGTGCAGACTATTGGATCTATGTTTTGAAAACCAAAATCAATTTGTATTAATTTGTTCGGATCGAACTGATCGATCTAAATGAACACCCCTATTGGTGCTTAAGGTTGGTTGTATATTTGAGAAGATGGAATGGTAAATAAACTTTCGACGGGGTTGAGTTATGGTGTGTTTTGTTGGATAAAATTCCTACTACTCTAAATCTCAGTAAGAGAGGTATACATATTGTAACATCCCGACTCCCAGGTATAATATTTATATATTTAATTATGAGTTAAGCGGGCAACTCGACGACTAGGTGCCCCAACTTGTCGAGTAGAGACGAATTGACCACGTTGGTTTTTAAACCAACTCGGCGAGTCAGAGAGACCAACTCGGCGAGTTGGTGCTGTAAGTGGAAACCCTAATCTTTCGGGTGTGTGTCCTATTTAAAGGGCCTTAAGCCCTCATTTCCGCCTCACCAGCCACCCAACTCCCCTGTGTGAAACCCTAATCGATCATATTGATTTGGGAGAGAGAGGGGGGGGGGGAGAGAGAGAGAGAGAGAGAGAGAGAGAGAGACTAATTTGAGTAGTTTTGTGCATCTTTTGAAGGAGATTTGGAGAGCTTGGCGTGTTTGATCAAGGAGGGGCTATAGATCCAGAGTTCTTCAGTGGTTAGCTTCAGTGCAAAGGTAAAAAGCTCCTACCTTGACCTTTCCTTTGTGAGATCTTATTTTAAGGAGGTTTTGAGGGTTTTCTCCCATCCATTCTTTACAATGAGTTATTTGAGCATATCATGAGGTTGAAACCTCAGATCTGGACTGTAGAAGGACTTGAGAGCCCAAAGATCCGAGCTTTATTGAGCTATAGTCTAGCTTTTGTGCATATAACCCTTGTTGGAGTTTGTATTGGCATTATGAGTCTAATATGTCATGCATGAACGTAAAGCTTGCAGCTTTACATGACATTCGAGCCTTGGGAGGATAGATCTAGAGTTTGGGGTTGTAGATCTTCCTTAAAACGTCTGAATTAGGTAATAGGATGAATGGACTCGCCGAGTCAATGAGCTGACTCGACGAGTCAGCTAGGGTTTTCCCCGATGATTCTAGACATGGGTAACTCGGCGAGTTGATGAGACAACTCGACGAGTTAAGTTGGGTTTTCGCGACACTTCAGAGGAATCGAGGGGACTTGACAAGCCACATAGATGCACTCGGCGAGCCGGGTCAACATGGACTGTTGACTCGAGTGTTGATTTCTGTTGACTTTAGGGTTTGGTCAAGGCAGGGATTATGGGGACCATGGAGGGGTAAAATGGTCTTTTACCCATTCCAAGAATTGAGAGAAAAAATAACTTAGTTTATTTAGAGTCGTGATTTAAGTTTTAATTAGAGATAACTATCCTATGTGTTAGGTTGAGGCTAGTTCGAGATTCATGTACGAGGTTATTCATTTGCTTGCTTACGAGGTGAGTCTTCTCACTATACTTACCTAGAGTGGTAACCTTTTTGTGAACGGAGGGTCTTATGTTCTTATATTGAGTATTGTGATATCCTGTATTATGTCTTTGTGATTTATGTTGTGTATTACTCTGAGCTTACTGAGTTAGGGCTAGAGGGTCCACCCGAGTTGTGGGACCAGAGGGTCCCATTGAGACACATTGACCGAAGGGTCTTATTTGAGAATAGCCATGAGAGGCTAATGAGATATGTGTGGTATTTTGGGGAACTCACTAAACTTTGTGCTTACCATGTTATGTGTTATGTGTTTCAGGTACTTCTCAGGATCACAGGAAGGCACCGGTTTGATTGTACACATACGAGTTGGAGATATGTTTTGGAGGATCCTGGATTGTGTTTTAAACAATTTATGAGCATCAGGGACGAAGCTTATGTAGGGCCAGGAGGGGCTGTGACCCCCCCCCCCCCTCTTTTTTTTCATAACTAACCCTTAAGTATTAAAATTTTTACATATTAAGCCTAAAACTAGAAATTTTGACTTTGGCCCCCCTATTCCTCAATTTTTATACATATTTTATTTTCGCCCCCCCCCCCCCCCCCAAATAAACACTTCAAGCTCCGTCACTGATGAGCATGTGATAACTTGATATTTTGGGAGTTTTTGTGATTGTGTTAATGAGATTAATGTGATTTTAAATGAAATTTTTGTTTGAAAATTTACGATGTTACACATATTCTTTTGGTTTCTATGTTTGGTTTTTTCTTTTGAGATGATGCAACTTCATCACCTGTTTGTTAGATATGAAGTGGCTGCAAGAACTTAGAGTGCGATTTTTAAATGGTTAGATTTGAAACTTATCGATTTCAATTCAGTGGCAGACTTGTGTTTTCTACATTGATAACTTTTAAGTTAGTGCAAAAAATAAGTCCTTATTTATGCGATGGTCTGTGTTACAGTGTGATATTTATGGAAGTGTAGCAACGATAAATTTTTTTGTTGGAGGAAAGCTTAGAACATCTCCAACCCACCTCCATTTTTCCCCTAAAAATGGAATAAAAAATAGGACAAATAATGTTTCATCTCCAACCTTACTCCATTTTTTACCCCTAAAAAGTATATTCTTAGTATATTTCATTATTCCAACTTACATAGATTGTCAAACACACCCCTCTACTAATTTAGTTTTAACAAATATATAATCTATATTTTTTTCATTACATTAATATTAAATACAAAAGATTATACTTATAATAAACTTATAAAAAAAATATTATACATGTATTTATATAAATATTACACATACACACTTTTAAATAAATATTAAGTAAATAAATAATAGTATTGTCACTTGTTGGTTTTTATTAGATTATTATTGTAATATATAGGTTAACTACATGTTTAATAGCATATGTTATCTTGTTTGTAATGTATGTTTTAATTATAATTTTTTATAAAATACATTATCATTTTTTAAAATTTCATTATGTATTTAAATTTTTATATAAATTTGATGAACAAAAAACAAACTCTATATTTATAATTAATTAATATAACATAATATATAATAAGATATTATAAATATTAAATATTATATTTAAATTATAGTTAGGAGATAAAAATGAACTAGAAATGTATAAATATATAAAAGAGGGATTAAAACCGACAACGCAAAGTTCATCCCCATTTTGGGATAAATGAATAGTATAACACCATATTTGGTGTAATACTATTCATATCCCCCAAAATTGGGGAGGGTTGGAGAAGAATGGGGGAAGAAATAAATAATGAGAGTGATTTGAAGATGCTTGACTCCATCAAAGAAATTTTTTTCTTTGGTATGCTATTAGTATCTGTCATGTTAGTTGGGTGACTTGGTTACAAAACCCTCTAAACAATTGTAATTGTTTCTCTTTTCTAGCTTTGTCTTAGTTTTTCTTCTCTCTCTCTCTCTCTCTCTCTCTCTATATATATATATATATATATATATATATATATATATATATATATATATATATATATATATATATATATATATATCAAGGTTGTAAAAATCGTTTGACGTTAGCTAGTCGCTGGACTGGGGTTAATGGATTAATCGGCTAGGCGGATATTAATCGGGAGGATCAATCCGGGACCATTAATTGCTAATTTGTTAGATTTTAAAAAATTAAATATGACTAATATCATATAAAAGTTCGTAAATGCCACAAATATCATAGCAAAATAGGTTAATATGAGAAATACAACACTAATCATACCTCAAATAGTTTTTGTTGATATATAAATTCTTCAAAGTGTTAAATTTTTTTTGGGTTCTACTGTTTCAGTCATTGTGTATGCATGGATTAATCGTTAGGTGCTCTCTAATCGGTCGAGTAGCGCCTAGAGATTAATCGGATATTAAGCGGGACCTAATTGGGATTTTTACAACATTGATATATACATATAGATGAAAAAATATATAAAAAAAGACAATATAATCATTATATCTATGTTAAGGACCAAACATGTACCTTTCAAAATTAAAATAGAGTAAATTACTGAAATGGTCCCTATGGTTTGGTCAAAATTACACGTTTGATCCCTAACTTTTTTTAGCACTCGGATCGTCCTTTTGGTTTGATTTTGTTGCGTTTTTCGTCCCTTACATACATAAAGTTAGGGACCAAATGTATAATTTTGACCAAACCATAGGGACGAAAAACGCAATAAAATCAAACCACAGGGACAATCCGAGTGCAAAAAAAAAAGTTAGGGACCAAACGTGTAATTTTGACAAAACCATAGGGACGATTTCAGTAATTTACTCATTAAAATATAAGAAACATTTTGAGTAAGAAAAGAAGAATTGAATGTATTTTTGTAACAACAAATATAATCTATTTCTAAATTACTCTTTAACTTCATTTACGTCCACAACGAAATTTGAACCATCGACCTCAAGAAGAGAAAACAACATCTGATATCGTTGACCTAGAACGAGAGATAATTGGTGTAATTTACTTTAGATTTTAAGTATATTATAATATTAATATTTTAAAACAAATTAGTAAGTGTTAATAAAACTCATTTCAAGAGTTCGTATTTAGGGAAAAATGACACATATAACCCACAAACTTTCTAGGATTGACCCGTTCAGTCTCTTATGTTATTTTCATGTCTTTTAACAGAATAAAGTTGATTTTGTCGGATTCAATATATCTTTTTTGGAGAAAACGAATGGGTAACCTAGTTATTTTTTATGTCAGCTCACTAACTTTTATATTTTAACAATTAAAAAAATAAAAAGGGCCCACAACATCTCTCTCTCTCTCTCTCTCTCTCTCTTCGTCTTTTCCTTTTCTTCTATACTGCAGAAAAACACACAAGCATACACACACTAAAACCAGTTTCAAGATGGATTTAATGGTTTCCAAAGCATTAAATTAACATACTTAACATATGAATCAACTTAGAAATCATATACAATAACCTATGCTCTAAACTTGGATCAGTTTCGAAAATAGAAAGACAAGATGAAAAAGAGTGGAGAAGGGTCCACGAGATTAATCGGAGGCACCGAAGGCGGAGGTAGCATCGTCGTAAAAGATAACACAGTAAAAAAGAACACCAATTTCGACCTGAGGAGCAACGCATGAAAAAGGGTAGGAATCTCTTGGAAAAGTGAAGCAACGACCCAAAGCCTTAACATCACCGATCTTATTTTCTACCGACAGAACCAAACCTTCACTATGAAACAACAATTACCATTGCATAAATTCATAGCCGACAAAAACCAAACTCGTTTCCATCCCTGGACCTCCATATCAACTATCGTACACCACCGTTCCTACCGCCTCTATAAACCACCAAAGCCAACCGCCCACACCAACCGCCACCTTTATAGAAATACCCATCACCGCTATTTACTCTGGCCGAACTTCCCTCGTTGAGCAAACCCACCTGCAGTGACCACTTTCAACAATCACATACCACCACTAAACCTTCATCACAACCACCATATACACCACCATTGCTCAGAGCCACAGCCGCATATACACCACCATTTCTGAGAGCCACAACCCCATAAAACATTTGCTCAATAGGAACCACCACCATCAACAATAAAGAAGAATAGAATAAGATAAAGGGTTGTGTTGCTATGAAAAGGAAAAGGGATATGGGGTTTAGAACACCACCACCTCTACCACTCCACAACCGAAACCAACCTTCATCGGAGCTATGATCGAGCACCACCTTCAAACACTTGTTAAGAAGGAAAAGGAAAAGGGATCTGGGGTTTGAAGAATCAAAAGTGTATATATATATATATATATATATATATATATATATATATATATATATATATATATATATCCACTTTAATAAATGAATGTTTTTTTGTCATATGTCATCTTCTATTTCATTTTGACACTTGTCATTTTATGAGAATTTTAGAAATTTTATTTTCCACTTGTCATTTTTTAGGGATTTCCATTTTTTTTAAAATAAAATTTCATAAAATTGTAATGGGTTTTATAAGAAAATAAAATCATCCTATTAATTTTGTAATAAATTCTCATAAATACTTCAAACGATTTAATTTCTTTTGCAAATTTTCAGAAGATTACATTATGTTATGTAAAATATTACATTATAAAATATTTCATATTTATATATTGATATTAAATTTTTATTTTTAATAAACTCATGTAATACACGGATCTCACACATAGTATATATATATATATATATATATATATATATATATATATATATATATATATATATATATATATAGAGAGAGAGAGAGAGAGAGAGAGAGAGAGGGAGCTCACAGAGATTGGTGTGCCCCAAGTTTGTAACTTACACTGGTATAGATGGGTGTGCCCCAAATTTTGTAACTTAAAACAAGTAAAGTGATTAAAATGACAAGTTGTCCACAACTTAATACCCTTATAAAACCAACAAAAAATTTAAATGACTAGAATGATTAAGGTTAAAAAGTTTGTAGACTATACGTGTCATTTTCCATTTTAATAAACATTTACAACTTAAACGTATAAAAATCAAATAACTAATATATTGGAAAATTTAATTCATAGTCATCAAAAACAGCTATCACCAATATCGAAAAATCCGTCATTCATAATTTAATATTATTGTTTTTTTTTAGAACTAGAAGCAACAATAGAAAGTAACTGTGGGCTTGGGTTTATTTTAAGTAGCGTACACCCCAATCATACACCGTCGGATTAGATATGTGCGTTGAAATGTGAAGACCGTGATTTCAACTAACTTTTTCTATTCTCTTTTATTCCGACAGTCGGCGCAGACTGTTGCTCTTGCTCATCATTAAACCACCGTGCCCTACACGTGCGCTAATTCACTTTTATTTTCAGTTTATCCATTTTTATTATAAATTATACTTTTATATTGTCTTATTAAACACAACTATAATACTATATTATATTATCACAAAATTATTCGAGACAGATTAAAATATATGCCAAAAAAAATATAATAAAACGTATAAAAGCAATTTCACGATAAGAACAACTTCCACTGCAAATGGTACAAGTAAATGATTCAAGGCAGCTATTTCTGTCCACTCGTAACATTACGATACAAGGATCAAAACGATTTGGCTCAGGTGCTTTCACATCAGGTAAGAACAGCGCAACCAATTAATGAGCCATTTGTATGAAATCAAAGGAAATCTGCAGAGATTTAATGTTTTTTTTTTTTTTTTTTTTTTTTTTTTTTTTTTTTTTTTATATATATACATACAGATCGATGAAGGATTTTTAAGTTTTTAGCATATTATCAGCACATCAAAACATTATCAGGCTGCTTTAATCCTAACAGATTGACTTTTTATCTGTTTTAAAATGGTTAAATCCGATCTAAAAAGCCGAAGAAGAAATGCACAAAAGCAAAAACCTCTGTTTAGGCAACTTCCGGTGGAGGGAAATTGAGATCGAGATCGAGAGTTAGAGATTTCTCTTGTTTAAAATTCACGACCGGAGAAGAGTCGGAATCGCTCTGCTGCGCGAGGCCGCCGGTACCGACGGTGAGATGAGGATCCCGGACGACGGATCTGTCCGATCTGAAAACGTTGAGTCGGTTGTGATTGTTATTGTTGTTGATATGAAGATTCATTTGTGAATGATACAGGAACATTGAATGAGGCATCGGGAACCCAAGGGGATAGTGCGAGAGGCTAAGGTCAAGTGCTTCAGGCGGAAGCAGAGCCGTAGAGATAGGCCCCGGCGACGGCGCCATCGAGTTCGACGACGCCTCAACCATGCTGCTCTCGGTAGGAGTCTTCGTGAGGAATTTCATTCCGCCTCCGCTGACGACGGCTGTCGGAAGCAACAAATCCGTAGGGAAAGGAAAGTTTGTTTTGGCTTTAGCGCCACGGAACTGACGAGCGGCGGAATCATAAGCGCGAGCCGCCTCCTCGGCAGTATCGAAAGTACCAAGCCAAACACGTGTTTTCTTACCGGGATCTCGAATCTCCGCCGCGTAACGGCCCCATGGACGCTTACGAACACCACGATAGCGAGTCTCCTTGCCGCCATTACCGGCGGCGTTGTTGGCGTCAGGTTTATCGCGAGGAGCCATGCCCATGGATGGGTAATGAGAAAAAAAGGGAAGGGCGACGAGGTTCGTTTATGTAGTCGGGGGCGCGTGTGTGTTTGTGTGTGACATATTTGGCTCCTACTCCGCGGCCTAGGGAACAGCTTTTACACCCCACCCAAACTTTACATGTGAACATGAATTTTTTTTTTTCTGTTTAAATTATTATTTAATTTCAAGGACTCCAATTATCAAAATTATCATTTGCATCCCTAAACTTTAACCAATATATCAACAATCAAATTTTGGAAATGTAGTTCAAATGAAACTCTAATTATTTCAACACATTTAATATCAAAATAAATATAAATGTAATTAAAAGAATTGAAGCATACAAGTATTGTAATAAAGATTAAGACTACCAAAGTATGATATGGGTATTGTATTTCTCTAAAAATGAAAAAGTAGGAGCTACAAAGATTATGAATAACATGTCACAGATTCTTCGAGGAGGAAATAGCAAAAAGAAATGTATTAATGTGTTTGTTGACGATAATAGGCGTTCTGATTGCGTGGGCATAATGAGCTCACAACTGGGGACCCGCTGCCTCTTATTTTCGGACAATGAAATGTCGGTTTCAAAAGTTACTAATACGTGAATCATGTTAAATTCTTTTTATTTATTTTTTTGTTGGATTTTAAATTCAGATTTTTTTTTCTGTTCATTTAAAATGACGATGAAAGTGTTTTAAAATATAATTAATTTTATCAAATCTATGATGGATAAAAAATAATAATACAAAAATGGTAGGATATTTAATTTCTAATCATATCATATTAGCCTATATTCATTGTTTGAAACACGTTAAAGAAATGGTGATCGGTCGAGGTATCAAGGGTCGAAGTATCAGACGAGAACGTGAGAAGTAAATGACCCAAAGTATTAGCGGCCAAGCGGGAATCACCGAATCTTAAATCTGATGAGCAAGAATTTTTTTTTGGGGGAAAATGAAAGCGAAGCTTCGGTTCCTTCATTCTATCGCATATACTCTTTACGAATTAATGATGTTTAAAACCAATGGTCAACTTAGGGACCGTTTGATAGTTGCTGACTGAGAAAGTGTTGACTGAGAAAGTGTTGAGCGGGAAAGATCTGTCTGAGTAATAAATTCTGACTGAGTAAGAAATCATGCTGTTTGATTGTACATCTGAATGAATATGCTGACTGATGCAAAATGACCATTTTACCCTTGTACTCTTTATAATAATAATAATAATAATAATAATAATAATAGAACTTCCAACATAATAAAAAATATCTAATCAATCTATTCATCTAAAGAAAGATTATGAACTCACTAACAAATCTTTTTGTCTACTAATGCTTTAAGGCCTTGTTTGTTATGCAAGACAGGACATGATAGAACCAGATGTACTGCCTGGGACTGGAACAAAATTGCAATTTTTGATCTCTCGATCTCTCGTCTATGAAAAAGACGTAAATGTCATCCTAATCCTCAAAGCTGAAATGCCCTTGAAACCATGTTGATAAGAATCAAGAAATTATACCCTTACAAACGGAATCACCAAAAGATGGAATGGTTGATTCCAAAGCTCTCATGTCATCCTTGGAAGTGAAAAATGAAGCATTATCAGTTGACCACCAATTAACCAAGAAATGTGAAATTTTACAATGTAGAATTAGAAGATTGTTTTATGTATCAGAAGTAGAACTTATGGAAGTGAAAACTAAAGCATAAACCTAATCTAATTTATTTTCAAACAAAGAGAGCATTGCTTATTTGGTTCAGGATCTAGAATAACACTCGGATGTCTTACAATCTGCTTTGACAGAACCCCAAGTTTTGAACAAAGGGAACATCAACGTGCAATCTAGAATTATGACAATCGAATATTTAAGCTTGTTGGTTTTGAGTGTTTAGCTTACAATTAAGGAACAAATACTATCATTCAAAAATTTTAACTGTAACTGATATGTAAACTAAAAAATAGCTTAAATAAACAAAATTTTATCATATGATTCATTATGTAACCACATCAAAACACATATATATTCTATTTGGTGGATTGGTTTCATTGAGCAATCACTCAAAGGAGTACAAAAAAACAAATAGACAAACAAAAACCAGATTCAACATCATGACCACATCAAACTAATATAACCAAACTCTATACTAAACAGGGGAGCAAAAGGCCTTTCTGGATAAAACTTGTGTAAGGGCAAAATTGTCCAAAGCAAGAGAATTATCAGCAATCTTGTGAAAGAAACATCAATTGTAGCCACTTTAAACTACCAATAACACATCCTTGCCATTTACAAATAATGATATATCTTAGGGGCTTAATAGTAACAGAGGGAGCATCTAGACTTGAGTATAGCACAACTTTCTATTGTAGTAAAAAAAATCCAAGTGTATCCATCGAATGTTTTAAATGTACATAACACCACTCCTACAACAAAATTAGAGAGATTAGGAGAGAAGCAGCATAGAGAGAGGAAATTACCCCCAAGATAAAATCAATGTCTTTTTTTCTTTCTTCCTTACTGAACCAACAGATACAAAAGAAAAATGAGAACATAGGAGCATATGGATTCTGATATGATTTCAGATGGTTGATTGATTGCGAGAAGATGAATGGAAGTGATTTCAGATGGTTAATTTCTTACTACTGCTGGAGATATAAACGCAAAAGAGAAGGGGAAACATACCTGCAATTAAATTCGAACCGAAGTGGAAAGAGGCAGTCCATCGATTCTGTGATTGATTTTAAGAAAGCAAAGGGGGTGTTGGATGATCGTTTTTCTGTGAGCCTATTACGAACGAGATGAAAAAGGGGTGTTGGCTCGATTCTTCCTACACGTACAGGGATACACACGAAAGGCCACAAGTGGAATTAGACGTCTTCCTTTCTCAGTCAGCCGATTCCTTCTCTCTTACCGGGTCAGACCTCAATTTCTCATTTAGAAGGGCTATCAAACAACTACAACTGATCGAGTCAGCCAAAAATGTCTGACTTGACTCAGTCAGATGAGTATCAAACATGGCCTTACTTTGTATTTTTTTAAAATTATAATTTTTGAGGAAGGAAATCAAAAACTTCCATCCTTGAAAATCATAAGGGTATCAAAGCTTTGAGTTCATACTTCTTCATTCTTATTTTTTTTTTTTCATAATTATTCAAAATCATTGAATCATAATTAAATCAGAAGCCTTGAATCTTGAAACCTTCCAAAATACGAAGGAAATTGAAAGTGGAGTGAAGTTTGGAAAATCAGAATATATAAAATCAAAAGGTATTAAATATATTTTTTATCTATATGATATTTTTATGATATTGTTTAGAGGTTTATGGTATAATTTATGATTATTTTTTGGAATTCAGATTATTCAGAAATCAGAATTCCAAAATCATAAGGTATTTTATGTCCTCAGAATTTGTTTATAAGAAGTAAATCGGTTTTGTTTTTTTTTTCATTCTTTTTTATTCCTATTTTCTTGAATTCAGAACAACTTTGAGTTTAAGAAGTTTCAAATTTTTTGAAGTGTAGAAGGTTGTTTTCATGTAAAAGGATAGTTGTTGTAAGTAGAAAGCATTTTTGTGTATTATTTTGAATGGAACTTTAATTTATATATTTTGCACTAGAAAACAAAAATTATAACTGTTTTTGCTTCTTTTTTTAGATTCTTCAAGTTTTATGGCTTTTTTTATATAAATTTGCACCAGAGCCCCTAAAATCTAGCGACCGTCCTAGTTAGAAGTCTATATGATATTTGAATTTGTTATAATTCTTCTTTGAATATGATATAATTCTTCTTTATAATTCTTATCTCCTAATTGATCACCACTAGTACACATTAACTCTGGTTAACCATCATTTGCTTATGACAACTCCAATGTAAAATATTTAATTTCCAAGTAATTACCATTAGCTTTTTTTTTATGAATATGATATCTAACTAATATTAAATTTGTGGTTCCTATTTACAAACCAATTAAAAGATATCAAAAACTAAATCCAAAATTGAATCCTTTCTAACATTATTTGTGTTAAATTTGTGTCAAATATCTCATATTGGTGGGATTATATAAGTGGTTATATATATTTGATCCCTCTTTCTCTATAAAAGCTTTTTTGAAGAAACAATTTTGGATTTCACATATAATTTATTAAAAATAATCTTTATTTTAGTTTTTGTGTTTAGTATTTTTACATTTATGACTAATACTCGATGTGGCTAAAAAGAAGAGGATAAAATGTCACCGTCATCATTGCTTCTAGACAATACCAGAGCCACAAGCTCGGTGTGCACATTTGCATTTTCGACTACATAACCAACTTCAACATGCCTTTTTTCTCAGCCTACGCCAAGTGCTTGACACCATCATCATTTAGGGTAAGCAAATGCAGGTACCCAACCAAACTGCTTGGAACTGGAACCGGAATCAAAATCGCCAGGTTCTTATAATATTGGAACCAGAACTGTCTATACCGATTATTTAGATTTCAGAATCGGTTGGAACCGATTCTAATACCGGGAACCTGGTGCCAAAATATACTGAAACTGTCTCGCTATGAAGCAGAGTTGTAATGCTTGAAAATAGTTCAAACTCGAACCAAGTCGGTCCTATAAAAAGCAAGAATTTGAAAATTTTAAGTAAAAAACAGTTTGAATAGGTCTGTTTTGAATGAAAGCTAGTTAAATCGGTCAAACCTATAAAGTGAAAGATCTTTATACTCAAGAATCATTATAGAATGATACTTACTAATAACATATGATCATATATGGTCACACCTTATAACAAGTAGACACTTATTGATTGTTTATTAGAATTTGATTACTAATAAATATTATTAAATCTAGTATTTAATTGGAAAAATATATTTTTTTATGAGAGTAATATTTTCCAAGAGAGAAATCAACTAGAAACTCATAAGGTATGATTTGTATGTTGTGTACATCTTTTTGGACCTATTGAAGTTCATTTATATATAGATAGTTCTTTTTATATAAAAGATGTACATGCGATTTAATAAGATAAAGTAATAATCACTCCTCCATCCCATCTACTTGCTTAATTGTCTTCACTAGACAAGGAGTGAATGTCTTGTATCTTCTTACACTCACATGCTTTCATTTAATGCACGTACATTGCCTTATATATAAGTGTTAGTATATAAAGAAGTGGATAGCTAGTTGAAAATTTTAATCATTCTTCTTCGTTTTCTCTATAATAGCTGAGCACTATATGAGTTATATTCTTCTTGTTTTTTTCATTGTGTAGTGTAGAGTTTAAGTCTCTATATGTTCTTATCCTTAGGACTATTAGTTCTTAAAGGCTTAAGAAGTAGTTAATACAAGAGAATACTAGCATCTTTGGTGGCTAACACTTGCTTGGCGAATACATATAGAAGAGCTATACTTTGGGTCTATCTTGTTATCTTCATCAACTTCCAAGTCTCCTCTTGAGAAATCACAGTCTAGAAATGTTGTCATACTTTTCATTTTATGTTTGGTTTAACCTTTCTACAAATGCAAAATGATCATTGGTGGGTTAAATGGTTTTAAGTTTATTCAAATTTAAAGTTTCTATTGTCGTGTTTAATGTTTTTAGGACACGATTTAGAATAAAACCCAACACTTGGTATCAAAGCCATGTTTGCATGCCTGGTTAGAATGTATGATTATTTGGATAATATTTGTTTTTGGAAAACATGGATGATTTTTTTTTGTAAGAAAACATCATACATATTTTCTGTGACAACTTTAAAATGTTTATAATTATTATTTTGTGACCAAAAATTTTAAAATGTATTTTTTGTCATAAAATTTGTCTTAGAAAAACAAATTTTTGTTTTATATTTAAATATGTGTATGATGTGTATAAACTAGCCATTGACTATTTATGATTATGTTTATGTTGATTTGTCAAAATTATTGAAATATTTACTCATTCATATGGTATATTAATAATTAAATAGATAGTTTTCATCTTGTTTATTTTTTAGTAATATATTAGTTTTAGCATAGTTTATTTTTATAAAAATGTAACAAGATTAGTGATGGTGGCCATTTTGAATATCAAATGTTCACGCACTTGATTTTGGTAAAGTTCATAAACTTTATAAATCATTTTATAAATCAAATGTTCTCACTGCTTCAACACCTTGTCGTAAGTTCATAAAATGATTTATAAACTTTATAGTTGGTAAAGTTCATAAACTTTTTTTATTTTATTTTATTTTAATAGTATGTAGGTTTGTAAAATAGGATTTTAAATGTTAGCTAATATTTTAAATATAAAAAAGGATCACATGGAGTTTGGTTTTATCAAAATTTGTCTTTTAACATGAGATGGTAAAATGTTTTTAAAATAAAAACGAGTTTTATCAATTAAAACTATATAGTGACAATTTTTGACGATTAAAATTTTATAAGTTTAAAATTGAGATTTTAGAGACGTATCAAACTCCAAACCTTATAAAAAGACATGTTTTATTAAAATGTTTATAAATGTTTGTTTAACGCTCAAACACCAAACCTTAATATAAGATATTAATTTTAAAAATTTGACCGCGTCGAAAATATAAAATTGGATTTTATAAAAGAGCATTGCAATAAAATGTGATTTCAATAAAATGATATCATGGCCTAGTGGATGTATGCAATAATCATGATATCATATGTTTTTTAAAACGAGAATTACAAAACATATAAAAATCTATTTTGTGACATCCCCTATTTTTAAGAAACAAATAAAACTTTTTCTTTACACTTTAAAATATCATTTGTCTTTGTTGCGGAAAATCTTAGTTTAATAAAACATTTTAATGTAATAACAATATTGTTTTGAAATATTAAAACACTACGAATGTCATAATAAATATCCAACATAGATTACAACGTAAAGATATAAGTGATATGTTTATTAGGTTACACCAAAATGCTCAATGCAGAAAATCACTTAACAATTAAGAAGATGGCACATACAACCTAAAAAGATTTATGTCTTTCATATTAAGGCAACATACTTTGAATAACAAAACTAGCATAAACCCTAGCAATTTAGAAATTAAGAAATCAATGTTAAGGGTTTACATATCTTTGATATGTTGTAGCAAACAAATCACTTTAATCCTTCATTTGTAGAGCTTGGAAAGCTAGCACCAAAAGGATGATGTCTCTAATGGCTCACACCCAAACCCTAGAACTAGAAGATAAGTAAGGAGAGAGGAAAGATGTATAAATCTCATTCATATGCTCCTTGGTGAGAGTATACACAAATTTTAGGTCCCAAGGGGTCACATTTATATCTAGGCATAACAAGGATAAACCATGATTTAGATAACTAAATAACATATATAATCTATTCAAGGCAGTTATCCTTATCGACTTCAGGAGGCTTCCAGAAACCCTACCCCCTTCCCCCCACAAATCTGCTCACCCTATAGAACCCTCTAAAATTGTCTTTCATTGCTCAACCATGAACAATTACAATTCATCTTGTCACACCCCCGAACCAGACGGCGGAAACGTCCGGGGGCTGTTGTGACTCAATTGAATACCATCACAATGAATATACATGAAACATAACATCATTCGTCACCATGCGTTAATATAATACAACCAATCAAGTTTACATGAAGTACATTGTTTAAACATTACATCCCCAAAAATAAATTGTTCGATTCGTTAATAAGTAAACTGCAAACCATCACTGAGTACATTTTCCTTTGATTCACTGGTTACCTGAGAATACAAGTATTTTGAAAAACGTCAACATGTGAAATGTTGGTGAGTTCATAAGCGGTAATTGAAAACCATGTTTCGTATTGTTTGAAAACCACCAGAAAATCCGATATTTTCTGAAAAGAAAGCTTTTGAAAACGTTTGTGAAGATCCATAGGTATGCTTGTTTGTTTCTATACTTGTAAAAAAAATTGTTCGTTAAAGTTGTATGCATTCCGAATCTGTATGTATTGAAAAACCTTTGGAAAACCCGATGTTTTCCTAATTCCTTGAATTCCATGAAGTTACATTGAAACCATTGCATAGCGTGTAGTGTCAGTCCCAGGCGACGTTGGATTATTTTTGAGCATGATTAATTGCTACAAACACGCATTACACAAACGACCAGTTTATAGCTATACTAACGATCCCGTAGGCGTCGTCCGTACTAATCACGTTATCCAACCGCCCTGACTATGTGTAGTCCCACATCCGAAGAGAAAGAGGGCACGAAGACCTCGATGACTCCATTAACCGGTTGGGGATAAAAAAATGTACGAGGGGTCCTAGACCCGCCTCGCATGAAATGTAGACTTTACTAGCAATACCAAAGGACCCTTGGGGACCAGCAGTATACAAGCCATTGAAAGTCCTTTTACGTTGTGTTAGATCGGTAAAACCCAACACTTCGTAAGATAGAGGTCTTCGGGCCTTAAGATCAGGTCATTGGGCTAGCTAGGCCCAACAAACAAGATTTTACACTTTTGGGGCCCAAAGATGGTGCGTAGACGTCTGTGCACACTCGCATGTATATTGAATTCCCAAACGTTACTTGTATGAATCGTAGTGTCGTAGTGTCGTAGTGTCGTAGCGTCGTAGCGTCGTAGCGTCGTAGTGTCGTAGTGTCGTCGTGTTAGTAGTTTCAGATTTTATTTGTTCGAGACCGAACCAATTCGTTTAACAACGACTTTTGGTATTGTAGTGTATTGTATTTCGTCGATAGTCGCGGTGCCATCATTTGATCAAATTGCGTGTATTGAATTAGCCTTGGAAGTTTTCTGTTTTCAGCCCCTCATTGTTTGTAAAATTTACTTTTTCAACCCTTTAATTAAATAACTTTCCGGTTTGGTCCTTAAATCATTTTTCTTGACATTTGAACACCAAAAATTATTGAAATTGATATTTTTCAGCATATTTTTCAATGAAAACAGTTTAAGTCCCTGAAATTTCAGTTTTCTCGGTTATAACCCTTCTTTTTCGCAACTTTGACAATTTTGGCCCAAATTGTAAAATTTTTGCAACTTTGGTCCTTTTTAAATTTAAAAAGCATTTTAAACCTTTGAAAAGGACTTGGAACACTTATAGTCCACTGTTTTACAGAAAAACACAGTTTTGGCCCTCCAAAACAGAAAATCTCGCATAATGGGCCTCATTGGGCCGAAAATGTCATTTTTAGCCCATTAAGCTTGAAATTTATGTTTTTAATCCTCTAAATGAGTATATTTCCAGAAATCGTTTTATTGAAACTGTTTTGACACACCTCATCCATCAGAATTCGTGATATGTCAATTTGGGCCCTTAATTTTGTATTTTTCACATTTTAGGTCCAAAAATTGTGTTTTTAGCCCAAAGAAATTGTTACTAAGCCATTTAGCTATTTTTCTAGAAACACTTTGTATGTAGAAATATATTTGATGCTAAATTCATTTAACATAAGGTATATCTCGGTTTTGAGGGGTTTTATGGCTAGATCCAACATTATAACACACAAAAGCACACATATAAGCATGGATATCATACAAAGCATACAAAACACATATAGATCTACACTTTCACTTGTATTCCCCCCCCCCCCCCACAAAACTCATAAAAACAGAAAATAGGGGGTATGAAGCTCACCTTGGGGTTTGGTTTGGTTTTGGTGAGAAGATGGAAGGAGAATTCGGCATAGCTTGCTTTTTGGGAGGAGTTTTCGAATTCAAGATGGATCTAAGAGTCATGATCCACGAAAATGCATGAGTTAAGAGAATATTTTTGAAGTAATCAAGAGGCTAGACCATGGATCTAAGCATAAACTTACCAAGGATGATGATTTTGGTGAAGAATCCTCTTGAAAACACCCTAGATCTTCGAAATTTTGAATGGAAGGAAAGGAGGGTGTTCTTGATGGTTGAGAGAGTTTTCTTGAAAGATTTTTGAGAGAATGAGGTGGTGAGAAGATGTGTTGGCCGGAAATAGGAAGAGAGGGGGAGAGAGGATGTGATGGTTACCTAGATGTATGAGATTTGGATATTACCTAATGGTTAATTTGCATTGAAGTCCACCATGCAAATGTGATGTGTCCATTGCTCATTAATTCCCTTCTTTCTTCATTGGGCCGAAATGGAGTAATCATGGAGGAGTTTGGGCCTTATCTTGGTCCTTACTCGAAATTATGAAGCACACAAAAAAAAATTTCGGCCCATTGGGGCAAATGAAATCTTTTATGGCCCAACAAGGCTCATTAGAGATAAGATGGATTATTGTAGGTCCACATGGCCCAACTACTAAAGTTTTATGAATGTGGTCTATTTAGAGCCCACTTAGGGCTTCTAGGCCCAATAGGAGAATTTTAGTTCATAAGGAACTTGGACCGGGATTACTAAGGTTTCCAACCCTTAGTTGAACATATGAGGTGTATTTTGAATGAGGATAGAGTATGGTATTCACTTAGAGTACATGCTCTTACAATGGATGATGTTTATATGAGAATAGAATTTCCTAGCTAAAAATGCTAGTTGTGACACATCTCTTGCACCTTTAATAAATTTCAATTAATCGTAAATTAATTCTAGATTAATTCTGATTTGTAATTAATCAATTCTAACTGCTGTCATGTTAATTTATTAATCATAGAAATTAACAAATCAAATATTTTAACAATTGATCTCATACTAATTTATTAATCACATAATAAATTAACAAATCAAATATTTTAACAATTGATCTCATACTAATTTATTAATCACATAATAAATTAACAAATCAACTATCTATTTCCAGTTAATATACTAATCATATAATTTATTAACAAATAATTTTCTCATAGTTTACAATTAGTTTAATAATCATATAATAATCTAACAAATCATTCTTTCTCTATCTATACAAATGTCATCCTATACAAGTTCTAGTTATAAGGGTAAACCCAAAAAAGGACTTTGCTTCCAATTAAAAGAATATACCAATTTAGTTATGAACATAGACACCTTATTCCAACAATCTCTCACTTGGATAAGCCTATAACTACAGTTGCAAGTATAACCAAACAGCAAAGTGTGCTTCCTAAGCAACTGCCGAACTTTGATTCAAATCAAAATTTGGCCCTAAGATAAGTGATCAACTATTCATTCGTTCTACAAAATATTGTATGAATAGAGTCATGGATTAAATGATAAACATCATGTTTATTTATTTGTTTCATGATTTAACGATTTGTGATCAAATTCAAACTACAAAATCGAATGCATGAATCTAGTCCGGACCAGGCACCTAGTTTTTCATAGATCAACTCAAATCATCGAGGAGCCCAAAGATATCACTTTTCCTAATAATGAAAAAGGAATGAATAAACTTTGACTACATAACTATAACATTTACTCACCAAATCATACATGTCACTACATTTTATAACATCATGTCACTGATGCGTTTACAAAACCAATGCACAAATGACTTGTAAATTACAACTTAAGTATCTCCATTTAAAGAATATAAGATATTATTGTATTATAATTACTCGTGATTAAATCCGTGAAGTATTCTCTAAGCGTGGGTTTATCCAATACTTAAAATCTCTATTTTCAAAGTACTCATGAATATTGTAGCAATCCCCATGAAATGTCTAATCTCCCTAGACAATCTACAAACAATTCATGACAGTCTTAATTAACTACTTACTTCCAAAAGTATGAACGACTGTGGAATTTTGAATAATATTTAAATTACTTAGGGAAGTAAAATATACAAAGTGAAAAAAATTAATTAACTACGGTATCATACCCATTGAATATAAATAATTCCCTATTATTTAATCACCATAACAATTACGATTTTATTCATTGTATAATGTTTCGAGTAATCAACTAACCACTTGAATTATATAAAATCAGTCATGCCATGTTATGAACATGCATACTATGCCTCTCAATGGTGATTCCTTTGTGAACAGATCAACTGGACACTACTCTAATGATGCTCATTTCATAATCCATATTCTTATCCTTATCTCAAGATGTGGTGGAATTTCATCCTTACATGCATTGATTTCCTGTGATGTCAATGTTCCAAAGTCACAAAGACTGAGCCTTCGATATTACAGAATGTTCCACTAGAACTTGTTACTAGAAACAATTCCATGGTTATGAAGTCTCAAGGTACTCTCCTTGAACACTTATTTTGCATTAAAGTTTCCCAGTCATATTTAGATTTTATAACCAATTCTTATTAAGGAAACATTTCCAAATACCCATCTCTCGTTATGGAATCATTTCTATATTCCAATATGACCAACAATTCTGACCAAAAATCATATATATCCAGAACATGCAACTATGGTCCTTCCCAAATAATATCATACTTCCAACTGTCTACAAGCAACCAATCTTCGGTAAAACCTTAGAATGTTATTGACATTTATTTAACAAATTTAATCACATGAAATTCTTGTCCTTTTTCTCATAATGCTCAGAGCAATTGAAAAATTAGAATAAGCAAATATTCTAACATATGTAATCGATCCTATATCTGAAGCATATGAGACTTGACTCATTATGTCTTATATAAGGATTTATTTTATGTTCAGTTGCTTGCTATATCATTTCCATATATAGAATATATAATGTCGAAACATTTCAACATTTTATTCATATATGCCTTTGACTAAGTTCTCTTAAACTATATAATCTAAACCTTTAGATTCATAATGACTCCTTATGTCCAATATAACGAAATAGTTCCCAACTTTTGCAACTTGCAAACTAGAGACGTTGTTCCCTATGAATAGTATTGTCAACATGCAATACCGACATAACAATATGCTCCCACTAGCTTTGACATGTACTCAGAAATGATCTGGACTTCTAGAAATCGATACCCTTTGACTTTCTCTTGGAATTGCGGATTCCTATTTTACGATGCTTTGTCAAGCCTCTAATTTGGCTTCTTAAGCTTATGCACTTTATCCGAATAGTATATATGTTCAAACCCTTTCAAGATGTGATAAACATAACTCCTGGAAGATTAAAAATTTCCTTTCCATTCCTTATAATTCAAAATATAAGGAGGGATGTCGTAATCATATTGTGAATTTGAAAATGCAATTAATACAACCAATATTCACATTGATCTTTATCAGATATTTAAAATCTACTAGAGAAAGTGTTTCCTCATAATCATTTTCATGAATTAGAGCGAAACCTTTTGTTACCTGGATTTGAGTTGCATACGTTTCCATCCATGTAGAACTTTCAAATTCAACTTATAGTCATAAGACAAGGTTTAGGACAAACCAAATTCAAATTTAGTTTTCCTTCATGGAATGAAATTTGTTATTAAATTTCTTGCCTTCTGGAAGCACAAGAGCCCACCAGTGTTTCCATGTTGTTAGCACCTCACCCATATTGATCAGTGTATTTTCACTGACCAACATACTTTGCTTTTCCAGTTAAATGAAGAACATAGAACTCATAAGCATTGCCAACTCAACTGGAAGTGCACAGAAATAACAATATGTCTATTAAACACAATAGGTTTTTGAACCTCAGGTTGAGCGCTAGTGATAACTAAAAGGATCATTTTCGGCTGACTCTTGAAACTCTCAAGGTCAATATAACTCCCACTGACTTCTTGACATATAAGTTTTCTACCAAGAAACATTCATTGACGAATTGAATTTGTCCTTACAATGCATGAAATGAAAAAAATATACTTCTAAAATTCTCAAAGAGTAATAGCAATCTATTAGATTATCTTAACTCCTTAGTAGTAGCTACAAATTCCTGTTGGATTAGTGTCTAAGGCTGTAACTATATTTGGTAAGTACTTGACCCGGATGTGCATGGTCCTTTTGGGTTTCCTTCACCATAACAACTTGATAGGGTGATTTAGAGAGAAGATATATTATTATTAATGTATTATAAGAATAATATGTTAAAAGAATAATAATATTATTTGATTAATATAAGTCATAAATTAATTAGGAATTAATTTGGTGACTTAAAGAGATTAATTGAATAAAGGGGCATAAACTGTCAAATGTGTGAAAGTTGTATTTTGAGCTGATAACCCTTATGGATATGGGTTGGACGATTTTATGGATGTGGATCACCTAGAAATCGTCCAAGGCCTTATCTAGAAGAGGATTTGGATTGCTTTGAGGCTAAGTTATCCAATTAGGGTTTTAGGGTGAAACCCTAGGAGCTCACAGTATAAATAGACCCATAGGGTTGAGGAAATCGGCCACCCTTGTGATTGGAGTAACCCTAGAGCCGATTTCCCTCTTCCTCATCTCTCTCAAATCATCTTCTTTCTAGTTGGTGTTTGTAAGCCATTAGAGGAGTGACATTTGTGACTCTAAGCTCCAAGAAGAAGAAGGTTTCAAGCAAGTAACTTAAGGTATTATTCTAGATCTGTTTTCATATGATTTTGATTGTTAGATCTAGCCATGAAAGTCTTGGATATGTTGCATGTTCAATTAGTGAAACCTAGATCCAAGCTATAGGGTTGTATGTGCACATAGGGAAAGTTCTTATGTCCAAAACCCATCAGTGGTATCAGAGCCTTGATTGGTTTCAATTGAATTTGATGCTTAACTGTTTTGCTTGCTGAAAATCGTTTTTCTTGCCCTCTGTCGACCCAAATCGGAGAGTCAGTGTTTGGACTCGGCGAGTTGGCCCTACTTGGCGAGTCCAAAGCTTGACTCGGCGAGTTCGAGCGTCAGACAAAGGATAATTCGGGATTTTGATGCTGTTTTTGTCTTGGATTGATACCTAAATCGTTTTATTATGTAAAAATCTGAATTTTAAATTAATTTAATGATTATCCTTGACATAAATATAGATAATTTCAAATCTTTTAAATATTGATTATTTATATGATAAATATTGGACTATTTAAGATTATTTGGTAATTATCTAATGACTAAAATTTAATTAGGTCAAATATAGATAATTATGAAATTAATTGTTTAATTTGAATTATTTGTTATTTGATCCCTGTTGTTTTTGAAAAGTTCCATTTTATCCTGAAGTTTTGAAATTTGAATTTTGTGATTAATAGTTTAATTTAGAAGAATTTAAATTTCAACCCCTAGAGTTTTACAAGTTTAAAATTCAACCCTATACTATTATATTATTAAAAGCTTAATAAATATATAAGTAAAATTAAAATGCTAGTCTTACCGTTAGTAGGTCTCATTCACGAAGCCGGTCTATAAGGTGGGTATAAGGTTGCTGCCTATAAAATGGCGCTTAATGGGTATACACTCACACCCACCGCTTGCTTGACCGGTGGAGGGTCGTTAGCCGAACAGGTAGGATAGGGCAACTCTCTCTCCTCATTAATAAGTATAATGAATCTATAAAGTAACTAAACTATTTTTTATAAAATTCCCAAGCTTAGTTACTTTAGGAAAAGTAAATTGATGCAATCCCATGAAATTCAACTTTGCACCCTTGCTAAGAAGTTAGTGGAGTGTGTGTGGTTTACCGGCACACTAATTGGTTCTAAGCAAAGGTGGCAAAGGGTGATTCATTGTTTATCATAGTTCGATGGAGCGTGTGTGGTTTACCGGCACATCGAATAGATGATTGTAACAATGAAGGCACCATGTAGATTTGCATGGTAATTCACACCCGCTTTGTGATCCTCGGTATCCCAGTCACAAACTAGAGGGGCATATCGAGATTTAAACATGCCATTGAAAGGTTCAATGAATCTTAAAGAAAATCTAGGAATTCTCAATAAAACTTAAGGTTATGTTTTCAAGGTGAAGAATTAGTGAATCGTCATTCACTTACCTCCAAATTATTTACATGTTGGATTACGGCATCCCTTTTCTAATATGTGAATAATGTTGTTGGGTCCTAGCCCTAATTTTTCATTTTGGGTGTTTAATTAGGGATTCAAATTCTTATCAAACTTTGTCCTTTCTATTTGTAGATGTCGAACGCAAACAACGCTGCTGCTAACTCATTCACGTTAATAAGTCTTTGCCAAAAGGTGACCTTCGATGGTACGAACTTTAGCGAATGGATAAGATACATTCGCACCATTTCACGCTACGAGGACAAAGAGTATGTCCTCGACGAAAATCTCGAGAAGGTCAACTCGGAAATCGCTACTCCTGAAGAGATGGCTGTCTTTGAGACACACGAACGTGATGCAACGAAAGTCCACTGCATCATGATAGCCACTATGAACCAAGAATTCCAAAAGTCATATGAGGACATGTATCCCTTTGAAATGCATCAAGACTTGATGGAGAGGTACCACTAAAGCGCGAGGCAAGAGCGCTACGAGATCATCACTAACATGATCACCGCTAAGATGGGAAATGGAGAGTCGTTGACTGTGCACTTGCAAAAGATGCAACGATATGTTGATCGTCTTCGCAAGTTAAATGTAAACTTTGGGGAGGATTTGTCCATCGACATTGTTCTTCATTCCTTGCCTTCATGCTACAACCAATTTAGGATGACCTACCACATGAACAAGGAAGAGGTCACCCTAAGCAAACTCCAAGGACTGCTGAGAGCAACCTAAAGGACAAGTCTGTTGCACCAACTCCCACACCAACCGCTGCTACTATTTTGGCTATAGGGCAGGGAAGGGGCAAGAAAAGGAAGGCTCCATCAAAGATCCACCGCAAAGGAAAGTCCCAAGATGGTTCCTCTTCTAGTGGGACCAAGGTTGATCCCGCTAAGCCCAACCCTAACCCGAAGGAGGCAGAGTGCCATCATTGCCACAAAATAGGGCATTGGAAGAGAAGCTGCCCGAAATATCTGCAATCCATTAAGGATGGAAAGATCAATCCATCTTTTGCAGGTATATACACAATTAAATCTAGTAATTCATCTCATACTATTTCTTGGGTTCTTGATATAGGATGTGGTATATGAATGGTTCTATTTATGCTTATCTAAATGGTGTTTTATACTTTGAAGCAATGCCTTGTAATGGAATTTATGAAACTATTATGGTTGTAGATAACCTAGGAAATGATGTGTTGTGTATGGATTCTTCCAGTAGTATAGATAAAGCATCTTTGTGGCATTGTCGTCTTGGACATGTCAACAAGAAACGCATAGCCCAACTCCAAAAGGATGGAGTGTTGGAGTCATTCGACCTCAGGGATGATGACACATGCGAATCTTGTTTACTTGGGAAGATGACCAAGTCACCCTTCACTGGCGCTTGTGAGAGGGGTTAGGGTTTATTGGATCTCATACATACCGATGTATGTAGGCCCTTTAGATCCACCACAAAGGATGGAACCCACTTCTACATGACTTTCACCGATGATTACAGTAGATATGGGTATATTTACTTAATCAAGCACTAGTATGAAACGTTTGAAAAGTTCAAAGAATTCAAGAATGAAGTGGAGAATCAATTGGGCAGGAAAATCAAGATGCTTCGATCTGATCGAGGAGGAGAGTACCTAAGTCTTGAATTCCACGACTATCTCAAGGAATGCGGAATAGTTTCGCAATTGACGCCACCTAGGACACCGCGGTTAAATGGTGTGGCAGAAAGGCGCAATCGAAACTTGTTGGACATGCTTCGTTCTATGATAAGTCGTGCTTCTCTACCTATCTTATTTTGAGGGTATTCCTTAGAGACTGCCGCCCATATCCTTAACCGAGTCCCTACAAAGAAGGTTGCCAAAACACCTCACGAGATGTGGACAGGGAAAGCTCCCTCGTTGACACATATCAAGGTTTGGGGTTGTGAAGTTTTCGTAAGACGAGAAACTCACGACAAGCTCGAACCTCGTAGTGAGCGATGTATTTTCATCGGCTACCCACAGAAATCCTTTGGATATCTCTTCTATAGGCCGAGTGACAATGTTGTCTTCGTTGCGAGGAGAGGGGTTTTCCGAGAGAGAGAACTCATAAGCCAAGGAGACAGTGGGAGGCAGATCGATCTTGAAGAGATTCAAGAGTCGAATGATGAAGGAACCTCTACCGCTGGCGCTCAACCCCGAGGAGGAAACTCCGGTTGAACCTATTGACCAATCCTTACCTCTTAGACGTTCCGAAAGAGTAATAGTTCAACCCCAGTTGTATGGTTTTCATATTACTAACGAAGGGGACACATATATTAGTGATAGTACACTAATAAATCTAGATGAACCTAATTGCTATAAGGAAGCCATGGCAGGCCCAGAGTCTGTAAGATGGAAAGAGGCAATGGACAGCGAGATTCAGTCCATGTATGACAACCAAGTTTGGAATTTGGTTGACAATGTGCCCGGACGTAATACGGTTCGATGCAAATGGATCTTCAAGAAGAAGACCGACATGGATGGGAATGTGAACACGTACAAGGCGCGATTGGTTGCGAAGGGCTTTACTCAAACTCCCGGAGTTGACTATAATGAGACCTTCTCACCAGTTGCGAAGATAAAATCTATTAGGGTGATGCTAGCTATTTCCGCATTCCATGATTATGAGATATGGAAAATGGGTGTCAAGACCGCTTTCCTTAATGGGAAGTTGGCTGAGGATGTTTACATGGCTCAGCCAGAGGGTTTTGTCGATCCGAAGCATCCCAATGGAGTGTGCAAGCTTGAGAAGTACATTTATGGACTTAAGCAAGCGTCTCGCAGATGGAATCTTTGGTTTGATGAGAAAGTCAAAGAGTTTGGATTTGTACGAAGCGAAGATGAATCATGTGTATATGTCAAAGCCAGTGGGAGCATAGTTAGATTTCTTATTTTGTATGTCAGTGACATACTGCTCATAGGAAATGACATTCCGACTCTGCAGGAGGTAAAGTCCTGGCTCGGGAAGTGCTTCGCTATGAAGGACCTTAGAGAGGCTTCCTATATTTTGGGAATAAGGATAGTGAGAAAAAGAAGTAAGAGACTAATAGGACTTAGTCAGAATACTTACTTAGATAAGGTACTAAAACGTTTTAGTATGGAAAACTCGAAGAAGGGAGAACTACCGATACAAAGTAATACCAACTTGAGTAAGACTCAAAGTCCGCGCACCGAAGCTGAGATAGCTGAGATGAGTCGAGTACCTTACGCTTCCGCAGTTGGCTCGATCATGTATGCTATGACTTGTACTCGTCCTGATGTGGCCTTTTCTTTGAGCATGGTCAGTAGATATCAAGGGAATCCTGGTAGAGCGCATTGGATTGCGGTCAAGAACATCCTTAAGTACCTTCGGAGGACCAAGGAATGGTTTCTAGTCCTCGGAGGGAGTGATGACTTGAAGGTGCGAGGGTATAGTGACGCCAGTTTCCAAACCGACATGGACAACTACCGTTCGTAGTTGGGATGGGTCTTTACCCTTAATGGAGGAGCAGTAACTTGGAAAAGTTCCAAACAGGAAACTGTAGCTGATTCAACGTGCGAATCAGAATACATTGCAGTGAGCGAAGCATCAAAGGAGGCAATATGGTTGAAGAACTTCATTGGCGATCTTGGAGTTGTGCCTGCCATAAAGGAGCCCATGGAAATTTTCTGTGATAATGAAGGAGCGGTTGCCTTGACCAAGGAACCGAGGGATCATGGTAGATCTCGGCATATCGACAGAAAATATCACTTTATTAGGCATCGAGTAGAAGAAGGAAACCTCATGGTTAAGAGGATATCATTAGAAGATAACCCAGCAGATCCACTTATGAAGGGACTGAGCAGGGTTAAGCACTTGCAGCATGCTAGGAATATTGGGCTGAAGGATGATATTAGTTTAGATTAGATAGTATTAGAAACATGAAATAGATAAATGTAATTGACATTTGATGATTAAATAAAAGAGTATTGTTTATAAGTAAAGTTACTATCTTATGTTAATTGTTTAGCTATTGTTTCACTTTGCATGTTTTGACTTCCTGAATAATTGAGTTTATTAAGAATAATCGAATTATTCAAACTGTCCACAATCGTTCATATGTTGGAAGTAGGTATGAATGAATATTGTCATGAATTGGTGTGTAGATTGTCTAAATGGTATTAGACATAGCAAAGGTTTGCTGCAACATTCATGAGTGCTTATGAACAGGTTTTGAGCATTGGAACAAACCCACGCTTACTGGAATCACTTTGGAGTGATCACAAGACGATAATATCATATGGTCTTAAAACCTAGATATATGGTTTATTATTTACTAATTGGTTGTACATTGATAATGTGAAACCGCATCAGTAAATTGATGTCATAAAACGCATTGTTGTGTATAGTTGGTTAGTCGATAAGTAAATGCATATAAGTCGAAGTTTATCTGTTACTTTTATCCTAAGAGGGTAAAAGCGATATCACGGCCGCTCGATGATTTGATTTGACTTATGTGTCGGGCCCGGTCAGGACTGAATTGATGTGTTCAATTAAGTTCTATGTCGAATAAATCTGAGATCGAGAAAATAGTTGTTGGACAATAAGTATGACAGTGTTTCATGAAATCGACTGCACGATATCAAAACAGAGGATTGTACGATCCTTTATCTAAAGGACAGGTTACTGATAAGATCAGAGTTGACAGCGTCTTTGAGACCTACGATTGCTAATTAGATTGTGTTTGCGTTTATAGTTACTAGACTTATCCAAGTGGGAGACTGTTGGATTAGTGTCTAAGGTTGTAACTATATTTGGTAAGTACTTGACCCGGTTGTGCATGGTCCTTTTGGGTTGCCTTCACCATAACAACTTGATAGGGTGATTTAGAGAGAAGAGATATTATTATTAATGTATTATAAGAATAATATGTTAAAAGAATAATAATATTATTTGATTAATATAAGTCATAAATTAATTAGGAATTAATTTGGTGACTTAAAGAGATTAATTGAATAAAGGGGCATAAACTGTCAAATGTGTGAAAGTTGTATTTTGAGCTGATAACCCTTATGGATATGGGTTGGACGATTTTAGGGATGTGGGTCACCTATAAATCGTCCAAGGCCTTATCTAGAAGAGGATTTGGATTGCTTTGAGGCTAAGTTATCCAATTAGGGTTTTAGGGTGAAACCCTAGGAGCTCACGGTATAAATAGACCCATAGGGTTGAGGAAATCGGCCACCCTTGTGATTGGAGTAACCCTAGAGCCGATTTCCCTCTTCCTCATCTCTCTCAAATCATCTTCTTGCTATTTGGTGTTTGTAAGCCATTAGAGGAGTGACATTTGTGACTCTAAGCTCCAAGAAGAAGAAGGTTTCAAGTAAGTAACTTAAGGTATTATTCTGGATCTGTTTTCATATGATTTTGATTGTTAGATCTAGCCATGAAAGTCTTGGATATGTTGCATGTTCAATTAGTGAAACCTAGATCCAAGCTATAGGGTTGTATGTGCACATAGGGAAAGTTCTTATGTCCAAAACCCATAAATTCCGATCATCGAACCATGCGACCAAAGTCCATTTCACACAAT